>NW_022631051.1:11605096-11993649 GCF_010015895.1 Lontra canadensis
AGGACAAGCAAAATGAAGTACTGGCTGGAAGTGTGAGGTTGGTGGGCTTGGATTCTGGTGAGGCAGGGAGCCATGGCATGGTTCTCAGGAGCAGCAGATAGTTCTGATCACGTAGGTCTGGGGTGATCTGATAGCTGTGGCCCCACCAGTCCTGAAGGACAGCTCCCTGAGAGACAGCAGGTGGCATCCTGCAGACAGTCTTCACTCATTATACTTGACAGGACCCACCTGGCTCTCCAGATGTCTGCATGTGGGCCACCTGCAAGAGGTCTACTAGAAGTGTCACACCAACAAAGTACAAGAAGCACACCTTCCCCCCTTCATTATGGTAATATCTCTATTTTACATGAAGAGATTATATTACAAATCAAATTTACTCTAACCCTTTATAAGCTAATAGTTTTCAAGGGTAAGCATCAGAATCCTCTGCAGAGCTTGTAAAAACAAGCAAAATGCAAACAAAATAGATCTTCCCTTTGGAGAGACCCTTACTGTTGTGAAATGTCTGCTAGTATGATCTAGCAGAATGTCACTTTGGTATTTCACAATGCACTTTCAGGCAAAATGGGAGTTCATCTACCACTCAGGAGTCAGGGCAGGAAGAATGATTGTTAAAACCCAACTCTCTGACAAGGAGATGGACTCGGAGATGGGAAATGACGTCCCTCTAGATATATGCTCTTCTGAACTGCAGCCAAATCTACTGGCTGGGAGAAATCAATCGGTTTGAGAAAATTCACCAAAAGGCAGAAGAGGAAGAAGTCAGGCACCTACCTTCACCAGCCTCTAGCATCAGGAGGCTTGTCACAAAGTTAACCACGGGCATATTTTTAACTTTTCAGTGGACACATTATCTAAAACTGACCCACTTAAACGAAATATAATGAACACCCCCCTGATCATTTCAGACCACTCAGGGCATCAGTAAAGCCTGTGATGAGTCAAGGAGGGGACACGTGAGGCTTTTCCTGGAGTAGGCTTTGCTATCCCTTCCCGCAAAGGGGTCCCCATGGCTGTGCTCTGAGGTCCTGTGTGGGCATGTTTTCTAGTTCTTTCCTATGTGGCTGGGCAGTCAACATCACCTTTCTTTAAAGTCCCTGTATGTTCCAGCACCTGTACCTCCCTGACGCTCCAGTTTGTAGCATCTAATCTCACTGTTGCAGGCTGGGAACTCAGTAACATTGTGGTATAGTATTGTGAATGAGCTCCTCAACCTTTTCCAGGGCACAGAACTACTACTCCAAGGCAGCATACTGAACTTAGAAGAAAATGGGATTTCCGGGTCCAAAGACCCAGAGCTGCCTAACTTTGCCAACAGCGTATAATCTTCAGCAAAATGCTTAAATATGTGCAATCTTCAGTTTCCTCAATCATAAACATGGGCTGTATACTGACTTCAGTCAGTGTTGCTGTGAGCATCAAAATAAAATGTTTGTGAAAGAACCTGAACCAGAATTTAATGAGTGCCCCCAGCTCCACCTTCCTCTGGATTTACTTTTATATTCTAATGACTAAATTATAAGCCAATCTAGATGTTGGGACCTCCTTGGAAATGCATTAAGAAAGAAGTAAGATAGACTGACAGGTAGATGGAGGAACAGATGAACAGATATGGGAGAAAACGGATTTCTATTGTAAAACTCAAACTTTTCAAAATAGTTAAAAATTGTAATTTAAGAAACACTGGGTAACTAGATCTACAGAGATGATCATTTTGTGATGTATAAAAATCAAATCAGGGGTACCTGGATGGCTCAGTGGGTTAAGCCTCTGCCTTTGGCTCAGGTCATGATCTCAAGGGTCTGGAATCGAGCCCCGCATCGGGCTCTCTGCTCAGCAAGGAGCCTGCTTGCCCCCCTCTCTCTCTGTGCCTGCTTCTCTGCCTACTTGTGATCTCTGTCAAATAAATGAATGAAAATCTTTTTTTTTTTTTTAAGATTTTATTTATTTATTTGATGGAGAGATAGAGAGAGAGTGTAAGTAAGCAGAGCGGCAGGCAGAGGGAGAGAGAAGCAGGCTCTCTGCTAAGCAGGGAGCCCGATGCGGGGCTCGACCCCAGGACCCTGGAATCATGACCCAAGCTGAAGGCAGCTGCTTAACCAACTGAGCCACCCAGGCGCCCCAAATGAATGAAAATCTTAAAAAAAAAAAAAAAAAACAAAAAAAACCCCCAAAAAAACCAAATCATTATGCTGTACACCTGAAGCTAATATGTCAATTATGATTCAGTAACAAAAAGTTGGGGGAAAAAAGTCAGGCTATAATCATGTACTGTGCCTTTTGCTCCCGTGGTGAAAGTGAACTAAACACAGAGTGAATGTCTTTGCCACCCCTTCCCTGGTAACAAGTCCTAGTCCTGGACTCTCAGAAGTGGGGTGGACACTTGCAGCCGCCATGGCCTCCGTCAGGAGACATCAGGCCAGCAGTTGCGCCCTGAAGCCCTAGGAGCACATTTGCCTTTGTCTCGTTCACCTGTGGCAGTTGCACTGCCCTCCTCCTCCAGCAGCTGTGCCAGTAGTCCCAAGGGTACCTTGCTCTCTGGGTCACCCAACATCCTTAGTGCCCTAGAATCACCTTCCTGATGCTTCAGGACCCCGAAGATGCCTGTGAGGGAGAGGCGGGCTCCTTAGTAAGCCTGGGCTTCAGCTTCCCATGCAGATCTGACTCCCCAGCCCCACACTGCCAAGCGCCTCCCTCCTTCCTGGCATTCTCTCTCACACTAAAAATATGCATGGCAGTTCTGTTTGTCTTTGTCCCCTACTAAACCGTGTGCTCCTTTGGGGCCAGGTTTAGGTTTGCTTTGCTCCCCAGGGAGTCTAACATGTGCCTGTCCCAGAGGAAGTATGCAGTATATGTGAGCTCACCAAGAAAAAGATGGGGAAAAACAGAGGCCACCAACGGACTTCAGGAAAATGAGCTGTTAAAAGGATTGTGAAGAAAGAAAAGCAACCGAAGTAGCTCGGCTCAATAGTATTCTAGGCCAGGGGTCAGAAAACCTGTACTTGTAAAGGGCCAGATAAAACTTTATCTTCAAAACCCTGATGCAGCTGATCTGACCTTGTGCAGACACAGGGAAGCAAGCTCTGGGAGAGAGAGGACCCCTTCCACTGTGAGCACCAAGCAAAGGGACCAGGATGGAGAACCCAAGGAGACTCAAGTAGTCAAAGCGGTTGGGTCCTGGGGTCTGACGTTTTGTCAGTGAGTGACCCTGCAGATCATTATACATAAATACTTTAATAGACTCTAACATCATGGGGTATGAAAGGATAAATGAATCCAAGCCTTGCTAGAACTCTGTCCTCCTCAGCCTCTTCCCCATCCCCAAGGGCTTATTTATCAGCTTGTTCCTAATGTCCCACAAGCCGGTGCTTCTTCCACACTTCACTTTGAGTTTGTCTTTTAGGACATGTCCAGTGTCCAGTGTCAGGTGCTAGGGTCAGTAAATCTGGAGTCTTTCAGACTGCATTCCCTCCACTCTGCCGAACACCACTTCTTGCCTCCACAGCCCTCGTCCAAGCCTCTAGCCCTCTGGTCTGGGAGTTCACAGATTCATTTTGAGCTCTTCTCCCACCCAGTCTTCTCCTCCAACCCTCCATGCTTAGATACCAGACTTCTGAAAACCCCATTTTCTCTCCTCCACACTAGAAGAGTGTACTCTCTACTGGTTCCCAGCCTTATTCTGCCTGGTTTCCACGGCCCCCTAAGGCTGAGCCGGCTATGTCAGTCCTCAGATTCTCTCTACCCTTCCTTTGTCCTCTGTCCTTAATGACAGGGCTGGGAGATTGTCAACTGTACTGCTGGACTTCACTGGTGACTGGCTTCTGATGAGATTCTGCCAAAGGCCAGCAATGCAGGAAAAGCTAGGTTTCCTTTTTTCTGCTTCTTAGTGACACACGACTTTTGAGGAGGAGGGAGGCTCCTGGTTTCATAGGCACTGGATAGTTAACGGCAACTTCAGGCTCCATAGAGTGCCCCCATCAGTGGCAATACAGGCTCCTGACCCCATTCTCAGCAACAGTGATGCTCTAACAGCTGCAGTTACAGCAGGTGCCCAGCACCCTAGCTGTGTGATGATCAAGGACCCTGGCTAACACCGTTTTACTTTTGCTCCTTTAGCTGGAGGCCCCTGGGGAACAGCTTCCTGGAGTTACTGCAGGTAACCCCGCCCTTTCCTGTCCAGCCCTTCTAAAGCCCTCTGACCAGTTACACGGTGTCTGTGTGAAACACCCCAAGCAGCTTCTGCTTTTGAGCCTTGCAACTGCCAACCCTCAGCCTGAACCACCGTCTCTAGATTCCAACGTATGAAAACAGAATGGACAGGGCAGAAAGAATGGAGCAGAGACACAGTTTTATCAGACGCATACCGCCACAGAAGCCACTCTTCTCTCGCCACCCTCACGGAGCCTCTGTTTTGCTGCAGGCACAGCAGCCCTGTAGCCACCAGCCACCAGGCTGTGCATGACCCTGCTGTCTGCGGAGAAACACCTCCAGCCTCTCCTGGGCTGCTCTGTCCAAAGCATTTCTCCAGCAAATGCTTCAGGCCTGGTTGTAATTCTTGACTTCGCTGCTCATTTCTACAGACTTGAACACTATCCTCACTCCTTCACTCCCTCGAGTTTCCACACTATTCTCTCCCCTCTTTATGGATGTTCTCTAAAATCAAGAACTACATTTCCTTTTTTTTTTTTTGAACACAATTTTTTGAAAATCTTACTGATACCACTGCATTGTTCACCAGACTTTCTGACTTAAGCATAGGAAGCTTCCACATGGAACTCAAGGAAATCTTTCTTTTTAATAACATTTAATTCATATTCTCTCTCCCTCACCAGGGTTTATCGTGTGGCTAAAGCTCTAGGTACCTGATAAATTTAAGATCTGTATCCCGGCTGGAATCTAGCTGTCTCTTCGAAGATGAGCTCTTTGAGCTTTTCCTTGGGCAGGTCGTCCAGCTCCATGTCAAACTTGAATGGCGCCTCAGCGATGGGCTGTAGGAGAGCACAGGACGCGGAGCAGACAAGAGTGGTTATGGCAGAGATAATCATGTACTGATTCATAATGTCTGTGGCTTAGACTCTGAAATGTATACAGCAGCACTTAAATCGAAGGAAACCAAGAGCTCTGATAAAGCATTTACGCACCCATATCCCACCTACGCTCTCCAAAAGGCGCACTTTGTATGAACATGTAATAAATGGATGGGGACCAACTACATCCATTTTGAACATTCTTCTGAATTTATCACTAATCCCAAAATCAATTTCAAATTTTTAAGGCACTAAGTGTTGAAGTAACAGAAATTCACTGTTGTGTGGGTGGTAATGGTATGTTTATATAATCAAAAGCCAGGCTACTCAAATCAATGTACTTAAATACATTACAGCATTTTCATGTGAAAAAATATTATGGAGCCATTAAAAAATGAAGCTGTAAGGAAGATTAATATCAGGGAGAAATGTGCACGTTTGTGTTAAACAACATGAAGCCTGTTTTGTTGTTTTTTAATTTAGATACAGAAATATAAGACCGAGAAGAAAATACTCCAAAATCTTAATACCTGTGTAACAAGACTACAAAGTGATCTGTGTCATAGTTTTCTGCGAGTTTTCATTTTTATTTTTCAGCACACTCTATAACTAATCAGAAGGCTATTAAAGTATGTATTTAAAAAGGGGTGCCTGGGTGGCTCAGTCAGTTAAGAGTCTGCATTCGGCTCAGGTCATGATCTCAGGGTCCTGGGATCGAGCCCTACATCAGGCTCCCTGGCTTAGTGGAGAGTCTGCTTCTCCTTCTCCCTCTGCCCCTTTCCCCCAACTTGTGTACTTGCTCTCTCTCTCTCTCTCTCTCAAATAAAAAAATTAAAAAAAAAAAAAGTACATATTTAAAATGTCTCTGTTAAGGAATTCCCATATATACATATATAAAAGGAAATCAGTCAATTGATATTATTTATATTTTGATTTTTAAGTACCCCCAAACTAACATAATGTTCTAGAACTAATCTGATGAGGATTCCCGCTGTCAATCAGTGGATGCCTAGTAGTTACCAGGCACTCCTAAATTTTATCTTTGTAATCCTCACAATCAGGCCTTTAGGGTAAGGAAACATGGACACCAAACTCTGCACTAAGCACTGGTTTCTTGAAAGGGGGTAGAGAATTCATGTCCATGAGAGAAAAACAAGTACCTAGTTCTCTCTCTGAAGGACAGCTCCATGTGTGGGGTCACATTGGTGTCCTACATATGCCATTTTTCTGGTCTTCCCAACTCCCTGAGTTTGGGTTACCACCCAGGTTTGCGATTAGGACATGGGAGGCTCACAGGGCTAGTCAGAGCTCCAAACCTTACACTTTCCTCTCCTTTCCCATTTACAATATTAGAGGTATCTTCGCAAGCTGCCCCCAGTATTTCTGAGGGGACGGGGACAGAGATGGAAGGGAACTGGTTAGGAAATACTCTTTTTGATTTGTTCTTTCTCTTTATCAGTTTTTAGCTTTTATACCTTCTCCTTCCCTCTTCCATTTTCCCTTTTAACACACTCCGCTTGGTTCTCCCGCTTTTAAAACAAGAGTGTGAAGGCTTGGTTTCTACACGTAAGCCTCAACGAGAAAGACCCAAACTTGGGTATATATTGTATTTTTCTTTATTACTGTCCAGAGAATAAAGCCTCAGAAGAGTCAAAGAGGCCAGGAAACTAGGACTTTCCTGGAGAGAACATGACACAGAGTATCTTTACCTGGCTGTCCAGCATGTTCCAGAGGCCTGCCACATCCATCTTTGGACTCATTTCTCACCACAAGAGGCTCTTGTATCCCCATCCCCAAGGAGGTACACCAGACATGAAGTCATTAAGTCACAGTGGGAACTATCCAAGCTGCGCACCCCTCCTTCACTTTGCAATGCCCCTCCCCAAGCAAGCAGCTGGCCTCCTTTCCACCCTCAGGAAGGCACTATGATTTAGGTACCTCTTCCTGCCACAAACCATGACGATGGTCTCTAGTCTTGGACCCCTTATCTGTGCTCGCCTTTATTCATCCATTCCTGCAGCCCCATCCCTGCTGCAGGTGGCCTGGAGGAAGCTTTCTAAGATAGAAGGGGCTTGGTGGGTGGGGTGGGGAGAGGTTTCGAGCTGTACTGACAGTACTGTTCCTCAAGGCAGATGAGGTGAGCTACCGAGAGGACCAGGGGTGGCACCATATACCTCTTGGGATCAATCTAAGTATGGTATCTGGGCCCTTCCTGGCTGATAGATATCCCTGAAGAAGCAGCCAGGAGTATTGGTCTTACCTCATCGCTTGGGTCATAATACTGCTCCAGATACGGATGGGCCAGAGCCTGTTCTACTTCAATCCTCTTGTGAGGGTTGAATGTCAACATTTTGTCCAGTAAATCCAGAGCTACAAAAAGAAAGGTTTTGCAGTAGTGAGAAGCCAAAGGAACATTTACTGAATTACTTTCCATTCCCTGCTTAAGTAAACTTGACCGACAAAAAAATGGAACTAAGCATCGCCATGGGGAGAACAGCCAACACACTGAGTGCCTATTATCTGGGCTTCTGGAGATTATGACCATTTGACAATCACAAACCTAGACTCAGAAAGGTGACGTAATCAGCCAAATGCCAGAAGTGGAAGACCATAGTTCAAACCCAATTCTGCCTACAAAACTGAACTTTTCCTAAACCACTATTCTGCTTTGCAGGCATCTGAAGGAGAAGTGTTATATATATGTTTCTCTTAAGTTAACTCAAAAGTCCTCTCTGCAATGGCCAATTTATCTTTCAACACATATGGCAGGCCTTCAAGGTCATGGAAGACAATGGTCACTTGTCCTCCTGTGTGGTTTCCAGGTCCTGGGTGAGATCTATGTGTGAAGCACGGGCCCCTTGGCCTACTCTGCAGCTTGACATCTTTCTCCAAGACCCAAAACAAAGTATTCTCTTTTAAAGTTTATTTACTGAAGTAATCTCTAATTTCTATACCCAACATGGGGCTCAAAACCATGACTCCTAGATTAAGAGTCACATGCACTTCTGACTGAACCTGTCAGGCACCCCCAAAGTATTCTCTTGATCTAGTCGGTAGTCAGCAGCTGAACATTTCTTCCCTGTAGAGAGTACAGGAATAGAAGCAAGTGTGGGATCAAAAGGACCAAGAGGGAGGGACAGCTAACGAATGGCTTACCCTGGTGGCCTCCATAGCTAGTGTCCATGCACTACTTCAAGCCATGAAGAAAGCCAAAGGTCATGGCTGACAGAGGCTGCAACATGGGTTAAGGGAAATATGACCAAACAGTTCCTATATTTAGTATCAGGAGCAGGTTTCGGTGAGAAAGAATACATGCTAGAAAAGACATTACTGCTCTTTAAAAAAATGTGTGCTTTTATTTAATGATGCTCAGAACAGGGTTTCCAATTTAGGTAGCAGGTCCTTTCCTCAAACTGAAGGCTCTCAAAAGGGAGTAGGTAAGGAGCTACCCAGCTCTCTTAAGTCCTAGCTTACAGCTCTGAGGCACCCCTGAAAAATCGAAGAACTCCAAGGAACAAGTCTGATAATCTTTTCCAAGTCTGAAAAACTACTAGGTGAAATAAAGAATGCTTTCTTTCTTCTTCTTCTTCTTTTTTTTTTTTTAAGAGAATGTAGTTATCAATAAAATAAAACCAAAGATGAAAACACTGCCATTTCCTCAACGAAACCTTGTTTTTTACAGTGATAACTTATTAGGTCACCGATCTCATCCATCTGCAAATCAGCACATATCACTAAGTCCTGAGGAGAACGGAAAAGGAAAATCATTTTAATCATTTACTCACTAAAAACTGTGTTCAATCCTGGAGAGCAGCAGGCCAGTACACAATCTGAATCTGAAGTGCCTAACCGCTGTGTACCAGGAGGTCAACCTCAGGAGAGCACCGGGAGGCAGAACCTTACTGCCTGAGGTGATTGAAAGAACAGGCATGAGAGGATGTGTGTGTATGTGCACGCGTGTGTGCATGCCTGTGTGTGCACTCAGCTCTGGCTCCTATCTGTGACTTCCCTTGTTGCACATCACCCACTCAAACCTTAAGACAACTGGGAGATAAATGTGGTAAGCCACATTGTGGATTGTCATGATAAATTCCACACAACACATAACTTTGCTCATGTCTACAAAACTGTAAAAAATTTTTTAAGTAGTGCATATTTTTTTAAATAAAAGATTTTATTTTTTTATTTGACAGAGAGAGAGAGAGTACAAGCAGGGAGAGTAGAAGAGGAAGAAGTGGGCTCCCTGGAGCCTGATGTGGGACTTGATCCCAGGACCCTGAGATCATTACCTGAGCTGAAGGCAGCTGTTTAACCAACTGAGCCACCCAGGTGCCCAACAGAGTGCATTTCTACAAAAATAGTATGTTTTCTGTTTTTGCCGATCATCTTTTCAATACACATGAGTCTACCATAGGAAATTAGGGAACAATGACATTTTACTTTGTGGGCTCGAGAACTTTTTAGAGCAGAGGAGGCTCTTAGGAGTCTAGGGTGTTGAACGAAGCACTGTCTGGACTGGAAAGATCTACATCCCCACTGCCATGATGCGAGGTCTCAGGGCCCATGAACAGGCTAGGTTTCAGAGGCGGCTCTCTCAAGAGTCAGGATAGTACATCACAATGGTCAATAACTCAGGTACCTCTGGCCTTAATGCCAAGCCCCACAGAACCCCTGGCAGATATGTGAACATATGACATACCACTTGTTGCACATTACAGCCCTACTATCTGTAACCCGGATAACAAACCTATCCCATCTACTGTTCCCAACCACTGACTGCTCCCTGCCACCATAAAAGAACTCAGAGACATTCCCCAAGAATCTTTAAAGATTTATTTATAAATTTGAGAGTGTGTGCGCGTGTGCGTCCAGGGGCGGGGGGTGGGGGGGAGGACAGAATCCCAAGCGGACTCCATGCTGAGCGCAGAGCCTGATGTGGGACTCAATCTCACGACCCTGAGATCATGACCTGAGCCAAAACCAAGAGTCAAACGCTTAATCAACTGAGCCACCCAGGAACCTCTCCCCAAAAACTTTCTTGAGAGATTAGAAGTCATTTGGCCTTTTGCCCAGTTAGACACCATCTGTCAGGAAAAATCCAGGAAGGTCTGACCACAAGTCAGATCCTAACAGCATTATTTCTAAGCCATTGGGGCATACTTCCCCCTCCAAACCTTGTTGATACTAATAGGGAAGCACTTCAAGGCAGCTGGTATTTGGCAGCTTAAGCAGCTCTAAAATAGACCTTTTCGTTCTCTCAAAGTTAAATTCTAGGCCCTTAAACCTACAGGCAAAAATCGCAAAGGAAGATAGCTTTTTTCTGCTACTTGAAAAATAACTGGATCTCCAGCTTCCTTTTATTGCTAGTGCTATTTCTGCATTATTCACAGCTACAGAAGGGGAAAAGGAGAGAAACGGGAAGCAGCTGGCAGGTGCTGATCCCACAGTCAGAGTGCCCGGCCTCCCTCCTCCCACGCCACACAGCAATCCACTGGCACCACTCAGATGGCATGAATCATTCTGCCTGTGCATATGCTTCCTTGGATACAGGTTTTATTTCCCCTAAAAGGTTGGAAGTCCCTTCAAGGCTGGGGTTACATCTGACCACGATCCCTGACTCTCCTTGGTAGCCTCCTAGAACCCCATACCTTCTCTTTAACTTCAGTGGGTGCACAGCAACATGACCCTGCCCTGCCCGTCTGGTCCTTCAGCCTTTTTTCTTTCCCATCCCAGCCCAGACCCTGGGGTGAGTCATATGACTGGCTCTCCACAGCATCACTGCGGGTCCATCTCACCTATCCAGCAAAACTCTCATCCAAGATCAAGGCTGCAACCTGTCACTCCCACCCTCAGCCTGAATTTCTGAGTAGGGCCAGAGAAAAAGACCTAGCAGTTCAAACTGTGCCACTGCAACAATGCTTCTGAAACTTCCCAGTCTTAGAATCCCGCTCTTAAAACCTACTGATGATTGATCTTAAGAAGCAGTTAGTTTAGTCACAGTTCAAACTGTACAAGCACTTTTCTCTGAGGAAAAACCACTGCATTTGACATGTGGCAGACATGCTCTATGTGTCTATGTTCTCATTTTGTCACACACAATGTGCACAGAACGTGTGAGAAGGACGAGATTTAATAAAGCAAGTACTTTTAACTGCTCTGTCAGGGACATTCTTAGGTGCAGTTGGCACTGGTTTTTGGCTATTAGGGTATGGCACTGCCACTGCCTTGTCCTGGGTCGAGGTGCTGGCAGTCTTGCTCACCACTGCTTCTGCAGCAAGAGTGCAGCCGGCAGCACAGAGAAAGTGTGAGAACACCTTAGTGTTACTGTGAAAATAGTTTTGACCCTATGGACACCCTGAAAGGACTTGGAGGACCTCAGAGGTCTAAGGAACACACTACTGAGAACTGTGTATCATACGAACTCAAGATTTTTTTTTTTTTAAGATTTTATTTATTTGACAGACAGAGACCACAGGTAGGCAGAGAGGCAGGCAGAGAGAGAGAGGAAGGGAAGTAGGCTCCCTGCTAAGCAGAGAGCCCAAAGCAGGCCTCAATCCCAGGACCCTGGGATCACGACATGAGCCGAAGGCAGAGGCTTTATTTAACCCACTGAGCCACCCAGGCGCCCCCAAACTCAAGATTTTTAATCTTAACAAGGCCTCCCAATGTTCTGGGGGCATCTCTGCTCAGGTGCTTTTCTAGTCTAAGATTCTTCCCAACTCACACAGCTTGAATCATACCCTTCCTGCCCCATGAACCTCATTACTCTGTGCAGGTATTACTGAGGGTGCTGAGAAAACAGAGTTCCCCAGGAGCAACCCTTCTGGATGTCCTTCCACCAGATTTGCACATGTCCTTACTGCAGAAAGAGGAGACTCTCTCCCTGATCGAAGTCAAATCTCCCAATGTGTAGCCCAGCTCCCCCTCATCTGGACCAGTTGTTTCTGTCTGCACTTTCCATTTCAAACTTCCCATTCACACTGCTTCAACTAGTCTTTTTTTTTTTTTTTAAAGACTTATTTGAGAGAGAGGGAGCACATGAGCACAAGCATGCATGAGCTGGGGGAGGGGTGGAGAGGGAGAGAGAATCTCAAGCAGACTCCCAGCTGAGCACGGAGCCTGGCGGTTGGTCTCACGATCCTGAGATCATGACCTAAGCCGAAACCAAGAGTCACATGCTCAACCAACTGAGCCATGCACGTGCCCCTCAAATACTTTTATCCAATCCCCAATGATCCTTTAACTGGAAGCCTCTGTTCCATGGAGACTGCTGAGCATGTCCATTTCTCATGATGCCATCTACTGCTTCTGTGAAATATGCACTAGTTATTTTCTTTGTCCATCATTCTTTCTAGTTTTCAAGAGTTCCTACTTCTATTCCATTGGCCATTGAAGGTTTGTGTTCTCAAGCTCTGAGACGTCATTCTTCTTACCCTCTCAACCTCCTGTATAATTCCAAAGCAGACTGATAAATACAACTCTCTGCAGGCAGTAGAAGTATATAGCTTATGACCCTATTCACAACTAACATATGTATTTACAGGTGCAGCAAGAGTCTGGAAGCTCTTCAAACAGGTTATCTGAGAACAGGAGACAGACTTCTTATATGAACTGCACTTTCTTAATCTCAAAAAATAAACAGAAGCAAGAAAAAAAGAACTGTTGGCTTTCCTGTCAGTGCCCACTGCCCCTCATTTTCTGTGGAGCTGCGCTTGCCATGGGAAGACCTCAGGCTCACCCACACTTCCTGGCTGTGCCATGAGAATTATGACAATAGCCTAGCCACATTTCATCTTGATTCCCTTGGCCACAAAGAATGGTCAGGGATGAGTACAAAGAAGCCGTGAGTCCCACAGCGGGGCTGAAACTATCAGGAAACAGGTCAGTGTGACCAGGAGCTGCTGGGTCGCCATCTTATCACCACAAGAAAAGAGCTAACAATAAAGACATCAGAGAAGAAGGCAAGAGGTCCAGGTTCTTGTCAAAGTGGCTATCTCCTGGAATCCAAACATCACGGGACCTGTCAAGTTATGAGAGACAGTACGGTCCTCCTTCAGGCTTAAGCCATTGGAAGTAGGTTCTTGTGAGGTGGAACCAAGAAAGCCTCAAACAGCTGACCCTCTAGTCTGTGAATGAGTCATCCACGATCCCATCTCTCAGCCCCAGCACCCACAACCCCATTGCTCAATGTAACCACTGCTAATCTGAAATATTTTAGAGAATTTTTCTCTGCATGTTCTTTTACATAGCTGAGATCATCCCTTATATAAAAAATGCTGTATTATTTCCTCAGTAAATATTGTTCATTAATATTTTCCCATGCTATAAAAACTTTGTTAAGAATCACTTCTAGTGACTTTATGATATTCCTTTAAGCAGAGGCAGCATAGTTTCCTCAACGATTCAATTAACATTTAGCCTTTAGGTGTCCTTAAATTTAATATGCCCAAATCAAAGTCTCAACTGCCACTCTCTAAAACATTCTTCATAGGGCGCATGGATGGCTCTGTCATTAAGCGTCTGCCGTCGGCTCAGGTCATGACCCCAGGGTCTGGGGATCGAACCCCAAACTGGGCTCCCTGCTCAGTGGGAAGCCTGCTTCTCCTTCTCCCACTCCCCTGATTGTATTCTCTCTCTCTCACTGTCTTTCTGTCAAGTAAGTAAATAAAATCTTTAAAATAAATAAAATGTTCTTCCTACTTTCCTCACCTCTTTCTTCATGTAAATAGTGTTTTTATCCTTTGCTCATTTATTTATCCATTGAGGTCTTAGATTTCTCTCTGTTCTTCAGGCACGACTAATATTAATGATGAGTCCAACATCAATAAACTAATAATTCATGTAACTCTCCCAAATTTACCCTATGAGGTGGGAAATACAATTTGTTCCAATTTTGAGATGAGGAAATTGTGAAACAGAGAAGTTAAATTACTTATCCAAAGTCAAAGATTTGAGGTGGTAGGGTCCATTTGAATTCAGGGGCCAATTCTAGAGCATACAACCTAAACCACGGTGCTAAGCTACCTTAACATTAATAGTTTTAGGATAGGGATCCATCAAATGCTTTTCAATTTGGAACATTTTATACCTATTGCTCACACCTGACCTATCTAATCTATTTTAAGTCTTAAACCTTATGTGATCAAATCTACTATTTTTCTCTTATGTTTGTTTTCTTGGTTTGTATGTTTTTATAGCCTCAGAAGATAGTCTTTCTCTAAAATACTGAATATGCTAAGTATTGTTGGCTTTTAATGGCATGATTTTTTAAAACGTATTAGATCATCAATTTTTTTGGAATTCACTTTGAAGTATGAGTAATGATTTAAATTCATTTTCTCCCAAACAGTTATTCAACTAGCCCAGTACCATCTGTTGAATAATAATTTCTTCCCCTTCACTGGAGTAATTTTGGAGAGAATCCTAAGCTACACTCCTTTGAAGAAAAATCTACAATACTACTGTTCAAAGGATTCAGCAATCAGAAATTTCTAATAAATATGTGAAAAATATTCAATCTCAGGCTTTTTTTTTTTTTTTAAACTAAGCTCTACACAAACATGGGGCTTGAATTCACAACCCTAAGATCAAGAGTTGCATGCTCTACTGTCTGAGGCAGCCAGGTGTCCCATCTCAGTCTAATTAAAGAAAAATAAATTAAAATGCCACTTCTCCATTTGGTTGGTCCCAAAGACTGCTGGAACAAAAGATGTGACAGAACTCCCAAACTGCCCTCCAGAGAGACTCAACCAATTTATATGCTATTAGCTGTCTCTGAAAACATCCGTTTTTCCCACAGCCTTGACCACATGGTGGGTCATCAAACATTTTTTTTTTTAAGACATTTCTTTCTTCTTCTTCTTTTTTTTTTTTAATTTATTTGACAGATAGGGATCACAAGTATGCAGAGAGGCAGACAGAGAAAGAGAGGAGGAAGCAGGCTCCCTGCTGAGTAGAGAGCCCGATGTGGGGCTCGATTCCAGGACCCTGAGATCATGACCTGAGCCGAAGGCAGAGGCTTTAACCCACTGAGCCACCCAGGCGCCCCGGTCATCAAACTTTTGATGCTTTCTTCTACTGTTACGAGCAGTTAAAAAAAAAAAGGAATTACTGATCTTTCAATGTTCACACCTCATATAATAAAAATGAGTACCTTTTTCCCTCATATTTGAGATATTTATTTACATTTCCTTTTTTAAAAACTATCATTAACCGGACTTAAAAGTGCCAGTGTTTCCACTTCAGAGTTTTAGTGTTGTGAGTCCCTGAAGTCTTGCATTCATCTATTTATGTCATTTTTGTACAGATTCAGACTATTAGCTCCCTGCAGGCAGGTAATCAGTTTTATTGCTGGTCTAAGTCCAAGGCCTTGGAACCCCATTGGCACAGAACACTCAGATCTATTTATTAAATAAATCAATTTATGTATGTTACAGTAAAAAACTAGAAACAATCTGGTGGCAGATTAAATATGGCCAAAAATTCTTTGCAGCTCCTCCCATCAATGGGTAGATTTATTTCTCCACCACCTGAATTTGGGCTGACCTTGTAGTTTGCTTTGACCAACAGATTGCTGCAGAAGTGTCTGCTATTTTAAGACTTTGCAGTTTCTGTTCTTTCTCTCTTGGAATATTTCTGCCATCAGAAGCAGCCCAGTTGGGTCTACTGTAAGATAACAGGAAATGACATAAAGGAGAAGCAACTGTAAGATATGGTGGGGGCCACCTCAGACCATGCAACTTGGAGCAAGATGAGCAGACCCACTTAGCTGTGCCCAGGCCAATGGACTTAGGAACAAATACATGGTGGTCTTATCATAAGGTGCCAGACTGTGGAGTAGTTTGTTACACGGCAACAGATAACTAAAGTGAACTTCAATGTCCAATATGAGACTGGTTAAAGACGCTATGAGTCATCACTACAAGGGAATACTATGTACCACTCTTTATAACTAGGGATACCGAAAGATCTCCAAGATATATTAATGAAAAAAATTCAGTCGAGATCTCAGAATCCAGACCTACAAATTCCAGTGGTCTGGACTTTTATATAACCCTGTGATGCAGGTCCTACTACTAACTCTATTTTATAAACAGGAGGGGCACCTGGGTGGCTCAGTTGGTTAAGCCTCTGACTCTTGATTTCAGCTCAGGTCATGGATCTTGGGGTCTTGGGATTGAACCCTGTATCAGACTCTGAGCTCAGGGCAAAGATTCTCAGCTTGAGATTCTCCCCCTCTACCCCTCCCCTGGCACACAGGCACGATCTCTCTCAAATAAAGAAATAAATCTTAAAATTTTTTTTTTAAATAAATAAATAAGTAAATGGGAAAACTTGAGGCCCAGAGAGGTTAAGTAGTTTGTTTAAAGTTCACACAGCTAGGGGCGCCTGGGTGGCTCAGTGGGTTAAAGCCTCTGCCTTCGGCTCAGGTCATGATCCCAGGGTCCTGGGATCGAGCCCCACATCAGGCTCTCTGCTCTGCCAAGAGCCTGCTACCTCCTCTCTCTTCCTGCCTGCCTCTCTGCCTACTTGTGATCTGTCAAATAACTAAATAAAATCTTAAAAAAAAAAAGTTCACACAGCTAGGAAGTAGCTGGGCTATGAACAGAAACTAGGAGCTCTGGTTGGAAAGCTCCAGTTTCTAACACATGATGCTACACAGCTCACTCTGGAACTCCCAACTCCCATTTCCCCCCCCTTCTTTATTCTAGTTATAGTCCCTCCCTGCTTCACTATTTTCACCCAAGGACTACATTTCAAAATTAACTTTCTGAATTTTAGTAATGTTTATTGTTATCTAAATGAACAAATCTCAGAGTTCATAGCTTTAACCTAAGGACAGTAAGCTAAATAAAAATCTCAATCTGACACAAATCACAATAAAAAAGTGAGTAAACAAACAGGAGGGAAGCCTGGAAATCTATTTATTACAAAGTCTTTTTTTTTTTTTTTTAAAGATTTTATTTATTTATTTGACAGACAGAGATCACAAGTAGGCAGACAGGCAGGCAGAGAGAGAGGGGGAAGGAAGCAGGCTCCCCGCTGAGCAGAGAGCCCGACACAGGGCTCACTTCCAGGACCCCGGGACCATGACCTGAGCCAAAGGCAGAGGCCCAACCCACTGAGCCACCAAGGTGCCCCTATTACAAAGTCTTTTTATGCAGTTTTGTTATGTATCCACCTCTTAAAAAGGCAACTTAGGAAATAAGATTTCGGTAACATGCTTGGGACAATACAGAATACAAACCAATCTAATTAGTAACACATGCAATGCACATGAAAGTGTAATTTTTAAAAATCTTATAATTATAATGCATTATGTAATTACAAAAGTATAACTAAAAGGTAAAAGCTGCACACACCCTGGAATAGCAAATGTTAAAGGTCACTTTGGGATTCTGGTAATTAAGGGTGTTTCTTTTACCTATTCTTTCTATACTTCCAAACTGTCGCCCATGATAACACACTACCTTTACATCAAAGATTTTAAAAGACAGTTCCTCTAATATCCAAAATAAATTCAGTTTTATTTTATTTTATTTAAGATTTTATTTATTTGACAGAGAGAGAGAGACAGCGAGAGAGGGAACACAAGTAGGGGAAGTGGGAGAGGGAGAAGTAGGCTTCCCGCTGAACAGGGAGCCCGACGCGGGGCTCGATCCCAGGACCCTGGGAACATGACCTGAGCCAAAGGCAGATGCTTAACGACTGAGCCACCCCAAAACAAATTCTATTTGACTCAGGTTAGTACATAAAACAAATTCAACATCTAAGCTGACAGTTACTAAAGTAAAGACATATAGAAACACACACAGTAGCAAAAGTTAGAAAAAGGTGAATTTCCAAGATGGATGAAATGTTGCTGTTTTTAAGTAGGCTCCACACCTAACATGGGGATTGAACTCACAGCCTTGAGGTTAAGAGTTGCATGATCTACGGACTGAGCCATCCAGGTGCCCCTGGATGAAATGTTTTAAAATCATTAAAAAAAAAGCCAGATCTATGTACTAACATGGAAGGACACTCAAACACAATTCTATTAACAGTGACCCTTAGGGAATTATAAAAGATTTTTACCTTTTTAGTTGAATATTCCTAAAACTTCTGAATTTTTACCAAAAATGTTAGCTTATAAAACAATTATTTATAGAAAGGAAATTTTAGGTAAAAATATAGATATGTATGAAGATAAAGCTGTGGAAGAACAAGCACCAAGGTGCTGGCAAGCTGCTCTCTCTCTCTGGTTTCCAATTCTGATTTCTTCTTCCACTTTGAAGGGCCCTTGTGATTACAGTGGGCCCACTGAGATAATCCACAATCTCCTTCTTCTTAAAATCAGGTGATAAGCAACCTTAATTCTCTCTGTAACCTTAATTCCTCTTTGCCATGTCACCTAAAATATTCACAGATCCTCGGGATTAGGATGTGGACATCTTTGAGGAGGGGGTCATTACTTTGCCTACCACAATTCTGTAATAGTATAAAGTTTTTAAAAACAGCCACCTATTAAAAAACAAACAAAAAAACCCAACCACCTAATATATTTAACAGACACATGCTAAATGGGCATAAAGGATAACATAATTATTAAACAAAGGTAACTTAAAACGTAAAAGGGTAAAATGAAATCCATCGCCTCTTTCTTTTATGGATGAGGGCTCTTGGTATTTTATCTAAGAAATCTTGGTCTAACCTAGGGTCATGAAGATTGTGTTCTGTTTTCTTCTCAAAGCTTAATAGTTTTGGGCCTTATATTTAGGCCTATGTTCCATTTTTAGGTTTTTATTTGGGGGCGGTATAGATGTTTAATTGTTCCTGCATCATTTGTTGAAGAAATTGATATAAGCAATAATACTGATAACTTTCAGGGTGCCTGGGTGCCTCAATTGGTTAAGCTTCCGACTCTTGATTTTGGCTCAGGTCATGATCTCAGGGTCATGAGATCGAACCCCGTAACCTGCTTAAAAGTCTCTCTCTCCCTCTGCCCCTCCGTGCCCTACATGCTTGCACACATGTGTGCTCTCTCAAGAAAGGAAAGAAGGAAGGAGAAAGGGAGGGAAGGAAAGAAAGGAAGAATGAATGAATGAATACTGGTAACTCTTTAAAAAAAAAGTAGCAAAGAGGACGAGGGTTGAGGAGTGGCAAAAATGGGTGAAGAGGATTAAAGGGCACAAACTTCCAATCCTAAAAGTAAGTAAGTCACAGGGACAAAAAACAGAGCATAGGGAATATAGGCAATAATATTGTAATGCGCTTATCATGGTGAGCATTTCATAATGTATATAATTATAGAATCACTATGCTGTGTACCTGAAATGAATTTTTTATTGTATGTTACTTACAATTAAAAAAAAAAAAAAAAAAACTTTTTTGGAAAGGAGCAAAGAGGAGCACCTGCCTGGCTCAATGGGTAGAGCATGTGACTGACCCCTGACCTCAAGATTTTAAGTTTGCGCCCCATGTTGGGTGTAGAGCATACTATAAAAAAGAAAAAAATAAGGGATGCCTGGGTGGCTCAGTTGATTAAGTGTATGACTCTAGATTTTGGCTCAGGTCATGATCTCAGAGTTGTGAGATCAAGCCCCACGTCAGGCTCCATGCTCAGTGTGGAGTCTGCTTGCCCCTCTCCTTGTGCTCCTCCCCCAACTCCTGCACTCTCTCTTTCTCTCGCTCAAATAAATAAGTCTTAAAAAAAAAAAAAAAGAATAAAATAAAAATAAATTTAAAATAAAAGCAAAGATGGAAAACTATACAATCATTCACAAATTCCTGTACCCTACTGCCCCTGCTTGCAAATAAAAGGTAAAAAAGCAACAGAGTAAGTACTAAATAAGGTATTACCCAATTGCCACAGACTTAACTTTTCAGGCCAGTGACCTAATGATTTAACTAATAAAACAAGCAAAAAATTAAGTCTAAGAAAAATAATCAATAAAATAATATTTACCTTTGGAATCAGCATTTGGGAACAGCCTGTTCCATGGCACCTTATTTTTGTGTGGAAGAGAAAGCAAGTAGTTTCTAGCTTTTAAATTTATTATACAGTTCAGGTCTTCCTGTGATGGGGATCCAAGAATACCTATCAGATAAAATAATGAGCTGTTAATTATCCAGACTCAGGCCGACTGACCTTCCGGCTGTGGACACAATGGACCCTGATAACTGTTTTCTTACCATCTCCCCATGCTTACCTTTCTTAACAGTTTTCACAAGGATCCTTAATATTTGGAATCAAGCAAGATTACAGACTCATAGGTTCAAGGTTGTCAGAACTATTCTAGTTTCATGAAGTGACTCTTACGTAAACTGTGGCAGGTGAACTGAGTAAATCTAGCTCCTAAAATGTTTGGTAACCTTACCCAGAATGTGGTTCAGCTGGTCGAGATAATGCTTCCCAGGGAAGATGGGCCTGTTGGACAGCATCTCTGCCAGAATGCAGCCTACAGACCAAATATCAATGGACTTGGTATAGCCCTGTAGTGGGAAGGGAGAAAAGACTGAATGATATGTAATGTTACAGGACACAGTGACATCCTCCTACAGAACAGGTACATGGCTGACAGGAATTTTACCTTCTCCTTTGGCTCTATAATTCAGAAATAAGAGAGTGTGCAGATACAAATAATAATTTGGCTTTCTTTTAAGTTGTTGAACAACCAAGATTACTTGATTTTATTTCTCTCTTCAAAGTTGATTAACTTACTAATAAAAGAGAATTTCCAAAGTATACTTCATTCCTTTTCTCAAATGATTTGAAAGAAAGCAACCTTTATAAGCTAAAGCTGGCAAAAGGAAAAAACATTAATATCCCTTGCTTTAGGACATCTGTGGCCAATTTATTTATTTTGAAAAATCTGGAGACCAACTCAAGGCACTCAGAGGCACTGCTATACTTCCAGAGTATCTTTGTCCGTTTTACAAATCATTTTCAAAAAAGTTAGGCTAAAAATCCTTGATCTCTAGTGGGGCTGTGGGGTGTGTTGTGTGAGCTGGCTCCCACATATTTTACTAATTTGTATTTGTCATCTTTTTCTATTCAATTTTTAGGTATAATTTTTCTTTTAAAGGAAGTCTGTGAAAAGACTTGTAATAATTATCTGTCTAAATCATACAACAGTGTAAAACAACATAGCTCTCCAAGGAGTGTAAGTTAATTTTTATGGAAAATGCAAGGTATAGTGATAAATGAACAGAGAAAAAAAATTCAGCCAAATATTAAAGTTTAGAGAAACATAGTGGGAAAAAAAATTTTTGAAAATCAAACAGAATAATCAGATCTGCAACTATGATAAACTTGGGTTGAATTTCAAGATTATTCCCCAAATTCTTGTAACCCAAAATAGCTTTTTCTTTGAGCCAAAACCAAATAAAGAGGAACATTTAAAACACACACACAAAATAACTAAAAGGAACCAGGGCGGGGCGCCTGGGTGGCTCAGTGGGTTAAGCCGCTGCCTTCGGCTCAGGTCATGATCTCGGAGTCTTGGGATCGAGCCCCGCATCGGGCTCTCTCTGCTCAGCAGGGAGCCTGCTTCCTCCTCTCTCTCTGCCTGCCTCTCTGCCTGCTTGTGATCTCTCTATCAAATAAATAAATAAAATCTTTAAAAAAAAAAAAATAAATAAAAGGAACCAGGGCTCCCTGGAGAAATGGCTGCTCTAAGTCTGGGACAGGGAACATACTATAAGCCTGGAGTGTCCAGTGCCAAAAAGTAAGGAAGTGCTCAAAATTAGTGGGGACATGTCACAGAGGCTCCCACTAGAAAACCCAGGAAAACTTGAACATCAAATACTGAATGGTAGGTATGGAACTGAAGCCAATGAATAAGATAACCATGAATTAATAATGGAGAGAACTGAAACAAACAGGGAATGACAGAGCTACAAAATTATCAACAGAGCTACAAAATTATCAACAGTTAGTGGTTCAAAGTATGAAGAAGAAGATAACTTATATAATCTTGAAGTATTTCCCCACAAATTTCTAATTTAACAATAATCTAATTTCTAATTTAACAATAATCTAATCTATTAATCTAATAATAATTAGTACCATATTTAACTATAGTTATCACCACTATATGGTAAAGAACCAGAGGATATCACTGAACCAAAATATCAACATGAACTTCACGAATACGGACATAAACTATGCCTCCTGATACATCACGGAGAACAAAATATAGTTTCTGTGGTACTCATGCCCAGAATACCTGACACAAAACTGAGTTGCATGAGCGCCTGGGTGGCTCAGTGGGTTAAGCCTCTGCCTTCGGCTCAGCTCATAAACTCAGGGTCCTGGGATCGAGCCCCACATCGGGCTCTGGGCTCGGTGGGGAGCCTGCTTCCCTCTCTCTCTCTGCCTGCCTCTCTGCCTACTTGTGATCTCTCTCTCTCAAATAAATAAATAAAATCTTAAAACAAAACAAAACAAAATAAAAAACAAAAAACCCGAGGTGCATTCTACAAAACACTATTCTAAGGAAATATACGCTGAAATGCTTAGGGATAAAGGGGCCCATCTATAATTCACTCTCAGAAGATTCAGAGGGAAAAAAAAATCTACACATGTATACAGAATGATACAACAAACAGGACAAAGGATACAGAACTGGTGAGTCTGAATCTCAGGTGAAGGGTATACAGAAGTTCTAGCCAGCAGTTCTCCCAGGCGGTCGAGAGCCCCGGTGGCTTCCCTCTAAGGATCTGAGAGGTGACACTACTTTTGTACTACTAAGGTGTTTTCCTTTCCATTCATTCTCTCACAAGTGCACAAGAGATTTTTCCAGAGGCTACACAGCATGTGACAACACTGTACATGAAATATGACAATATGTGGAACATCTGCTTAAGTCAGTGAACCAGTATTTTCCAAAGACTAAATATTACAAAACCATGTATCAGTGAATGTAAGGTAGACAAATAGGTCCTTTTTTTTTTTCTTAAAGATTTTATTTATTTATTTATTTGACAGAGAGAGAGAGAGAGAGAGAGATCGATCACAAGCAGGCAGAGAGGCTGGCAGAGAGAGACGGGGGAAGCAGGCCCCCCCGCTGAGCAGAGAACCTGATATGGGGCCCGATCCTAGGACCCCAAGATCACGACCTGAGCCAAAGGCAGAGGCTCAACCCACTGAGCCACCCAGGCACCCCTAGACCAATAGGTTTTAATAAGACTGTACAAAAAGTTCAGTGGCATGGTTTCAGATTCCACGACTAACTTTTCATTTTGTTTCAGATTCCACGACTAACTTTTCATTTTGTTGAGTTTCACTACAATATCAACAAGGAATAGTCACAAGTAGCTAAAAAGACTACTAACATACTCCCTTTCCCAAGTATGTGTCTATGTGAAGACTCTTCTTCACAGACTTAAACCCAAACAACCTACTGGACAGACTGAGTACAGAACTAGGGAAGAGTTCAGCAACAGTCTATTAGGCAACATGAAATGTGAAAAATGAAAACAATGTCACTTTTCTAACTAAAATGTTTCTGTGATGGAAAATAAACATACTTTTTTATGAAAAATACTTATGTTAACAAGCAGTAGCTCTATTATTGTTATTTAGATATCAATACTTCTTAAAAAATTCAGTATTGGGGTGCCTGGGTGGCTCAGTGGGTTAAAGCCTCTGCCTTCGGCTCGGGTCAGGATCCCCAGGTCCTGGGATCGAGCCCCACATCAGGCTCTCTGCTTGGCAGGGAGCCTGTTTCCCTTCCTCTCTCTCTGCCTGCCTCTCTGCCTACTTGTGATCTCTGTCTTTCAAATAAATAAAATCTTAAAAAAATTTTTTTTCAGTATTAATTTCCATATAGTAAATACTGATGGATATAATGCACATAAACAAATCTTGTTTCGGGTCTTTAATACTTTCTTTTTTTTGAAAAGATTTATCTTTTTAAAAAATTTTATTTATTTATTTGACAGAGAAAGACACAGTGAGAGAGGGAACACAAGTAGGGGGAGTGGGAGAGGGAGAAGCAGGCTTCCCACTGAGCAGGGAGCCTGATGCCAGGCTCAATCCCAGGACACTGGGATCATGAACCGAGCCGAAGGCAGACACTTATCAACTGAGCCACCTGGCACCCCAAAGATTTATCTTAGAGAGAGCGTGTGAGCGAGCGGGAAGGAGGGGCAAAAGGAGAGGGAGAGAGTCCTAAGCAGATGCCACACTGAGTGTGGAGTCCAATACAGTGCTCGATTCCACAACCCTCAGGATCCTAACCTGAGCCAAAACCAAGAGTCAGACACTTAATCAACTGAGCCACTCAGGAACCCATAGTTTGACACTTTTTAAGAGAGTGAAGGAATCTTGGGGTTCCAATGTTTGAGAACCACTGCCTTATACTTTTCTTGCAAGCTGAAAATTCTATGAAAATAAAATGTTACAAATACACAGCACTCTAGCCAAAATGGGGACAATATGAGTATAGAATTAAAGATGATAATGGACAGGATGTATTTCATGAGTCCACAATAATGTTTTAAAAACAAAGGTAGGAGGGGTGCCTGGGTGGCGCAGTCAGTTAAGCCTCTGATTCTTGGTTTTGGCTCAGGTTGTGATCTCAGAGTCTTGAGATCAAGCCCTGCATTGGGCTTCCCCCTCTGCAGGGAGTTGGCTTCCTCCGTCCCTCTCCCTCTGCCTGTCCCCCTGCTTGTGCACACTCTCTAAAATGACTAAATCTTTAAAAGAAAAAAAAAAAAAGGTGGGAGATAGGAAGAGAAAGAGAAAAAACAGAAAGCTCTTCATAGAAGAATGGCAGTGAATTAATGTAGAAGGAATAACACATTTGGAAAATCACCATTTTGCAACCCCCAATATAATGACAGAGGCAAGGGGTCATCATGGGGTAAATCACCAGGGTAAGACTGCTGGGAAACAGGAGCTCCATATACGTGAGTTCCAAGAATCCACGGGGTTCCTGCCAGAAAAGTGTGACCTAAACCTAATCATAAGGAACCAATCTGTACTCTGCAAAGTATTCAATGACATGAAGAAGACAGGAAGGGTGGGAGGACCGTTTTAGAGTGAGCTCATAGACTGAAAATAAAACAGAAACAGCTGTAAAGAACTTTTGGGCAGGATAACTGGGATGTCACTAAATTAATGCTATTGTCTCAGTGTGCTAAGGGTACTATGGCTGTTGGGAAAGAACACTGCTCTGCCTTTAATGAGTATTAGTATGGCCCAAAGGGTCTAGGAGTAAAGTCTTAGTTTATGTTGGTGAAGTATCAGAAGGTTTGACCAGACGGAAGAGAGAAGGTGGCAGAGAGGCAGGCAGAGACAGCCAGGGAAGGAGTAATAAGATATTAAAAGCTCATAAACCGAGGGAAGGGGTGTATGGGTGTTCACTGTGCTCTCAATTCTTCTACGGGTTTGAAATTGTTCTAAATTAATAAAAAGAAAAAAATGAATAGAGAACATTCTCAGGCTAGAGGTGCTGTAAATAAAAAGAATTCACACTCAGTTTTATTTTAGTTAATTCTATAAGTAAGAAGTGCTGGGCACCTTGGAGAACAGAGGCAGGCCATCCTTTTTTTGTTATTCCCCCCCCACACACAGGGTGCAGAGAGTGGAGTCATCTCCAGTTGGGATGGAGACTGTAGGGTCACGAAGGCACCAGGATAAAAATCACACCATCAGCTCTGTTTTACAACCAGCAGGCACCATGGACGCAGACACACACACATACACGCAAATGCTTCTGGTTTGGAATGGCTGTCACATGGCCAGTCCAAAGAAAGAACCTGCTCTTTGGGATTATGTGTAATACAGAATTATGAGAAACAGCATGGCATTTTCTTCTTCGAAACATCTGTTACACTACAGCTTTCTTTATAATGGAATTTCTTTTAATGGAATTTTACTTTTATAACCAAACTGAACAAATGTATATCAAGAATAACTAACTGCTTTAAACAAATCCCATTTGCTCACAAAACAACTTCTTGTTCATCTCAAGCCCTTCTACTATATGAAGGATGGAGAAAGAGAGTGAAGCCCATGGGCTCACTAATTCTCTTAAAGCTTTGCTGAGTCAACTTCTGGTTCCCAGATCTGAGACACAAGGCCCCATGTCTACTCTCATTGCTTTTCTTCAGGAATCTTAACATTACATTAACAGTAGATGGTGTTGAAGACCATCACAATAACATGACTCCCAGCTAATCCTTGGGCTGGACCCTGGTAATAAGCTCCTCACCCCTTCCTCTAGCCGTGGAATATGTGCTCTGCCCACCGTTCCCACAGCAGGCCATTTTCAAGGATGTAGCCTTGAAAGAATACGTGTTTTTGAGACCATCTGGGCTGTATACGTGACTGAGCCCAGTTAAGGGCTCTATATAAACTTTTAAGGTTTGGCAGATGAGTGTCGAGATTTACTCATCTTGTGGCTGGCAAGACAAGCCCTGTAATAAGTTCCCTTACATATTAAGACTGCCACTGCCGATCTGGAGTGGTATGCCTCTTCATTTTCTCTTTGCCCACCTAGTACTGGGGGTAGTCTGCAAACCCAGAGACAGAATTAAGTTCAAAATCTCCTAATTTTGAGATATTAGATATAGAAGTATGTTGGATCCACTTACTTTCTTAAATCTGACACTCATTCATACACTATTTGCAAATGATGTATTAAAAATACTGAATCTCAATCTCCACGGCAGCCCTCAATGACTGCCACCTGGCTCATAACCCTAAAAAAGATGACGTACTTCACTTTTTCTTGCTTTTACAAATTTATTCAATCATTCTTACAACCAGGACACAGATATTGTTAGAAATGTTTGCCTTCTACCTGTATGCACTCCACACAGCCACTCTGAGATGCAGAGGTACATCTATCTGGAAGCAGGACTACCATACAATTTTGAAAGAATCTATAGTAGTTCCTATTCTTTCCATACCTACATTTTCTTCCAACTATGGTTGTAATTTTGCTGAAGAGACCTTCTTCATTACCAGATAAATTGGACTTTTGTAGAACAGCCCTAGTCCACCTTCAAAAGAATATGCGCGACCAGACGGCCTGTCACAAACCCGGCCTGCACTCATCTGTGGCAGCAGCAGGTGTTAGGAGCTGCCACAGGCAGGACTTTAGAAAAGTGGACCAAGGGCTGGGACACAGACCGTTTATTGTTAACAGTGACGAGATGGGCACGCCCCCCCAACTCTACAACACATCACCAGCACTACTCTAGCAGAGAGACAGAGGCCAAAACCCACAGCCCAGAAGGTTAATGCTGAACTGGAGATTAAGGCAGCAGCTTGATTCTGGCCAGAAAGGTCAAGCCTCAAGCTAGGTAGACAGAGGCTTACTGAGAGGGAGGCTTACTGCAACACATATCCAAAGATCTTTTGCTTCTTGGTTTTCTTTTTATGAAAACCTCTGATCCTTACCTTGGAATTCAACATGATTTCCGGAGCCCTGTACCAACGTGTGGCTACATACTCCGTCAGGAACCCTGTGTGATCATGGTCTGGATCTGCAACACGGGCCAAGCCAAAGTCACAGATCTAAGAGAGAAAAAAAAATGGGACACCTTAGAGACGCTAATGAAATTAGTATCAAAACATCATAAAAATAAAAAAGATAATAGCAATAATGATGATGATAAGCAGATGCTACCATTACTATGTGGCAGAAGCTTCCCTGTTAATTCTATACACCCTTTTATTTTTTTAAGATTTTATTTATTTATTTGACAGAGATCACAAGTAAGCAGAGAGGTGGGGGCGGTGGGGGGGGAGCAGGCTGCTGATCAGAGAGCCCGATGCGGGGCTCGATTCCAGGACCCTGAGATCATGACCTGAGCCGAAGGCAGAGGCTTAACCCACTGACCCACCCAGGCGCCCCCCCCCTTTTTTTTTAAGATCTTATTTATTCATTTGACAGAGAGAGACATAGCAAGAGAGGGAACACAAATAGGGGAGTGGGAAAGGGAGAAGCAGCTTCCCGCTGAGCCTGGGAGCCCAATGCGGGGCTCGATCCCAGGACCCTGGGATGATGACCCAAGCCGAAGGCAGATGCTTAACAATTAAGCCACCCAGGCGCCCCTATATACTCATTCTTATACAATCCTCACAACAACATGGAAGGCAGTGATGACCATTCAACATGTTGGAGATGAAGAACAGGCTGCAGGACTCTGCTAAGAGGCATCCTCATCTTTCATTATGTGCGTATCCCACAGAAATCTTGCTTAGGTCACTTGACAAAAACTGTTCTGGGTAAAAACTGCCCAGGGTCCTTGCTCGGGCCTACTCCTGCTGGTCCCTAAGGATAACACTGCTAGATCGGCTCCTTGATCTACACTTGCCTTGCTTCTCAGACTTTACTTCCTGCCATTCTTCTACCTGTTCCACAAATGTGGGTATCTCCAAAGGTTCTTTTCTTTTCTTTTTATTAAAAGATTTTATTTATTTGACAGAGAGAGACACAGTGAGAGAGGGAACACAAGCAGGGGGAGCAGGAGAGGGAGAAGCAGGTTTCCTGCCGCCAAGCAGGGAGCCTGATGCAGGGCTCGATCCCAGAACCCTGGGATCATGACCTGAGCCAAAGGCAGACACTTAACGACTGAGCCTCCCAGGTACCCCAACCTGCAAAAATTCTTCCCACTTTCCTCCTCTTCCATGTAGTCAAATCCACTCCCAAAGCCTTACAAGAGGTTTCATATGCTGAAGACGAATTTTTTAAAAGATTTTATTTGACAGAGAGAGAGAGGAGAGCGCAGACAACTGGGGGGGAACAGCAGAGGCAGAGGGAGAAGCAGGCTTTCCGCTGAGCAGGGAGCCCAACGCAGGGCTTAATCCCAGAAACAGGGGATCATAACCCGAGCTGAAGGCAGACACCCAACCGACTGAGCCACTCAGGAGCCCCAAATACTTGGTGCTACTCCAGACTCCAAAACATATGAAATTTAACTATAATATACAGTTGACTCTTGAAGAACATGGGTTTAAACTATGCAAGTCTGCTCACACATGGATTTTTTTTTCAATAAAATATATTGGAAAACTTTTTGGAGATCTGCAACAATCTGAAAAAAACTCACAGATGAACTGTGTAGCCTAGAAATACCAAAAAAATTAAGTTAGGTATTATTGCAGGAATATAGTGTATAATACATATTACATACGAAATATGTTAATTGACTGGATGTTGTTGGTTAAAGCTCCTGATCAATAGAAGGTTATTAAACTTGGGGGGAGTCAAACTTATACGCAGATTTTTTTTTAATGCGGATTTTTTATTGTGTGTGGGGGGGTGGCAGGGTGTTGGTGTCCCATATCCCTGTGTTTTTCAAGGGTCAACTACACTTCAACTCACACAACTGGAGGATGTTTTAATTCCTTGGCATCTGGAGAACTAACCTGAGAAAGTGGGAGACATGTTAATAAATACAGGCCAGAGTGTAAGGCAAGACAGCCTGGAAAACAGACTGTTTTGGAGCATTACTACTTTAATTAAGTTAAGAAATACAAGCCTGAGCTCAGGCCATAAAAATGGAGACGAGGAAAGGACATGCTTAAGAAATATTCATAGGACTTAAATGGATATCAATCTTTGCTTAAATATCCCAGAGTTGGGTGTCTCAACTCAACTTTGGAAAGCTCCCATTCACCTCACAAATGTCTTCCTCTAGCCTTGGACGCTGGCATTGCCATACAGTGCCTCTGATCCCACATGTCCTGCAGGAGACTTCGACTACACCATTGAGGAAGGGTTACGTATCTGTGGCTGAACAATCACCATCAATCTACTGCATCTTTAAAAGAAGCAAATGTCACACCTGCTTTGCCAAGTTCCTCTACCAGAGGCAATTTTCTATGTGTATTGAGTGGCCTGATGAGGAAATCCTGGTCCTGCTCCATAGCTCTAACACTAACTCTGGCCACTATACTCTCGTAACTTCAGTCTACATTAACAACCACCATAAGCACCACTCTCACCTTTCAGAGCTGGCTTGCCAATCGATGCCATTACACTCCTAATAGTAATGGGCCTGTAAGAGAACCTGGTTGATGTATGGCCGTAAGCTTTTATGTGGGCTCACAGTAAATACTAACTTTGGCCTGGCTGATCTTGAGGCTTTCAATGTACCTGGCACCCTGTTTGTTTCTTTCAAGCCTTTTCTACCAATTCCAGTGACACGAACTGCAGGAAGGCTTCCTAGTAGTCATGCCCAGGAGGCTCACTAGCAACATGGTCCTCTTTGGCATGATTTCCAACTCAGAGAAGCAACAATTAATGATTTCTTCCTACAATCTGGAGGTGAGTCCTCTAAGCCATTCTGAGCCATCACCTGCCACACTGCCCTACCACCAATCCTTCTGAATTCTGTGGCTTGAATTCTTCAATGTATCTGTGACCTAGTTTTTCTTTTTAGAACTAACACTTCATCTGATTCGAATTCAACCAAAGCTCACCATTCAGTCTGCCCTCTGTTGTATAAATGGACACCTAAAGCCACATCTTCAACTGTACGAAGAAATACTGCATCTTGTCAGCAGTGCAAAACCAGCACAAACCCCAAACCATGGTCACAGATCCTTCACTGCCCCCATGCCTGATAGAATGGATGGGTCCAGACTTGATACACAGCTCTTCATTGGCTAGCTGAATTAAAAAAAAAAAAAAAAAAAGTCCCAGATAGATTTAAAAAGCCAGAATATAAGAAATTCACATATGAGGGAGGCCATGTACTGAAGCTGATGTTTCCATGCTCCTCCTGGACTGTGGACAAAGAAATGGAAGCTGTGTTTTAGAGGGGTTGATTACATTCCTAGTAATCTACAAAGACAGGGGACGAGTGGAATAACTTTAAACACAGTCATGGCAGATATATTTTCTAAAAAGGGATACATCATTATAACCCCATCCCCCACACTCTTCTTATAAGTTCTCTGAACTTTTATCAAGAGGGCAGGATCTATCTTCCCTCCTCTTGAATCTGTGCAAAACTTTTTAACAGCCTGAACCAAGAGAAAATGGCAGAAGTGATACTATGTGACTTCGGAGGATATCATAAAATGCAACACGACTTCCACTGGGCTCTTTCCCTCAGGAGGGAACCCAGGACACCTGGGCTGTATGTGGCTGTTCCAGGTGACAGCCAGTATCAATTGCCAGGTACATGAGAGGATTCCAGTCCCTAACTTCACATCTTCTAGCTGATATCCACATGTGGGAGCAGAAACCAACCGTCACTGCTACCCTTTGACTAATTCCTGATCCACAGAAACGATGAGCTAATACATGATTACTGTTGTTTCAGACCACTACTTTTCAGGTGATTTGTTATAGAGGAAGAAACAGCTAATACAGCGGTAGTGGACACACTACTTTTGGTGGGACAGGCACTCTGAGGAGGCCCCACTGAAGTGATATTGCCACTGAAAAGATGCTAACTATGGAAAGACCCGGGGAAAGCCAGAGCATGCCCTAAAGAATCTAGCTGGGCAAGCATGAGGGGCATAGGTGGCAACTAGACCTGAAGCCTCCTAAAACGGCTCTTGAATTGACTGCTTCCACATCTCAACTGTCATGACCTTAGCTGAGATTCAGTTTAGTTTGCTGGGATTAGGAAAACTAGCTTGGTTACCTGCCTGCAAGCTAATTCATCCTCTAGATTCCTGTCCAAATGCTGCTTCTAAAATATAAGTCACCTTTCTGGCTCAAAATCTTTAACCAATCCCCTTCACCTACTCAACAAAATGCAATTAAAAAAAAAAGATTTTATTTATTTGAGAGAGAGAGAGAGAGAGCGAGCACATGAAGGGGAGCGGGGGAGAGGGAGAAGCAGACTCCCCGCTGAGCAGGGGCTTGATCCCAGGAACCTGAGATCATGACCTGAGCTGGAGGCACATGCTTAACCGACGGAGGCACCCAGGTGCCCCAAAACCCTAATTATTTAAGCGTAACCTTCAAGACTATTCACATGCTGCCACCAAACTATCTTCCTAATCTCCTCTATCCTACCACCTTCTCTGCCCACATCTGCTCCTGCTGACTCAATACTACATCTGCGTTTATGACCTAACTGTGCAATGAACACTGAGTGCCCTATCCATTCCATTCCCTTACCCTAAATCCAGCTTGAATGTTACCCCTTCTGAGAAGTTCCCCAGAAATCAACAACACCCCACCCAAGAACTCACGGCTCACTTTTCCAAACTCCTCTAATACTCTGTTAGACACATATTAAAGTACATCCCACAATCCATGACAGCTGTGCATATGCTCATCTCCCCAGCTAAAAGATTATCAAGTCCCTAGAAAAAGGCAACACTTGACTGACTTGTTATTCCTAAATGTCACATACGTGATGGACACTTGATGTCTGGTCAATAAATGACTTACTTCACATGTTTATAGGAAGCACAACAACTGGAGTGGATTAACTGGCACAGACTCCAGTGGTGACCATTTTTCACAATATCTGAATTACTGATAATCTTTTAAAAAATAAAAATCAAGGTACATAATTACCAGGGTTAATATCTTATGTTAAACAATTGATATTAGTAAAATTACACCATTCAGGGGCAATGGGTGGGGCAATGGGTGGCTCAGCGGGTTAGGCCACTGCCTTCAGCTCGGGTCATGGTCCTGGGGTCCTGGGATCGAGCCCCACATTGGGCTCCCTGCTCGGCAGGGAGCCTGCTTCTCCCTCTCTATCTGCCTGCCTCTCTGCCTACTTCTGCCTACTTGTGATTTCACTGTCAAATAAATAAAAAATCTTAAAAAAAAATTACACCATTCAAAGTGGCAATATTGAGGAAGAAGGAAAAATTAAAAGCTGGAATTCCTAGTATTCCTTTACTAGGAAGGACAACATAACCTATCATGCTGAATGCTGCAATAGAACTATCTTCTTAGGATTAAAACTAAATGTGCAGTTGTTCTTCCTCATCCTCTCCCCACGGAAATCCAGTCCAAAAGCCCTTAAGGGGTTGGCCATGTGACATAAGGATCTCTATGGGAGAACCACAGTGGCCCACGGGGGTATGAGGAACCCAAGCGGAAATAAGAGGGAGCTCCAGATCAGGGCATGGTAGATGTGTGAGATGAAGAGGGAATTTATGTGTGAGATGAAGAGGGGAGGCAGCAGCAGCCCACCTAGGGTCTGAGAGTCTGAGCAAAGTGAGCAGAGGATCCATGGATGATACTGTACAAACCAATTATTTCATTGGAAGTTGAAAAATGATGATTTTTCTAGTTTACTATTTGTTCTGCATTAACTTGCTGGCATTCTTTTTAAAGAGTCAATTCTTCATCAACTGGCTGTTTACCCTGATGCACAAACCATACTAGAAAGACAGGAAAAACGTTTCATTCCTTTCGTTTAGTGACCGATATTCAGAATAGTAAATTGGTATAAGGGTGACCTCGTTTTACTATTTATATCCCCCCAGCCTAGCACAGGACATAGACCAGTAGGTTCTCAAAAGTTATTGGTTACAATCTAAAATATAGATGGAGATGTGGGGTTTAGACCTCTAGAAGACTTCACAACTCTATTCACAGTCATCAATGAAAAGATCATATGATTTAAAAAACAGACCAAAAAACCCCACTATAACACTGAAGGCTAGCCAAATTTATATAGTATTGTCTAAAAACTACAAAGGTTACAAAATTAAAAAAAAATATTCATCATAATTCCATACAAAGGAAGGTATGGACAAATTGCATATGGTACAAGAAACACAAAATGAGTTCTAGCACTTCTACCTGGCTACTTTATAGGCTCTGCAAACTCAGATTTTCATTAAACAAAGGAAACCCCAAAGATAGGTTTCATTTCCTGTCTTCCAGAATCCTCCTTCCTAGGCATAACCAGAACTAAAAAGGCTATGATACTAGCAACCTGGGACTCCAATTGGGATTTCTGTGGGCTCTGTCTAGCAAACATTAAGGACACAGACTGCTAGAGACCTAATTCTCCTGGTAGTTCCACTAGAAATATGCCAGCAAAATCTCCAAATAGATCTATAACCCTTGTGTTTCTGTGGCCCTGAGAAATAAAATGGGAGTCTATAAGAGAGGCTCCCAGAAGGTTCTAAGAGGACAACATCTATTTGTCTCAGGGCTTCAGATAACAAGTGCAAAGCAAGTTTATGGAAGTGAGAAAGAAATCTTACTATTGTTGACCTTGAAAAGTTAACAGTCTGAAGACATTAATAACAGCTGATATCCTGAGGGCTCAAGAGTAAGAAATACTTTAGTAACAGAAGCCAATGGAAAAAAGGAAGAAAATGACATGACTGTCTACTTGAAAATTCAAAAAACCCTAAATGCCAAGAGGTAAGATCACTGGTTACGTAAGTGACTCTTAATCTCACAAAACAAACTGAGGGTTGCTGGGGGGAGGGGGGTTGGGAGAGGGGGGGTGGGGTTATTATGGACATTGGGGAGGGTATGTGCTATGGTGAGTGCTGTGAAGTGTGTAAACCTGGCGATTCACAAACCTGTACCCCCGGGGAAAAAATATATATGTTTATAAAAAATAAAATTAAAAAAAAATAGGAAAAAAAAAATCACTGGTTACAAACTTTCTAGGCACTGACCTGTAGTACAGGTATCATGGTCATCCCAGGGTACTGAGGATGTGATAGATATAGTGATTTCAGAACTCAAGCAAACAAGACCCTTTTCCCCATTGGTGCTCTCAACTCTTATATATGCACCTAAACTGTCACCGTACCTTGACCTACCTTTGGGACATGCTCACCATGACAAATCAGAGATGACAAGCCATACCTCCTGAATATTTATGCTCATGTAAATTAAGCACACCCCATATGTACATTTCAAAATATGGGTGAATTGCACCGTTGTAAATATCAATATAATCCCACCGTGTTTCTGAACTTCTGTGTTATACTGGCTTTTGAAAACAATACATGGATTGTGTGGACGGCCAACAACACAGATCTATCAATGTGGGTATAAATTTTGGTGAGTATGAGTAAAATGGCCCTAGGTAAAGACAAGCCCACAAACAGTGAACAGACAAGAAAGTAGTCTGGTTCTGTTTGTTTCCTTCTTAAGGATGAGCATTTTCAAACAAAAGTTAGGAGTCAACTTTTCCCAAAAATATTATATACTGAAAATACTGATTGAGAACGTCTCTTCAAAAACAAACAGAAGCAATCTGTCATAACAGAGTTGTGGTAAGAAATAGAAAGAAAAAAGGAAGAACTAGGAGACAAAAATACTGTAATTTTTCAAGAAAATCACTAAGAGCCGACAAAGTGTGGCTATTCCTATGAGCAGCTTCATTCCTTTTGTGCCCACCTGGCTTTTAGCTGCAGATCGATGGGAAAGGATCTGGTGACACCCTATGTAAGACAAGAATCTAACTCTGTCAGATCCCAAGAGGTGAGAGAGTCCAACCCAACTATATCTAATGTAGGAAGCTACCCTCTACTACATCTCACAGAATGTTGGTCACCCTGTTTCAAACACTCAATGATAGTGAATAAGCTGATCGACCACCTGGAACAGAACCCACCACCTTTTTTTTTCAGATAGTTCCAGAAGGTTCTCCAAGATCTACCTTCAACCAACAGCTCCAGCTTAGCATCAGCAACTTCCTAATTCTCATCCAAAGCTGCAGCCACACAAAGCAGGCCTCAGTGTTTATGCACTAATCCCTTAACTTCTTACTTTCCTTTCTGTTGTTCCTTTTGCCTCCTATGATACTCTTCACTCAACACAGCCACTCCCTTACTGAAAGCCTGCCCGTCTCTAGAGGACCAGCATGGACACCACCTGTTTCCTGATGCCTTTCAAAGCCCCAGCCAGAACTAACCCACTCTCTCCTTTGCATTTGTACACTATTCTTTTCAGTATCTCAGTTATAGCAGATATTATTACAATAATCCATTATCAGACTTCTGACCTATGAGTTTTTCAGATTGCAGAGACAGACACTCCTCCCTCTCCCTTGCCAGGTATTCCTTAAGGGCTTCTCACAGGAATGTTTGTTAAACTGAAGTCCAAGAAATGATCACTTTATACATCTAAATGCACTTTTTAAATAGCTCTGAGATATAATTTGCATATCACATAATTCATCCACTTAAGGTATATAATTCAATGATTTTGGTATTATACTCATAGGGCACACAACTGTTACCACCATCTAATTCTAGAATATTTTTGTAACCACAGGAAGAAATCTTGTATCCATCAGCATTCTCCCCAATCCTCCCCAATCCCACCTGCCTAGGATTTTATTTTATTTTATCCACTTCCTCTGCTACAGATTTATCTATTCGACATTTCATGTAAATAGAACCAAGACTGGCTTCCTTTACTTACATAATAATTTTCTAAGGTTCATCCACATTATAGCATGTATCAGGATTCCATTTCTTTTTATTCCACTGTATGGATCTACCACGTTTTAATTACTCACCATCAAATAGATATTCCAACTATTTCCACTTTTGGACTCTTATGCTACTTTAGATTATTTGTACACTAGTTTTTGTGTGGACATATTTTCATTGAGTGAAATCCTTACCAACACTTATCACCTGACTTTTTGATTACAGCCAACCTAGTATGTATAAACTGGTATCTCATTGTGGTTTTGACTTGCATTTCCCTATGACTTATGATAACAAGCATCTTTTCATGTACTTACTGGCCATTTGCCTAACTTCTTTAGAAAAATGTCCATTCAGATTCTTTGCCGAATATTAAACTGGGCTATTTATTTTTTATTGTTGAGTTATAAGAGTTTTTCATATATTTAAGATATAAGTCTCTTATCAGATATATGATTTATAAATATTTTCTCTCATTTTGTGGGTTGTCTTCTCACTTGATGGTTTACTCTGTAACACAGGTTCCTCATCTACATGAAATCCAATTTTTGGGGTGCCTGGGTGGCTCAGTGGGTTAAGCCTCTACCATTGGCTTCACCATGATCTCAGGGCCCTGGGATCGAGCCCCGCATCGGGCTCTCTACTCAGCGGGGACCCTGCTTCCCCCTCTCGCTCTGCCTGCCTCTCTGCCTACCTGTGATCTGTCAAATAAATAAAATCTTAAAAAAAAAAAAAAATCCCAGCTTTTTTCCCTTTTGTTGCTTGTCCTTTTGATGTAAAGTATAACAGGACTGCCTAATGCCAGATTGCAAAAACTCACTCCAATGTTTTCCATTTCCGTTTAGCTCCTAAATTTAGGTCTTTAAGGGCACCTGGGTGGCTCAGACAGTTCGGCTCAGGGTCCTGGGATTGGCTGGCAACTGCCTCCACACTCAGCAGAGAGTCTACTCATCTCTCCTTCCCCCCGTCCCTCCCCTGGCTCGTGCACGCACATGCAAGTGCATGCTCACTCTCTCAAGTTAAAAAAAAATTATGTTTTTATTTATATATGTGACAGAGAAAGAGTGCGAGCACAAGACAGCACAAGCAAGAGGAGTGGCAGAGGGAGACGGAGAGGGAGAAGTAGGCCCCCCACTGAGCAGGGAGCCTGAGGATGCCAGGCTCAATCCCAGGATCCGGGGTCATGACCTAAAACAAAGGTAGACGCTTAACTGACTGAACCACCCAGGAGCCCCTCAAATTAAAATCTTAAAAAAAAAATTTTAGGTCTTTGATCTGTTTTGTGTTAATTTTTATACATGGTATGAGCATATATTCAGTTGTCCCAGCACTTCAATCATTTGTTGAAAAGAATTACTTTGGTACTCTCACCAAAAATCAGGTATCATAACATACAGGTTTATTTATTAACTGATTAATTGATTACTATAGTTTTGTTAAGTTTTGAAATCAAGAAGTGTGGTAAGTCCTTCAATTTTGTTCTTTCATACGATTTTGGCCATTTGGGGTCTCTTGAATTTCTATATGCATTTCAGGACCAGCCTGTCCATATCTGCAAAAAAGCCACCTAGAGCTTTATCAGGGATCACACTGTGTAGATCAATTTGGGGGAGTTCTGCCTCCTAAACAGTGTTAAGTCTTGCAATCCAGACACTGATATCTTTCCATTTATCTAGGTCTTATCGGACTGAATCCACATCCTTTTATATCTAAAACAGCCTTGGCTTTTCCTCCTTGTTTAGCTCTGCTACTGTTAAAACAGAAATATATGTTTGCAAATGCTGCCCATTTTTTAAAAATATTTTATTTATTTGTCAGAGAGAGAGCACAAGCAGGGGGAGCAGCAGGCAGAGGGAGAAGCAGGCTCCCCAGTGAGCAAGGAGCCTGACGTGGGACTTGATCCCAGGACCCTGAGATCACCCAGGTGTCCCAAATGCTGCCCATTTTTATGAGAACTCTGAGGACTCTAAGGATCTAGGGTTTCCCTATTTATTGGGAACATCTTAACTACTAAAGTCATAAAGGCTAAGTTTTCTGCTGTTTTCGGAGTATTCTTTGTATAAAATTTATTGAAGAAAGAGGTTACCAATGATTTTTTAACTTATACATAATGCACATGATCCTGCTTTCATATATGTAAGCATAAATGTACACATGTGTGTAAGAAAACAGCAAGAACTCTAGAAGAAAATATACCAATATGTTATAGCAGTTACCTCTGGATGGTAGAACTGGATGGAGAAGAGACCTAGCGCTTTTTACTTGTGTGTGGGGGGGGCATAAAAATGTTTTCATGTATTTCTGGTGTGATTTTATTTTTTATTTTTTTATTTTATTTTTATTTTTTTAAGGATTTTAATTTTTATTTATTTGACAGAGATCACAAGTAGATGGAGAGGCAGGCAGAGAGAGAGAGAGAGAGAGAGAGAGAGAAGTAGGCTCCCTGCTGAGCAGAGAGCCTGATGCGGGACTTGATCCCAGGACCCTGAGATCATGACCTGAGCCGAAGGCAGCGGCTTAACCCACTGAGCCACCCAGGCACCCCTCTGGTGTGATTTTAAATATGGATAACAATATAAATATGCCCTAATGAAGGACGTTTTTATTTTTCCCCCCAACATGTATCACCCTAAGAGTAAACAACCTGGCTGACCTTGAGATCGCAGGTGGTGTTGAGCAGCAGGTTGGAAGGTTTGAGGTCACGATGCAGTACATTAGCTGAATGGATATATTTTAACCCTCTGAGGATCTGGTAAAGAAAATAGCAGATATGGTCGTTGCTGAGGTGTTGCGTCTTCAAGAGCTTGTAGAGATCTGTTTCCATGAGGTCCTGTACTATATATCTGTTTAGACAGGTTAAGGTAACAGAGCAAATATCTGGTTACACTTAACAAAGCACACTGAAATCAAAATGAACCTTAACCCCAAACAATCCATTATTATATCATGAGGCCTGCAAGGAAAATGAGAAACTGATGAAAACCTGATTTACCTCTATGGAAGGAATCTGAAATAGTTAACCTTCTTAAGTCCTGTGGAAAAAATAGCCATTAATATCTGCCTGATATGATCAATAACAGGCCTAGACTGAGATGAGACAGGCTGTTACGCAAATACTGGATAATCTTTCATCCTAGTCCATCGTCAACAAACCCTCTCCAAGGGTGGCCATCAGGCATCATACACTCACTCCCCTCTTCTCTTTGGCCCAGAAACAACTTTTAAGGTCACTGTTCTTTTACCTCCCTTCTTGTCCCCCCTCCTTCTCCTGAAGAATCAATCATAAAACCTTCGGAAACACAGACCTGAACACACTGCTACTAAATTCAGCCTTCTATGTGCTTGATGCTTCAATTAAGGTTAAGATCCTAAATAAATGAGGGTATTGGGAAGTCATGCTAAGGGGCTCATGCTGGCTTTACTCCTCTTGCTTTCTTGCCTACCCACATATCTAAGCCACCTAGAATTTTATCTGTGGGTGATTTCTTTCTTACAGAAATTAAATTCTAGAACTCTTTAGCTTTAACTTCACCCGATTATTATTTCATTAGCAGTGTTTCTGCGTATCTCTTATTCATTTCTGTGTAAATATTATTTTATGTCCTCTACAGATTCATGTTAGATGAGACACAGTATGGGATTCAGAGGAAACAGAATTTGAAAACTTGTCATCTTGAAACAGACTTGATTTTCCTAGTAAAAGGTAAAGGAGGACAACAGGTGATAGCAGGAGGCATTTCACTGAAAATAACGCTACAACTTGATAACAGAGCTGTTTAAAAATGGAAAGGGCTGGGGCGCATGGGTGGCTCAGTCATTAAGCATCTGCCTTCGGCTCAGGTCGTGATCACGGGGTCCTGGGATCAAGCCCCGCATCCGGATCCCTGCTCCACGGGAGGCCTGCTTCTCCCTCTCCCACTCCCTCTGCTGTGTTCCCTCTCTCGCTGTGTCTCTGCCAAATAAATAAATAAAATCTCTAAAAAAAGGAAAAAAAAAAAGGGGGGGGGGGGGGAAGGGCTGCCTAGAGACAGTGAGCTACCTGTCCCTAGCTGGGCAAAAGGCAAACTGGGAAAACTGATAGGAATGCTGTGCTAGCCCAAATAGTAACTTTTCTCTGGCAGACCCTCTTCAGATACTTAATGCTTCTATCTTTCAAATGCAGTCTTTAACCAGGGAGCATTCTCTGGACCAGATTAAATGCTGCTGATAGTTAATAACCTAATTTCAGAGCTGAGTCAACTTTAAAGATCATGAAGGCTAGGCTAGTACCTTAATAATGATGAGAAAACAGACCTAAAGGTGAATGACATTGTCTAAGATCAGGACAGTCTGGATTTGACCAGGTGATATCCAGTGCACCCTCCTTCTTACTCTACTATTCATTCCCGCTCTTTTTACCACAACAAACCATATCTAGAATGGAAAAAACATGACTGGAAATGGTGTTAAGATTTTCCATAACTATACTTAACCAAAATCTTTACTGGAATGGACAGTAAATAGACAGTAAAAATACTGGATTTCTAAAAGACACTAAAAACAGTTACTGACAACTCATAAAATTGAATCAAAGAAAAAAAATTATACAAGTCTAGTAAATAGCAAGCAGATTACAATTTTCCCTTTAATGTGGTTTACATACTTTTCCTTTACTCTGATAAATCCAGGTATTTCAAGTTACATTTCCTCAACAAGGTGACCAATCAGTGGAGGCAGCTGTCTGAAAAGGATACACATCTTTCATTTGCTCGATGGTTGGTGCTCGAATAATGTCATTGATTCCAATGATGTTCTCATGTCTGAAGCGCAGTAAGATTTTTATCTCCCTCAGGGTTCTCTGGCAGTAGGTCTGGTGCTCAAAAGGACTGATTTTCTTGATAGCTACTCGAACTTTGTTGACATTATCATAAGCAGAGCTAAAAAAAAAAAAAGAAAGAAAAAAGAGGGGGAGGGGAAAGATGGCATTTAAAATAGTTTAGGAACATCTTGGCAGAAAGAATAAAAATTGGTAAAGTATTAAATGTTTAGCATTCTGGGTAAATACTTGTTTCATACACGTGAAGGCAGCATGTATATTATCCACAAAAAAGCCACAAGCTAGGAAGGATGTAGCTGGCACAATGCAACACATACTCAATCTCAAACTTAACACAGAGCCCAGCCCCAATAAACGTGTAGATGCCCACTGTCATAAGCCCCCGAATATGTTTGTTTTATGCCATACATGCATACACAAAACATTTTCCCAGTTTTTAACAACAACTGCGTTTTGGTGAGAGTAATCATTTGTCTCCAAAACAACTTCCTATTGTATCAGATTCCCCTGATTCAGCAGCAACATTCAAATGACCATCAACTACATCTTCAGCCCCAACAAAAATGGAGCCAAGAGGACGCCTTCATTGCTTGCATCTACTCGATCTTATTTGCAAAATGACATGACTCTTTCTTTTTAACTGTTGTTTTTTTTTTTTTAAGATTTTTCTTATTTATTTGACAGAGATCACAAGGAGGCAGAGAGGCAGGCAGAGAGAGAGGAAGGAAGCAGGCTCCCTGCTGAGCAGAGAGCCCGATGCGGGGCTCGATCCCAGGACCCTGAGATCATGACCTGAGCCAAAGGCAGAGGCTTTAACCCACTGAGCCACCCAGGTGTCCTTAACTGTTTTAAGTAACAAATTTATGTAGGCTCATATAGTGCCAGGACTGACCTTCATATAAATGATAAGCAAATTATTCTTGAAGAAAAATGGTGGTTCTATGTGTATTAAGGTGGGTTTTAACCATAAAACACAAAAGCTATAAGGAAAAAAAAAATCACATTTTAAGATAGTACTGGTAAGATAGTACATGGTTTTGAAACCTACTGTAACACAAAAAACCTTGCCCTTCAAAGTTCTTTTCATATACATAATTACATTTTGTCTTCACAATATCTTTAAAAAGTAGAGGACAGCAATGTTTTTATGTACACTGCCCAGGTAAGATTCCCTTAGATATAGAGAGAATAATTCATTTACCCAAAGGACTAATATCCCTAGGCCTTCTTTTTCCAAAGTACCTTAGGTTTATGTCCTCTTCTCAGGAAGCTGTCCTTCCATCTCACTCTATCTGGGTACATGCTGCACTGACAGGCTGCCACCAGTGGATGAGTCCCATCACTTAACTAAAGTGCTACTCAAACTGTGGTCTCCAGACCCTTGCGTCAGAATCACCTGACATTCTTGTTGAAAGTGCTAGTCTCGGGGCGCCTGGGTTGCTCAGTTGGTAAAGCATCTGACTCTTCATTTTGGCTCAGGTCGTGATCTCGGAGTTGTGAGATTGAGCCCTGCAGCCACTGGTGTGCTCAGCGGGGAGTCCACCTGAGAGTCTCTCTCTCCCCCACTCCGTCCACTCTATCTTTCTCTCAAATAAATAAATTTTTTTAAAGATTTTATTTATTTATTTGAGAGAGAGACAGTGAGAGAAAGCATGAGCAAGGACAAGGTCAGAGAGAGAAGCAGACTCCCCGTGGAGCTGGGAGCCCGATGCGGGACTCGATCCCAGGACTCCAGGATCAGGACCTGAGCCGAAGGCAGTCGTCCAACCAACTGAGCTACCCAGGCGTCCCTCAAATAAATAAATAAATAAAAAAAGCTAGTTTCTGTGCCTCATCCTAGGCCTTCCTTTTTGGAAAAAAAAAAATTTTTTTAATTCCAGTATAAGTAATGAACAGTTTATGTTAGTTTCAGGTGTACAACACCTGATTATGCTTCAACAATTCTACGTGGTACTCAGTGATCATCATAAGTGCCCTTTCACCTATTTCATCCATCCCCCCCCAGCCACCTCCCCTCTGATAACATTTGTTTTCTATATTTAAGAGTGGCAGGGTTGGGGTGGGGAGGGAGTAAGAAGGAAGAGTCCACTTTTTGGCTTTTTTTCTTTGTTCATTTCTTTTGTACCTTAAATTCCACATATGAATTGAATCATACAGAATTTGTCTTCTCTTTTTTTTTTTAATATTTTATTTATTTGACAGAGAGAGATCACAAGCAGGCAGAGAGGCAGGCAGAGAGAGAGGGAAGCAGGCTCCAGAGAGCCTGATGTGGGGCTCGATCCCAGGATCCTGGGATCATGACCTGAGCTGAAGGCAGAGGCTTTAACCCACTGAGCCACCCAGGCACCGCAAGTCTTCTCTTATTTCACTTAGCATAATACCCTCTAGATCCATCCATGTCGCTGCAAATGACAAGATTTTACTCTTTTTTAATGGCTACTCGACTAATATTCCATTGTATATACATACATTGTCATCTACTTACCTATTACTGAGGGACAACTGGGTTGCTTCCATAGGTTGGCTATTATAAATAATACTGCAATAAACATAGAAGTACATGTGTCTTCGAATTAGTGTTTTCATATTCTTTAGGTAAATAGTAGTGGAATTACTGGATCACATGGTAATTCTATTTTTAACTTTTTGAGGAACTTCCATACTGCTTTTCAGAGTGGCTCTTATTTTTTTTTTCTTCAAAGCACTTAACCAAAATATTTGGGTAATCTTTTTTTTTTCCCCCCAAAGACTTTGTTTTATTTATTTGTCAGAGAGAGAGCACAAGCGGGGAAAGTGGCAGGCAGAGGCAGAGAGAGAAGCAGGCTCCCCGCTCGGCAAGGAGCTCGATGCGGGACTTGGTCCCAGGACTCTGGGATCATGACCTGAGCCGAAGGCAGCAGCCTAACCAACTGAGCCACCCAGGCATCCCAATATTTGGGTAATCTTACAACAAAACCTGTAACGTATTCTTTAAAAAAAGAGTTCTAAGGACATCTGGCTGGCTCAGCAGAGCATGTGACTGACTATCTCAGGGTCATGAGTTTGAGTCCCACATTGGGTGTAGAGATTACTAAAAAAATAAACTTAAAAAAAAAAAAACAAAACGGTTTCATAGCTGTCACACAGGGCCCAGTTCTTTCCAAACTGACCTCAAGGTCTGACTTAACAGAATTCCAGGCAGAAGCAATAATAATTATGCCTTCAATTTTGTGATGGTTTTATGTATTTTAGAGTGAGTGAGTTGGGGGGAGAGGCAGAGGAAGGGAATCTGGAAGTAGACTCCCCAGTGAGCGTGGAACCTGGTGCGGGGCTTAATCCCATGACCTCACTGAGGATCATGACCTGAACCGAAACCAAGAGCTGGATGCTCAACTAACTGAGCCACCCAGGGGCCCCATTGTGATGCATTTTAATCTTGAATGTTACCACTCTCTTTATGATCAGCATTCTATTTAATCTTTTCTATAAGAGCTTTCCATTTTAATAAGTATCAATACCTGGACCACTGACTGAAGCCCTGCTATAACACTGACAGGCAATAAAACACTGCTTGTTTCCTCAAGTGCTAGAAATACAAAACAGTAAAATTGAAAGTTTTTTTTCTCAAATTTGTGCTTCTGTATGGTATTTATCAGTCTGCTTATTCTGAGAATTACTGATGCATTTGACTCTATCACAGAACAATGCTGTAGGAGACACTTTACTTTTACTCAACCTCAATTCTCCCACACTACTGTTAATATGTTGCACTTAGGTGCCCTTGATACTTTGAAATGAAATATATTTCCTTAAATAAAAGAATCACTACTCAAATCTTTGGTTTGTTGCATGAGGGCCTAAACCACTGATTTTTAGTTCGGCAGGCAGAGGGATATGTCATTCAAACAACCCAATTCGATAACGATAATGAATATTTTTAGAAATTAAAACTCTTTTTGGGTAATTAAAATCATAGCGCATGAGTCCACCAAAAGAGAATTTACAGGTTAAAATATTGGTTTAAACTCAACATTATAAATTTCATATTTTACTGAAGCAGGGTAGTTAAACATGGCCATAAATTTGCTTCTGAGCACAAGACTGTTGCGGGGAGGGGCTTATGGTTAACGTGCCCCTCCAACTGTATCAACACTAGTTGATAAAATAACCAACTGACCCTTTTTAAGGGAGAAGGCCTGAGATCCTCCTCATTGGTTCCCACTTGAAAAGAAGACACAACTCTGTCCATGGAGTTGGGTCATTTCCTATCTGTTTTTCAGCTCCTTTTTATTTTATATAATCTGCCATAGAACTGGTCACAAATACTCTTTTTGGAAATTAAAACTCTTTTCCATATTCTTCCATAACAACTCTATATTTACTCATTTTTCCTTGGATTTCTCAGTTTTGTTTTCTATATTTTATTTTGCTATATTTTATCATAGACTTTTTGGTGTTAGCTTTTGTTTTAAAATCACTCTGGCATTACCAACTCTTTTTTTTCTTTCCTCTAAGAATTTAATCTTTGCTCACCTCCATCTCCCCCCACAACTAATACCATGCTACAACTTTTACTTGAAATGTGCCTCTGTAAACAACTTATGGGTGCAGTTTAGGACCTCAATCCGTATGTGATTATACAGTCTTTGGATGAGTTGATTTTAGATATTCATATCTTTTCTTTCAACTGATAAACTTGCTCTTTTCAAAAACAAAAATTTAAGTTGTTCAATGTTAAGAAAAGGAAAGTCTTAGGGTGCCTAGGTGGCTTCATCAGTTAAGCATCTGCCTTCGGTTCAGGTCATGATCTCCGGGTTCTGGGATAAAGCCCCACATTGAGCTCCCTGCTCAGCAAGGAGTCTGCTTCTCTCTCTCCCCTTCCCTCTGCTTGTGCTCTCTGTCTCTCTCAAATAAATAAAATCTTTAAAAAACAAAAAGGGAGAATCTTCCTAACTCATCTCTGTAAGGCAAATAATCTTTAACAATAAATAAAAACTGATGATGAAAAAGAACTAAAACTAAAACTAAAGACAGAGGCACCTGGGTGGCTCAGTCAGTTAAGCCTCTTGATCTTGGCTCAGGTCATGATCCCAGGCTCCTGGGATTGAGTCCCGCATAGGGCTCCTTGCTCAGAGAGGAGGCTTCTTCTCCCTCTGCCTGTCACTACCCGCCCCTGCTTGTGCTCTCTCTCTCTCTCTGACAGATAAATAAAATCTTTTAAAAAGGGGTGGGGGTACAACCACTATGGAAAACAGTATGAAGGGTCCTCAAAAAATTAAAAATAGAACTATCATACAATCCAGCAATTTCATTCTAGGTATCTACCTAAAGAAAATGAAAACGCTAATTCAGAAAAATATGTGCAACCATTCTTCAGTGCAGCATTATTTACAATAGTAAAGATAGGGAAACAACCTAAGTGTCTGCTGAAGAATGGATAAAGATGATGTGGGATATATGTGTGTGTTATGAATATATATGTACATATGTGTATACATACATTTCACCTTTAAGTGGAATCTAAACAACAAAATAAAATAAAACCTAGACTCAGAGATACTAAGTGGTAGTTGTCAGAAGTGAAGGGGTTGGGGGCAGGGTGAAATGGGTGAAGGGAATCAAGAGATACAAACTTCCAGTTTTAAAATAAATGTCATAGTGATGTGATGTATAACATGGGGAATACAGTTAATAATACTGTATTAATTTTGCATGGTTAACACACGGTAACCAGACCTATTGTGGTAATCAGTTAGCAATGTATACAAATGTTGCACCACTACAGTGTACACATGAAATAGAGTACTGTTGGGCACCTGGGTGGCTCGGTCAGTTAGGCATCTGACTTTGGCTCAGGTCGTCCTGGCATTCCCCCTCTCCCCTTGCCCCTGCTCTCACTCATCCACGTGCTCTCTCAAATAAATAATCTTTTCTTTTTAAATTAATTTTTAAAAAGATTTTTATTTATGGGACGCCTGGGTGGCTCAGTTGGTTAAGCAGCTGCCTTCGGCTCAGGTCATGATCCCAGTGTCCTGGGATCGAGTCCCACATCGGGCTCCTTGCTTGGCAGGGAGCCTGCTTCTCCCTCTGCCTCTGCCTGCCACTCTGTCTGCCTGTGCTCGCTCTCGCTTCTCTCTCTATGACAAATAAATAAATAAAATCTTTAAAAAAAAAAAAGATTTTTATTTATTTGACAGAGATCACAAGTAGGCAGAGAGGAAGGCAAAGAGAGGAAGGGAAGCAGGCTCTCCGCCAAGCATGGAGCCTGATGTGGGGCTTGATCCCAGGACCCCGGGATCATGACCCAAGCCGAAGGCAGAGGCTTCAACCCACTGAGCCACCCAGTCGTCCCTCAAATAAATAAAATCTTAAGAAAAAAAGAAGAAAGAAAGAATAGAATAGAATAGAATAGAATACTGTCAATTATACTTCAATTAAAAAATTTTTAAGGGGTACCAGAGTGGCTCAGTTAGTCAAATGTCCAACTCTTGATTTCAGCTCAGGTCTTGATCTCAGGGTTGTGAGTTTAAGCCCTGCACTGGGCTTCATGCTGGGCATGGAGCCTACTTAAAAATAAAAAAATCAGGGGTGCCTGGGTGGTTGAGTCGTTAAGCAGCTGCCTTTGGCTCAAGTCATGATCCCAGGGTCCTGGGATAAAGCCCCACATCCGGCTCCCTGCTCCTCAAGAAGCCTGCTTCTTCGCTCCCACTCCCCCTGCTTGTGTTCCCTCTCTTGCTGTGTTTCTCTCTGTCAAATAAATACATAAAATCTTTTAAAAAACTAAAATTAAAAAAGTAGAAACAAATTTAAGGGGAAAAAAATAGACATGGTAACAAGGAAAAAATTAAACATTTCAAGATGTCAAAAAAGAGTGATAGTGGTTTAGGGGCGCCTGGGTGCCTCAGTCAGCTAAGTGTATCCCTTTGGCTCAGGTCATGATCCCGGGGTCCTGGGATTGAGCCCTGTGTTGGGCTTCCTGCTTGGTGGAGAGCCTTCTACTCACTCTCCTTCTGCATGCCACTCTACCTACATGTGCTCTCTCTCAATCTGTCAAAAAAAAAAAAAAATCGTGGTTTATGAACCTACATATGTGATAAAATTGCAAAGAAAATACACAGAAATGAGTGCACATAAAATTAGTGACACATGAATGAGTTCTACAGTGTATCAATGCCAATCGCCCAGCTATGGTATTGTGTTGTAATGTACACTGTAATGTATGATTGTAACACAAGATGTTACCAGCGAGGGAAACTGGGATTTCTCTGTATCATTTCCTTTTTTTTTCTTTCCCCCTAAGATTTAATTTATTTGAGAGAGAGAGAGAATTGGGGGTAGGGTCAGAGGGAAAGGCAGACTCCCTGCTAAGCAGGGAGCCTGATGCGGGACTCAATCCTGGGACTCCAGGATCATGACCCAAGCTGAAGGCAGTCGCATAACCAGCTGAGCCACCCAAGTGACCCTCTCTGTATTATTTCTTACAACTGCATGTGATTCTACAATCATCTCAAAATAAAACGTTTAATTTAAAAAAGCATCTAACAACAGGGGAATCGTTATCCATACAGTGAAAAACTCTGCAGCTGAGAAAAAGAATGACATTGAAAGATCTTCAAGATCGTTAAGTGGAAAAAAAGCAAGGTCTAGCAGTGAATAACATGCTATCTTTTTCTAGTAATAAAAGATATATATTAATATATTAACATTTGCCTGTGTTTGCATAAAGGAAGTCTGGAAGGATACACAAGAAAATAAAGGATCAGTGGTGCAGGCACAGACAACCAGGCTGGAGTGGGGCAGAAAGGAGTGCAAAACCCTTTACTGTATACCTCTTAATTGAAGAGCCATGTGAACCTCTTCAAAAAAATAAAACAAAACAAAAAAGCCCCCACAACTTTTTAATTAGGGGAAAAAATGTACAGGAGAGATACCAGTGGAATACTGGAATACCCTTGAAAGGAGGAAGCACGATTATTTCGAAATTCCTGACCAATACAAAAATACTTGAAAAATTATTGGAAAGAGCTGCAAAATATCTTAACTTTGTTCTCACCTGAGAGAATAGTGTGCTCTATCTTTAATAAATTAAAAAAAAAATTTTAAAGAATTTATTTATTTATTTGACAGAGAGAGATCACAAGTAGGCAGAGAGGCAGGCAGAGAGAGAGAGAGAGAGCGAGCGAGTGAGAGAGAGGAGGAAGCAGGCTCCCCACTGAGCAGAGAGCCCAATGCAGGACTTGATCCCAGGACCCCAAGATCGTGACCCGAGCTGAAGGCAGAGGCTTAACCCACTGAGCCACCCAGGCATCCCTAATAAATAAAATTTTTTTAAAAACTGGAATTGGGGGGCGCCTGGGTGGCTCAGTGGGTTAAGCCGCTGCCTTCGGCTCAGGTCATGATCTCAGGTTCCTGGGATCGAGTCCCGCATCGGGCTTTCTGCTCAGCAGGGAGCCTGCTTCCCTCTCTCTCTCTCTCTGCCTGCCTCTCTGTCTACTTGTGATCCCTCTCTGACAAATAAATAAATAAAATCTTAAAAAAAAAAAAAACTGGAATTGGGTATATTATTTCTTTCACACACACCCCAGCAAAAAAGGGGCAACTTCTACTCAGTCCTGGGTTAGTATTTCCATGTATTGAGGATTACCTTAACAAGACATAAAGATTCTAAATAGTACTCTGTTGTTGTTTTAAGATTTTTTTTTAAAGATTTTATTTATTTATTTGACAGACAGAGATCACAACTAGACAGAGAGGCAGGCAGAGAGAGAGAGAGGAGGAAGCAGGCTCCCTGCTGAGCAGAAAGCCTGATGCAGGGCTCGATTCCAGGACCCTGAGACCATGACCTGAGCCGAAGGCAGAGACTTAACCCACTGAGCCACCCAGGCGCCCCTGTTTTAAGATTTTATTTATTTATTTGACAGAGAGAGAGATGGAAGGAACACAAGCAGGGGGAGTGGGAGAGGGAGAAGCAGGCTTTCTGCCGAGCAGAGAGCCCAATGTGGGGCTCAATCCCAGGACCCTGGGATCATGATCTGAGCCGAAGGCAGACAGACACTTAATGACTGAACCACCCAGGTACCCCAATAGTACTCTGCTCTTGAGGAATTCAAGCTACTGATAGCCAGTCATCTCACATAAATGTAGCCTCAATTTCCAGATAAATCCTGAGATCCATAAATTGTGGGAAAGGCATAGGTCTAAGGATGGAGGTTAGCATACTCAATATTTAAAATAAATTCCTGCTATTCAGCAATAAAAGGGAATGAACTTGATATAAACACCACAGTGGAATCTCAAAATAATTATTCTGAGTAAGGCCAGACTACCAGAAAAGTACTTCCATTCATATAAAATGCAAACTAATCTTTGGGGACAGAAAGCAGACTTTTGGGATGCTTGGGGCTTGTGAGGAGGGAGGCTGGTAGGATAGAAAGACTACACAAATGGAGACCCAGTAACTTTGGAGGTGATGAATACATTCCTTATCTTGGTTGTGTTGATAGATTCATGGGTGTATAATACGTCAAAATATAAACTGTATACTTTGAATATGTGCAGTATATTGTTTATCAATTGTTTCTCAAGAGAGAAGTTCCTAAAAAAAGGAACCAAGGCTCCCTGGATATATGGTCAATTTCTGGGACAGAGTGGATGGGAACAGATTCCAGAAACATATCTGATCAGTAAATGTGGAAGCAGAAGCCCACAAAATTCTGGAGTAGGTTATTTAACAGATGTTTTGTGATCACTTAGGGAAGAAAAGGGAACCAGCATGAGTCAATTATGAACAAGTCATGCTAAACTAACTTCATTTCCTGTTTTGATAGGGTTACCACAACAACACGAGAGTGACGCCAGAGCTGTGGTGGACTCAAGCCGCACTTGTCGAGTACTTCCCATTTGTGAGACTTCATGTTAGGGTTGGTGACAAAAACAAGTAATGATCCTGCCCTGAAGAAGCTAAGAAACGTGCAACAGGAACAGACAACATACACTGCCTTTAACATAGTAAAGCACTTCTGAAACAAAAGGCAAAGCTGGATTTGGATTAAGTCCAAACAAGGGTATTAGGAGAGGATTAAAAGACAATGAGACCTATAGAAACCATATCCTGAAGGATGAGCAGGCTTCTGAAAGAGGAGCAATGGCACCAAGAAACACAAGAGGTAACACGTGGATAGGTAAACAAGCAGAACATCTATGGGGACCACTGGCCTCACCTAGCTGGGCCCCTCTCCACAAGGAGGTATTCATAGGGTCTGGAGGACATGCTCATCAGGAGCCCCAGAATTCCCTACTGCCTGAGTCTGTGTCCAAGGCTGTGCAAGCCTCTTACACAGCAGCTCTGCTGAGAGGAGAATGTTCCTCCAGTTTTTGTATCACAGAGTGGCCAAAGGGTAGCTGTTTGCAGGGTGTGCACTGCACCTGCACTGTCATGTCAAGCTGGGTATCCCGCTTATGAGACACACATCAGCTCAAGCACATGGCAAAGGCTTGGGTCTGGGGCCGGGAAGAGATGAGGGCTATGCTGGAGGCCTGCTTTCCTGGAGCTGCTGACACCGAACTCCAAGAAGCCCAAGAATTTTCCATTTGAAGCTCATCTTTTTTTTTTTTTTTTTTAAGATTTTATTTATTTGAGAGAGAGAGCATGGGCAAGAGTAGGGGAAGTGGCAGAGGGCAGAAGGGGAAGCAGACTCCATACTGAGCAGAGAGCCCAACGCTGGGCTCCATCCCTGGACCCTGAGATCATCACCTGAGTAGAAGGCAGTCGCTTAACTGACTGAGCCACCCAAGAGCCCCAATTTGAAGCTGATATTACAGGTCTTTAAGAAGGTTTATCTGTGTGATAGGAGGAGAGACTCTATTATATTTAAGGTTTCTTAATTTGATGTATATGGTACATGGGGCTCCATTTGTATTGTTCTTTTTTTCCCATTTGCATTCTTGACTCAGGCCTTGCACACATTAGAGTTGGGTTTAAGAAGTACAAAATGAAGATGTGGGGGTTGGGGAAGACAAGAGCCGTCTTGAACTTCCTGATTTTAAAGATCTAAGGATGCTTGTGGGTGATAAAGATGGAGGAAGTGAAGATTCTCTTCTTCCAAGAGCATTAAGGAGAGACCAAAGTTGAGAATAAGATACAGGAATCTTTAAAAGAAGCCAACCAGGTAGAGGCACCTGAATGGCCCAGTGGGTTAAGCATCTGACTCCGGGTTTCAGCTCAGGTCATAATCTCAGGATTGTGAGATCAAGCCCCGCATCCAGCTCCATGTTTACCAGGGAGTCTGCTTGAGATTTTCTCTCTCCCTCTCTGCCCCTCCCCACACTCACACACACACACAAGTGTGCTCTCTCTCAAATAAATTAATCTAAAAAAAGAAAGAAAGAAAGAAAAAAAGCCAACTGGGCAGCACTGCTGAGGAGAGCTGATGTTGTGAAAGGGGGTCTGAGGTCAGAATTTAGGAACAGTCAGAGGAAGAGGAAATGGCTGAAGAGAGAAAGTAGTTTAAGTAATAATGGAATGAGAACCCTTGTTGTCTAACACCCAAAACCACATGCTAAACCACATCCAAGAACCAGGAGAGGGTGGTGTTTCAGAAGCCAAGGAAGGAAAGAGTTCCAAATAGGAGAGGCTAAGGAAGGTAAAAACTGCAAAGCAGTGACTGAATCTGCAACGAGATGATGTGTGGTAATGTGGGTGTAAGTAAATGGAGAATGGCGACAGCAGTGGAAAAAGTACAGCTGACTGTTTTTTAAAGAAGGCAAGGAGGAGGAGAACAACTAGCAAATCCAGGTGAACAACTGAGAGGCACAGGGTGTTATGAAAGCAGTGGGTGGTCAGAGGCTAGGGGACCAGGTGGAGGGAAAGAAAAGGTTCCTTAGAGCTAGCTAGGGGGATGTGAGAGAGTGCTTTTCAAGCAAAGCGAAGGTGCAGAGGCCTAAAGGAACCTGGGGCAATGGAATGTAGGGTATGGGAAGGGACATGCTGGGGTTGAGGCTGGAGGTGTAAGACTAGACTAAAATTTGATACGGGAGAAATAGTAACTTTACAGTGGAGAAATCTGACAGATACCACCTCAACCAAGAGATAACAGTTTATACCCTTACTGATAACAAGTGAATATTGTCAATCCCCTGACAAGAGGAGACAAGAAGGGCATTCACCTCTGTGATATTCTTTCCCAATACCTGTAACCCCAGTCTAATAAAGAGAACATCAGATAAACCCAAACTGAGGGACATTCTACAAAACATTTCAGCAGTACTCCTTAAAGCCATCAAGGTCATGAATAGAAAGGGTGCGGAACAGTCCCAGACCAGAGGAGATGAAGCCAAAATGACAACTAAATGCATGTGGTATCTTGGGAACAGAAAAAGCAGAAAAGCGAAATCGGAATAAAGTCTGGAGTTTAGCTAGAACATACTAATGGTGGTTTCTTAGTTTCCATCAACTTACTACAGCAATATAAGACGCCAGCATCAGGAGAAACAGAATGGGCAGGGGCACATGGGAACCCTCTGTGCTCCGTTTGCATCTTCTCTATAAACCTAAAATTATTCCAACATAAAAATTTATCTGAAAAAGGTATTCTATTAAATGATAACTCCAAAACAAATGAAGTGATTAGCATGCAGATAATATGGGCTAAATTTAATGAGCAATTCATAAATACATATTTTAATTTCTCATAAGTGATTTTTTTGTTTGTTTGTTTAAGATTTTATTTATTTGTTTGAGAGAGAGGCAGTGAGAGAGAGCATGAGCGGGGAGAAGGTCAGAGAGAGAAGCAGACTCCCTGTGGAGCTGGGAGCGCGATGCGGGACTTGATCCCGGGACTCCGGGATCATGACCTGAGCCGAAAGCAGTCATCCAACCAACTGAGCCACCCAGGCGTCCCTCATAAGTGAATGTTTGATAAAGTATTCCTAAAAAGGTAACTGAAAACTTTACCCAACTCAACTTTTTAAAAAAGATTTTATTTATTTATTTGACAGAGAGAGAGATCACAAGTAGGCAGAGAGGCAGGCAGAGAGAGAGGGGGAAGCAGGCTCCCTGCTGAGCAGAGCTCCATCCAGGACCCAGGGCTCTATCCCAGGACCCTGAGATCATGACCTGAACAGAAGGCAGAGGCTTAACCCACTGAGCCACCCAGGCTCCCCCCATTTTTTTTTTTTTTTAAGATTTATTTATTTGAGAGAGAGAGAGAACAAGTAGTGTGGAGGTGCAGAGGGAGAGAAAGCAGATTTCCCCTGAGCAGGAAGCCTGATCCAGGGCTTGATCCCAGCACCAAGATCATGACCTGAGTCAAAGGCAGATGCTGACTGAGCCACCAAGGAACCCCTACCTACCCTAACTGAACTTTGTAAGATAAATTCCACCTCAATCATTTGATAAACATTTACTAATAAATACCTAACATTGTCTAAATATTCACTGCAAACTGAAATAAATAAAACATTCCACCTGTCTTTCTCCCTTTGAGCATCCTAAGAATAGCGATGACAGGGCGCCTGGGAGGCTCAGCCAGCTAAGCGGCTGCCTTCAGCTCAGGTCATGATCCTGGGGTCCTGGGATCAGGCCTCACATAGGGCTTGCTTCCAGCAGGAAGCCTGCTTCTCCATCTCCCCCTACTTGTGTTTTCTTTCTCTCTCTGTTAATTAAATGAGAAAAGTCTTAAAAATATATATATAGGGACAATAAGTGAAGATATATACTGTAGCACTACCTAAAAGAACAAAGCTGTACTATCAAACATAAGGATTAATACATTATGGAATATTAATTTAACGGGTCACTGTGCAGTTATTAAACTGAGAATGAATACTCTATTAACTAAAGGTAAGATTCAAAATAAAATAAAAGACTGAAGCTTTAAAATATTACCTAGAAGAGGCAATTTATGAAACAAGCTAAGATGGTGGGATCATGAGTGATTTAAGACATAATTTAAATTGTCCTTTTGTCTCACCATTTCTGTCTATTCCATTGGGAGAAAAAAATAACCAATAAAGTGTAGGTTATATAAAACAAGAGACAGCTTAAAATAAGGCAATAACCTGAGGTTTAAAGGACTTCCTAAAGTTCTAAACACCTTCACAGGATTTTGCTTCTAGCTATGACAAAGGAACACAGGCTGATTTACTCTCCGATCTTAAACAATGAAAAAAATCCAGACAGTATGTATGTGAAACACGTTTTTGGATATCTAACAATGGCCAGTACAGGGCAGGGAGGTCAGTCCTTTGACCACCCCGGCTTACTGCTTGGAGTTTCCAGGCTGCAATGTGGAGAAGAGAAACCCAAACAAAGCCTCGCTGAGTCTCGGACAGAATTCAAATTTGGAAAGTCAAGTAAGAATTTGCTGGGCAGAGTACAGGACAGGAGAGAACTTCAGAAGGCTGAGGAGATCAGCAAACAGGTTCCCTTCGAGTCCTCAGCTAAGTAATGATCAGAAGCACAGGCATGATGAAATTCCAAGGCTGGGAAAGAAGCCACATGGGCCCAAAAATGTTTATAAGTAAGCTTTGAAAGAACTGAACTGTACCTTAATTGCATCCCAGAGAAAAGCCCCAAAATATTTAAGTAATACCAAAAAAAATCTAGCACTCAGTAATGTAAAATCCATGTCTTACATCTAATCAAAACCTACCAATATTCAAAAAACCAGGAAAATACAATCCATAATAGGAGAAAGCCAATATTAAAAAAAGACCCAAAATTAGAGATGATAGAATAGACAAGAATGTTAAAACAATTATAAATATAACAAGAAAAAGAAAGTAGAGCATCACAAAGAGAAATGGAAGATATTACTCAAACTGAACTTCTAGAGATGAAAACAAATACAATGGTTGGAGTTAGGAACAGATTACACCCAAAAGAAAGGAAAAAACAACAACAACAACTGGTGACTCAGCAGACACAGCAACAGAAACTAGTCAAAATGTAGTATCAAGAGAAAAAAGACTGGGCATGGGGGAAAAACAGCATCACTGAGCTGTGGGACAAGATCAGGTGACTTCTCATACATTTAATTGGAATTTAACACCTTCACAAGTACAAAATCTGAGAGAAAGTAAGTAACTTATCTCTATAAAAGTACTGAAAAAAAGAAAAAACCATAGTTCTCTTGCAACACTGGTTTTAAAACTAAGCAACAGGCACTAGCTAAAAGAGGAAAGACACTGTCATGAAAGAGAGTGAAAAATGTATTCTGATGTTCAAGTAAAAGCCCAGAGTGGTTATAGTTACATACTTAAAATATATACCTTAGACTATAAAAGGAAGCAATTATTAACATTCCCACTTTGAAACACAGGAATACTTTTATATATTCTGGACTCTGAGAAACAGAAGAACCATTTCAAATCTTCTATTTGCCAACTAGGTCTGACATGAAGAGTCTTTTTTGGAGGGGGAAAAACAAGTGGAGGAAAAAAAAATACAGCCTTCTCTAAATTGCCATATGAAAACTGTACCTTTTGTACTTTAAAAAGGCACTATTCCAAAATCTCAAGATTTCTAAAGGTGCCTGGGTGGCTCAGTCAGTCAAGAATCTGACTCTTGATAAGCTGAGGTCGTGATCTAGGGGTTGCAGGATCGAGCTCCACATCATCACTGGGCTCCAAGTTCAGGGAGGAGTCTGCTTGAGATGCTCCCTCTACCTCTGCCCTTCTCGCTCTCTCACATAAAAGTAAACAAATTTTTAAAATATTTTCAAATTTCTAATTATTTTGTTCTTAGAATTTAGGAACTAAATTTTATTCTTAAGACTTTATTCATTTGGATAGCTTCACCTTTGTGGTATAGTTCCTTTCACTGGTAGTATTTGTTTCTTTTTTTTTTTTAATAAAGATTTTTATTTATTTAACAGAGAGAGATCACAAGTAGGCAGAGAGGCAGGCAGAGAGAGGGGGAAGCAGGCTCCCCCCTGTGCAGAGAGCCCGATGCAGGGTTTGATCCCAGGACCCTGAGACCATGACCTGAGCTGAAGGCAGAGGCTTTAACCCACTGAGCCACCCAGGTGCCCCTCTTTGTTTCTTTTAACATTAATATCCCCTCCCCTTGCTATCCTGAATGTACCTGCTTTTTCCTAGATATATCTGGGCCCGAAAGTAGGGTGCTCCACACTATTACCACTTTCCAGTCCTAGTAGTGCCCATATAAGCTCAGCAAGCAGTAAGTCAACTTGATCCCTACAGCTACACTTCTACCACTAACTGCATTCTTACACAAGCCATCTAGGCTCTGAACTGCTCTACAAGGCTGGTTTATACTGGGAACTTTTCATACTGTTTCTGATCACATCTCCTCCTTTCTAGGTCATATTTACTATGGTATAAAAAGCAACAACAGTTAACACGGTTGCTATAGTACTTTCAACTTCTTCTTGCCCCACGTCAAAGTTTCTGTTTTTGGTGTATGTTATATATGAAGCAGGTAAGTACTGATCAGCAATTAAAGCACGTTAAAAATGCAGGAAAAATAATTCTTAGGAAGTTGATGGCTTTGTTTTATTAAAAAATGACTGGGAATGCCTGGCTGGCTAGGTCGGCTGTGCATCCAATTCTTGATTTCAGCTCAGGTCTTTGATCTCAGGATTGTATATCAAGCCCTACATCAAGCTCCATGCTGGACATGGAGCCTACTTAAAAAAGTAATTTTTTTTTTTTTAGATGATTGACAGTACTCTAAATCTACCATGTCTATCAGAATTCCAGGTGGATTTTTGGGTGACAAAGTATAAAGGATAAGAAATATCTACTAAATCATTTTCTCATTGTGCTCTGTTGGAAAATGATAGCCATTCAAACCAAGATCAAAACAATATTCTAAGTATTAATCATTTATGCACTCACTTTATATTATGCTTGCTTACACTTACTGATGTATTGCTCTGCCTTGTTCCCTTTATGTATATCACTCAAAATCTTTATAGTTTACTTATTAGGAACTAAGTGGTGGTGATAATGAAAAGTTTTATGAACAATTCTTTTTAAATAATTGCTACAATTTATTGAGTGCTTATTATATGTCAGGCACTTCTCTGTATTACTATCTGTGGATCTCTTTCAGAAGGTGGTATTTTTAAAAAAGCAGGCAGAATTTTAAAATAGGGAGTATATGACAAGGGCTTATAGGAAGAAGGAGCTCTAGGAGCCAAAGTATGGAAAGCTGAGTACAAGTGCTGAGTCCTTCCATATGGCTGGAGTTTAAGACCCATCCAGAGAAAGAGCAAAAGGTGATGTCAGACTGAGAAAGCTGAGAAATCTATGCTTTCTTCTTCCAAGAGAATCCTCAGGACGTAAGAGTGACACTATCAGAAATATGATACAAAAATGATGTAGGGGATTGTATGGCTCAGTCAGCTGAGCGTGCCTTCAGCTCAGGTCATGATCCCAGGGTCCCTGGATCAAGTCCTGCATGGGGCTCCAAGCTTGGAGGGGAGCTTGCTGCACATTCTCTAACAAATATATAAATTCTTTTTTAAAAAGTAAGTAATGGGGCGCCTGGGTGGCTCAGTGGGTTAAGCCTCTGCCTTTGGCTCAGGTCATGGTCTCAGGGTCCTGGGATCAAGCCCTACATCGGGCTCCCTGCTCAGCGGGGAGCATGCTTCCCCCTCTATCTCTGCCTGCTACTCTGCCTACTTGTGATCTCTCTATGTCAAATAAATAAATAAAATCTTAAAAAAAAAAAGTAAGTAAAAGCATGAAGAAGACTAAAACTGGAAACAGGAAGACCTACTCCAAAATTACAGTTATGAGACCTGCTGCTTGATCTTGTTATTTAAGGCATTAATAAAGAAGCATCAGGATTAAGAGTACACTTATCATGATGAGCAATGAGTAATGGATAGAACTGCTCAATCACTATACTGTATACCTGAAACTAATATAATACCACATGTTAACGATACTGGAATTAAAATAAATTCTTAGTTTGTTCCACTGACTCCCTAAAAGATAAAGATTAAGAAGTCTTGTTTCCATGGCAATTTACAGATTCACCAGAAATGACAGAGACAGAAAACTATTATAGCAATTTATATTCAAGAGAAAAATAGGACAGGGGCAGCTGGGTGGCTCAGTCGGTTAGCCTCCATCTTCGGCTCAGATCATGATCTCAGGGTCCTGGGATTGAGCCCCGCATTGCACTGTGCTCCCTGCTCAATGGGAAGTCTGCTTCTCCCTTTCCCTCAGCCCCTCCCCCCTCATGCTCTCTCTCAAATAAATAAATACAATCTTAAAAAGAAAAAGAGAAAGGATAGTTTAGGATCTTGAAGGAGGCATACCAGATAACCTTAAAAACATTCATTTGGGGGTGCCTGGGTGGCACAGTGGGTTAAAGCCTCTGCTTTCGGCTCAGGTCATGATCCCAGGGTCCTGGGATCAAGCCCGCATCGGGCTCTCTGCTCAGCAGGGAGCCTGCTTCTTCCTCTCTCTCTGACTGCCTCTCTGCCTACTTGTGATCTCTGTCAAATAAATAAATAAAATCTTTTAAAAAAACAAAAACAAAAACAAAAAAACATTCATTTGTTTAACACTCAAATGTTAAAATCAATTTTATTTATTCATCAAAGATCTACTAACCATCCACACAGCATTGACTGCTATGGAAACAGCAGTGAAAACAGAAAGCTCCCTGGTATCATTAACCTTATACAATATGAGGGAAATATAAAGAGAATGTATTAATATATATTTATATATAATACTGTATTATGGGACTAAGTATATAAATTTGGATGGATACCAAGGAAAAATGCAATTGGTATAATTAATGCCATTATGGATAACTAGACAACTTGGTTTAAATGGTTTAGAAAAGGTTTTTTCCTAAGGAAGTAGCATTTAAAACAGACCTGAAGGGGTGCCTGAGTGGCTCAGTGGGTTAAAGCTTCTGCCTTCTGCTCAGGTCATGATCTCAGGGTCCTGGGATCGAGCCCCGCATCCCGCATCAGCCTCTCTGCTCGGTGGGGAGCCTGCTTCCCTCTCCCTCTCTCTGCCTGCCTCTCTGCCTACTTGTGATCTCTGTCAAATAAATAAATAAAATCTTTTAAAACAAACAAACAAACAAAACCAGACCTGAAGGATGAGTGGGAATTAGGTAAGCTGAAGAAGGGCACAGAAAGCAAGTATTCTACAAGAAGAGAGGAGTTAGGCTGCAGTATTTGTGGACTCAAAAGGAGGCCACTGTGGCTAAAGCCTGCCAAGCAGAGACAGTATGGTTCAGGAAGAAGCTGAAGAAATAGGCAGTGGATCTGGCAGTTCTGCTAAGGTTCTGCTAAGTGAAGATTTAACTTAAGTATTCTTCCACTTTAATCTGGGAACTAAAAGTGCCCAATTTATATTTTTTTAAATGATCTCTCCAGCTGTAATATGCAGAATGAATTGTAAAAAGGTAAAAAGTAAAAAACAACAACAACCAAAAAAAAAAACCAAAAACAAAAACAAAAAACAAACCAACATTTGAAGCACTCCAGTGGTATCAGTGAGACAGGACAGCAGCCTGGACTAAGCAAAAACATCAGTGACACTTCAAGCAGGTCAGTTACAGTGTGAAACCTTGCCACCTACTACAGGACATTTAACATCCCAGGCCAAAAAGCACTATGAATGACCAGCATTCCCAAGTCAGGAAAATAATTTTAAAGAGAAAAGAAAAACCACCACACCTTCTGAGGGGAGTGGTAAAGCCCCCCCAAATGTATAAGAACAATGGCAAGGAGACAGAAGGAAGTTAACAAGACTGAAAAAACTGCCAAGTATGATAAGGCCAATGAGATGGGTGAGCAAGCCAGATAATAACACTGGTGTCCAAAAGAAGCTGGGCAAATGGGAGAAGAAATTTTGCAACACCCAGGACTTGTATTCAGAATATATAAAGCTCAAAACTTCAAAACAAGAGGACAAACAGCCCAGTATTAAAAATAAAATAAACATTTTTTGTGTGACAATAAACACATGCAAAGATGACTGATGAATCATAGGGGGAAATGCAAATTAAAACCACATACCCATTAGAATGGCTAAAATAAAAAAGACTGGTCATACCAAGTGCTGATAAGTATGTATAAAAGCTAGAACTCTCACATACTGCAGGTGCAACTGTACAACCACCATGGAAAAGCTTGGCAATTTCCGAAAAGTTAAAGGTACACTGATCACACAACATAGCAATTCCACTGCTAAGCCTTTACTCAAGAGAAATGCAAATATATGTCCACACAGACTCGTATACAAATGTTTGTAGGAGCTTCACGCACAGTAGCCACAAACTTGGAACAACACAGCATTCATCAACGATTACCCCTTAAACAAGAAAGGGGTAAACAAACTGCACCATCAACCTGTGATGGAAGTGTACTCAGCAACAAAAAGGAAACAAGTACAGGACTAATGCATCACCAAAGATGAATCTGAAAAACACCATGTAAAGTGAAAGAAGCCAGGCACAAAAAGAGCACAGACTTTTTTTTTTTTTTTCCTTTTTTTTGAGAAGGAGACAAAGAGAGGCTGGGGAGCAGAGGAAGAGGGAGAGAGAATCCCAAGTAGGCTCCATACCCAGTGCAGAGCCCACTGGGTTTGAGCTCACAACCCTGAGATCATGACCTGAACTGGAATAAAGAGCCAGACGCTTAACCAACTGAGCCACCCAGGCGCCCCAAGAGTACTGACTTTTAAATTCCATTTACATGAACTTCTAAAGATGAAGCTGAGCCATAGTGATAGAAAGCTGATCTGTGGTTGCCTGAGGTGAAGACTGACTGCAAAGGGGCTCAGGGGTGCTTTCTAGGGTTATGTAACGTTCTTAATCTTTGCTGTGGTGGCTACACAAGTATATCCATTTGCCAAGATTCACTGAATTGGACATGTAGAGAAGGTGTATTATACCTCAAAGATGATTTAAAAAACTGAGCTGGGCTACAAAATTACAGGGTTGGTTTTCCTTCACAGTTCATATGCTCATACTGAAGGCAATTTCAAGGGAAATGTTACAAACAGGTTTTGAGCAATGGCAAGATCATCAGAATAAATGCCCAGCCTTCCATAGTCATTTCTGAGGCTTTAATATAAATACAAAATGTCTGGTATGTTCAGGTTTTCTCATCCTCCCAGTCCACTATAGTCATTTCTTAGCAGAAGCTCAATAATATTTGTGGATAATAAAGTTTGTCTAAAGTAAGTATCTTACCACGCACAAGCACCACATACTGTACACGTTGTTAAGCAACTAAAATGCTACCTATCAGCTGTGAATGGATTATTTTTAGGAAAGCTATTAAGCTGTTCTCCAAGCTACCTATTTTGGTGAACTTTAATTATCTGAACAAAACTACAGTATTTCGTTTCGTTTCACAGATAAAAATTAACTTGTCTTCAGATGCTAAGTAAATTAGACTGATCCAAATTAATGTTCCAAAAATAAGAAGATAGATAATACAAATGACTGCTTTAAAAGAAAATGTATTCCTTACCTCAGCTTGATTCTCTCATAATTTACTAACCAAGATAGCCAGTATAAAGGTTTTTTTAAGAGGATGCAAACCATTAGGTGAGCAAAAACCAGCTAGTCTAAAGTCATTTCAGCTATAAAACCATCATCATTTTAAGGCTCCAGGGATGCTGTGGGGTAGCTCAGTCAGTTAAGTGTCTGACTCTTGACTTCAGCCCATGTCGTAATCTCAAGGTTGTGAAATCAAGCCCCGAGTCAGGCTCCATACTGGGTGTGGAGCCTGCTTAAGATTCTCTCTTTCTAGGGCACCTGGGTGGCTCAGTGGGTTAAGCCTCTGCCTTCGGCTCAGGTCATGATCTCAGGGTCCTGGGATTGAGCCCCGTATCGGGCTCTCTGCTCAGCAGGGAGCCTGCTTTCCCCTCTCTTTCTGCCTGCCTCTCTGCCTACTTGTGATCTCTGTCAAATAAGTAAATTAAATTAAATTAAAGATCTTAAAAAAAAAAAAAGATTCTCTCTGTCTTCCCCACTCCCTCCCCCTCTTTTCCCCTTAAAAAAAAAAAAATCAGTGCTTTTATATAATATCACAGCTTAAGATCTGATGTTATTAACACACATGCCAACTCTCAAGAAAAGGTGCTCTGGATAGCCCAGAGCTTAAAAAAGTTTGGCTGTTTACATATGTATATTTTAATCTCTTCAATAATAAAACAGAAGCCAAGAGTCAAAGATGATCAATTCTGGCTCTATCCCTTCCTGAGACATCACTAAATTACCTAATATGTATCTCTGAACAACCATTTGTTTGGATCAAAAATGAGGAAAAGCCAAGGGTTGCAAAGACGTAGAAACAGCAGATGCAAAACCTCAAAGGATAACAGGCTTTCCAAAAAAAAGAAAGAAAGAAAGAAAGGAAGGAAGGAAGGGAGGGAGGGAGGGAGGGAGGGAGGGAGGAAGGAAGGAAGGGAGGAAGGAAGGAAGGAAGGGAAAAAGAAAAAGAAAAAGGTAGAGTCATTCTTATTACTTTATTATATTATTCATTATATTTATTAAATGAATCCTAAAAAAGAAATAACATTAGAAACAAACACCAGACTTCAAATCAGGAGGTCTGAGTTTTAGTCCTAACTTGGCTATGCCTACATGTCTGCTCTGACAGTGCTGGCCAAGTTAAAAAAGAGAGAAGATTCTATTATTCTGTGTTCAGGCTTCTTCTAAACATAGCAAGTGGAAAAAAATTAATATGCATACAAGAGAATAGGAGGAAAAAAACCCCCACACCTAATAATGTAGATGTATATACACATGTATGCATAGATATAAACATAAAAAGATGGGAGATTTGTAGTGAATTATATTCTATAAAGATTCCTCAAATTTTTGGCGGACTGAAGTATACAAATTATTGGGGCGCCTGGGTGGCTCAGTTGATTAAGTGTCCGACTCTTGTTTAGGCTCAGGTCATGTTCTCAGGGTCTTGGGATTGGGCCCCATGTCGGACTCTACGCTTGGCAGGGAATATGAGAATTCTATCTCTAATAAATAAATTTTAAATTTAAAAAGTATACAAATTAATGAAAGAGTACAAAAAACTAACCTCTCTCCCCTCATGAATAGGAAAAATCAGTCTATACTATTATTCATATATATGGTACTATACTATACCGTAACAGGATTTGGTACCATGACTATCATCATCCTAAAAATCCAAACCAAGAAATGTTGGTGAAGGTGAAGCATGTTAGGGTAACACAAAATCACAGTTAGTATTCTTTGCAACAGATACTCTAATCCAAAGCAGTGCTATTCAGAAGTGATCTTCGGGGTGCCTGGGTGACTCAGTCAGTAAGGGTCAAGCTCTTGATCTTGACTCAGGTTTTGTCTGTCTCAGAATTCTGAGTTCAAGCCCTCTGATGAACTTTAAAAAAAAAAAAAAGAAAAAAAAGTGTTCTTTGTAATTCCACTGTGCTCTGAACTTGTCATGACAAAGAGACAGAAACCTTGATGAAGTAGATGGGCCAACGACTCTTTGATTATTGCCTTATATTTCCTTCCTCAGTTATTCTCTCCCACCCTCTTGGCCAAGAATTTTGTAATCATTCAAGTCAAGCTGGCTAGTACTGAGCTATGATAACAGCTAGAAGTCATCAACAAAACCCAAGAGCATTAAGTCTCTTCCAATGATGAGCATTCAATGGTAGCACAGGCAGCTCCATGTGCCTCTGGACTTGAAGAAGGAGACTAAGAAAATGAAAAAGGACCTCATTACTCATAATGACCATAGTCCCGAGCACTTGGCCCAGTGCTAAGAGCTTCAAAAAATTCCTTACGTATTGTCTTTACCACAACCCTATGAAGTAACCCCTGTTTTACGGATGATGAAACTGAGGCAGATGGGAAAAGTCAAGTAAGTTGTCTGTAATTACTTAACCAACAGTAACAGAACTGGGACTCAAACCCAGGTGAGCTGACCTTCCATGTTCTCAGCCGCTACACCAAATAAGGACCAATAGTCCTCCACTAGCCATGTCCTCTTGGTGGTGATGAACCAAAATTAAGCCCACAACTGAGTCAGATTGTGAAAGGTCAACTGAAAAAAAAGGCAGACAATGAAGACAAGAAAATAATGATCATGATTATGATACAGAAAATGTTTGGGAAATGTCACTTCCCAAAGTGGCCTACCTGTTCTGATGGGTATGGCTATTTAGGTTTCTTTGGGATGAGCCAAAATCCTTCTCCCCAAAATAACAGACAAATATATTTTGAAAATGAGGTGTGGGGGTGGGAGAAGAGACTTGAAGGCAGAAGACAGAAAGGCAAACCCAGACAAAAGGGGAGTGAGAAGGGGGCCTGAATGGAGACAAGCAAAAAAAATCATGTTGAAAACCCTGCGTAAGATCAGGCAAATAAACAGGTGGGTTCTTATAAAATGGGAATGGAAAGATCATAAGAAGTTGAGAATCTAGTCAGAGAGGTCAGCAGACAGAATCCAGACCAATGCCAGACCAGACTAATATACTGGGAAAACCACAGAGATCTCAAGCCAAGGGGCACAGGAGAAAGAAGGCACAACAGAGCTACGGTCTAGAAGAGGATGAGCTACTTCATGAGGGCAACCCTTGTATACCTTTGTAAGCTGTACCCTGATGAGTCAAGTCAAAGAAAAAGAAGCTCAGAAGACTGTCCCCATCATTAAAACAGAAAGGAATTGTTACCCTTAAAAATAAAATGGTGAGTGGGGCGCCTGGGTGGCTCAGTGGGTTAAAGCCTCTGCCTTCGGCTCAGGTCATGATCCCGGGGTCCTGGGATCGAGCCCCACATCGGGCTCTCTGCTCGGCGGGGAGCCTGCTTCCTCCTCTCTCTCTGCCTGCTTCTCTGCCTACTTGCGATCTCTCTGCCAAATAAATAAATAAAATCTTTAAATAAAATAAAATAAAATGGTGAGTGAATTTACCATCAAAAATGGGTTTATTCAGGAATAGCAGAGAATTATAATTTGGGAATACAAATTATAGTAAGACCACAGGCAAGTCAGACAAAGGAAAGAAACTTTATTAAGGAGCAGGAAGTTGGAAGGCGTTGTTTTGAACAAAAGTCCACTGGAGAAAAGCAAAAGTTCAGGGTGAGGATGGTTTCTCAATGGCTGAATTGCAGAGGTAGTCAATTTTTCATAGGAGATGAGACGTATCTTCCCTGCTGGGGCCTCTAAGCATTCTTTACTGTCTATAATCTTCTGTTGGGATCTGTAATTGACAATTCTTCCTGTAACTGACATCCAGTGGTAGGGTCTGGCTCTAGCCTACCAACTCCACTTTAGCAAGGTTTCCCTTTACTAATTTTCAGAGTTGAGAAATGCAAGTCTCTTATGAACTGTCACTGTCAGAAATATCAAACACCTGCCTCAGACATGTGGAAAATGACTAAGATGGGGGGAAAAAAACAACTAAGATGGGGAAAATGTTTAAGCTTGAAGTATACAGTATTATTATCTAAACTGAAAAGAGCTGCCTGCACAACTAAGCAGGTGGTGAGGTGTTATATAACAGATACTACAGTAGGTAAAGTAGAAAAATATAACATAGAATTTTAACTTAAATGCCAGTAAGAAAATCTCCAGTCAGCTCTGGGAAACTAATTTACTTTTTTCCATTAAAAAAGTTTCTGCAGGGGGTGCCTGGGTGGCTCAGTGGGTTAACGCCTCTGCCTTCTGCTTGGGTCATGATCCCAGGGTCCTGGGATGGAGCCCCACATCAGGCTCTCTGCTCAGTGGGGAGCCTGCTTCCTCCTCTCTCTCTGCCTGCCTCTCTACCTACTTGTGATCTCTATCGAATAAATAAATAAAATCTTAAAAAAAAAAAAAGTTTCTGCAGTTAACTGTTTTTGTTTTTTTTTTTTTTTCCCCCAAAACCCATCATGATAGAAGCAGCAGACAAGGAAGGTGATACCCTGGGCAAAATCTGATAATCTCTCACATGCATTGTCAAGTCACAAAATGTATGCAATTAACTCTCACATACTGCTGATGGGAATGCAACTGTATAAACTTCTAGAGAGGAATATGACAATAGCCACAAAATTATGTATCTACACCTATCTTTTGATTCAGAAATCCCACTCCTAGGAGTCCACCCTGGAGATAAACTTCCAACAGTACGCAAATATATATGTTCAAGGTTATTTGTGGAAGCATTACTTGTAGTCTCAAAATACTGGAAATAACCTAAATACCCATATATATTGGAGGGAGGCTGAATAAATTATGGTACATTTGCACCATGGAACACTATGCAGCTGTAAAAACAAGATTTCTAAGAACTGATAATAAATGGTTTCCAAGATACAAAGTTTTTTAAAAAGCAAGTACAAAAGCAATTTATGTTACTCTTCACATAAAAGGAGATGGATTATAAGGAAATATACATATATCTGCTTATCTGTATAAGAAATATAAGGATAAACCAGAAACCAGAGACAGGCTACTTATAGGGTGAGTGGGAAAGAGACAAAGCAGAGAATGGGAGCAGGGTGATACAGATGAGGAAGGAGTAAGATACTTCCCTCTCTCGAGCATACCTTTGTGTATAGCTCTCTCAGAATCATAGCAATGTATCATAAACTCAAAAAAAAAAAAAATCAAGCAAACAGTTAAAACCAGGATGCAGGAAGAACCCCAAATGGAACACAACCAGTAACAAGGGAGTCTAACTATTTTACAAATGAATAATATAATCACATTGAAGATCATGAGGAAGAAACCAACTAGCCCAAGTAACTTTGGAATCCAAACAGCATTTTGGGGGTACCTGGTTGGCTCAGCCAGTTAAATGTCTGCCTTTGGCTCAGGGTCATGATATCAGAGTCCTGGGATTGAGCCCCACATTGGGCTCCCTGCTCAGGAGGGAGTCTGCTTCTCCCTCTTCCCCTGCTCGTGCTCTCCCAAATAAATAAATGAAATCTTTTTTTTTTTTTAATTTGATAGAGATCACATGTAGGCAGAGAGGCAGGCAGAGAGAGATGGGGAAGCAGGCTCCCTGCTGAGCAGAGAGCCCAATGCGGGGCTCGATCCCAGAATTCTGGGATCATGACCCGAGCCGAAGGCAGAGGCTTTAACCCACTGAGCCACGAAATCTTTAAAAAAAGAAAACAGTATTTTGACTGGATACTCTAAAGCTAAAGTCAGAAGGAACTGCACACAAATGCTATAATCTAGTTTGTAAATTCACTTCTCACAGAATATGGGTTAGCAATTCTGAAATTACTTTATATAGAGAGAATGGAACTGGTCGGTCTATTAAGTGTCTGCCTTCGGCTCAGGTCATGATCCTAGGGTCTGGGGATCCAGTCCCACGCATCAGGCTCCTTGCTCAATGGGGAGCCTGCTTCTCCCACCGTCTGCTTGTGCTCTCTGTCAAATAAATAAATAAAATCTTTTTTCTTTTTTTAATAACTAAAGAAATGGAAGATAATGAGCCAGGTTGGGAAAAGACTGACAAGTAAGAGGGAAGGCTAAGATAAAACACACAGTGTTGGATTAGAATCAAGAGATATCAGTATGAACTCATAGTTTTTAACATATACACAGACAGACAGATACAGAAATACAGATGTGTGTGTAAATGTGGTCTGGTATATATACACATCTGTTTTCCTAGCTGTTTGCTGAGAAGACCTAAAAATGACACCACCCCCAGTAGCAATGATCAAACTTTGTACCTAAGAGGAACCCAAAAAAGGGAGGGGATGGTTGAAAGAAGCTAGAAGTTAATCTGAAGGAGCAAAGGTCAAAGCTGCAACAATTTCAAAAACAAAATAATGACAGTACAGGATTATAACCCACAGGATAAAACAAACATCCATGAGTTCATACTGAAATAACTGAACAAATAAACAGAAGAGACAGCTCCTTCTACAGAAGCATTCCAATTAATACATTTAGAAGGAATGAGGGAGGCAGAGAGATCATCATTAGGCAAATAGCACAATAATTTTTTAGGGGGTGGCTGGCTGGCTCAGCTGGTAGAGCGTGTAACTCTTGATCTCAGGGTCACTGAGTTCAAGCCCCATGCTGGGGGAAGAGATTACTTTCAAAAAATCTTAAACAAAAAAAATTAGTAATTTCTTTGGACACGATCCATCGGTGAATACTTCACCTGGTGAGTGAAAATCTGAGAAAAAACATGTACTGATTATGAAGGGAGAAATAGGTGGACACCATATTAACCAAACTCTTAAAGTTAACATCTCCAGAAATAACACCTATCAACATCATGAACTCCCAAACTTGATACATTGAGAAGGATAAAACATCACTTCTATCCCATTCTTGTCAAAACTGTATGATCTCATTCCCCTCATGAGAAAACATCAAAAATAAACTGAGGGGCAGTCTACAAAATAACAATCTAGTACTCTTTAAAAGTGTCATAGTCATGATCATGAGGCGCCTGGGTGGCTCAGTGGGTTAAAGCCTCTGCCTTTGGCTCAGGTCATGATCTCAGGGTCCTGTGATCTGTTTGTCAAATAAATAAATAAAATCTTAAAAAAAAAAAAGTGTCATGGTCGTGAAAGACAGGGACAGACTAAATGGCATGGAGGAGACTTAAGGAAAGACAAAAATTAAATGCAACATGGGATCCTAGAAGGAAAAAAATGACATTACTGGGAATATGGTAAAATCTGAGTAAGATTTCTGTCTAGTTACTAACAGCACTGTACCAGTTTTATTTTCCTGGTTTTGTACTATAGATACAGAAGATGTTACATTAGAAAAAGGTGAGTGCATGGAAACTCTGAGGACTATTTTTGCCACTTTTTCTATTATTAGCAACAGACATCTATTACATCAAAATAAAGTCTAAAAAATTACATACTTATGTTAAAAATCGTGTGTGTGTGTGTGTGTAACAAAGATTTTAAAAAGAACAAGCAGAAGAAGAAGGAAGAATGTGAAAATAAAGGGAAACTAGACTTGAAAGGAACAAAGTTACTAACTGGTGAGAAAAAGAGCTAACAGTGAGACATAATATGGAAGAATAAATTAAATAAAGGACTGAATAATTCCTGGCACAAAATGAATGCTCCACAAATGTTTTTGATTCATATATTACAAAGAGAAAAGAAATAAAAATGGAAATGGGCAGAGCCATGATGATGGCAAGTTTCCTGTTGCACTGGCCCAGTAGTTCTCAACCTTGGCTGCACATTGGAATTACACATGGAATTTTCTTCTTTAATGTCTGGTCTCACACTCAGAAATTGACTGACTTGGTCTAGGATACAGTTCTGCACACTGGGATTTTTTTTTTTTTTAAGGACCCTGAATCATTGTAATGTATAACTAAGGTTTAGAATTATTGCTCCAACCTTCTTCTGAGTCCACTTCGTCTGGGTTTTAGGTTACTGTGAGAGAGATCTCCCTACTGAACAGAAAAGGCAAGAGAACACAGGTTCTTCCACTATCCCTTTCTCTCTCTTTTATTTTTTTAGATTTTCACTTTATATTGAAATAGCTGGTGTTGTATAGATACAAGCAGTCACTGGTTCTGGTCATGAGATAGATGAAGATGACTGTAACATCTCTGATATATATGGGGCACCTGGGTGGCTCAGTCGGTTGGGCGTCTGCCTTTGGCTCAGGTCCTGATCCCAGGGTCCTGGGACTGGGTCCCTCACTGGACTCCCCGCTCAGTGGAAGCCTCCTTCTCCCTCTCTTGAGGAGCTCCCCTTGCTTGTGCTCTCTCTCCCTCTGCATCAAATAAATAAAATCCTTTAAAAAAAATTGATATATACATGAAATCTCTTCTCCAAGAGTAAATATCTCAGTTCTTTGAGCACATCAGGGATTAACCACAAACTATAATTTCATGTACACTCACGCAAAAACAACTTAGGTATTTCTGGATCACTGACAGTTCCTTTAATCATCTTCAGATCTTACCTGTAAGCATCAGTACATCATAACATTGACATATCATGAACTATTCAATAGCAACAGCATTTAAATGTTATATATTGCATATATGTTAGTTCTCCATGATAATGGCAGAGAAGCACAGTAAACCCAAAATATATAAAGCCATCTAGACTTTGAAATTTAGAGACTGTTATTGCCATTATCAGGAACAAAATTCTTACTGAGTCACATAAACTCATAATTTCATATTCTTTAGCTCCTCCTTCCTCCATATGCCCATAAGAGATCCATGTTTTAAATTTAAATTCAAGTTAGTTAACATATAGTGTAGTATTGGTTTCAGAAGTAGAATTTAGTGATTCATCACGTAATATAACACCCAGTGCTCATTACACTATCCTTATCTTCTCCAACCTACCAGAATTAACTTCTATGGGATTATGCTCATGAGGAAAAATGAAATTCAAGTAATAAGTACCAAAAACTGGCATTACTTCACAGATGGGAAAACTGGTCACCTTCTGGTCCTCAGTATCTTCAATTTTTTTTCTTAAACAAGGGGGTTTTGGATTTTTTTTTAAGATTTTTTTTTTTTTATTAGATAGAGAAAAAGAAAGAGAAAGAGAGAGAAACAGTGCACAAGCAGGGGTATGGGTGGAGGGGAGAGAGAATCTCCAGCAGACTCCCCACTGAGTGTAGAGCCCAACTCACAGCTCACTCTCATGACCTGAGTTGAAATCAGGAGTCAGAGATTTAACCTCCTGAGCCACCCAAGTGCCCTGGGTTTTGTTTTCTAATTGTTTGTTCCCATCCCTGTCTTTATCCACCCCTAAGCCATAAACTTCTTTTTGAGTTTTCTGTTTATCCTTCCATTATTCCCTTATGCAAATACATACTGATTTATTTACATGTATTGGAGTAAAGTGATTTCCAAGCCTAAGTAGGCATCAGAGTCACCCAGGGAACTTTTAGAAGTGTGGACATCCCGCTTCTATTTCACACCTACTGATTGAACAGAAATCTGCGAAGTGAAGCCTGGAATTCTTTATCCAAAGTGACCTTCTGTGAGACCCCCTTTAGGGTATCCAGCCAGCTCACATTCCCCTCACCTATGTAGATTTCCCCTGTTGCCATGGTGACGAAGTAACACCCAGCATACGGAGAAACCATCCAAAGGCTGAGCTGGATCAACTAGCTTCTCTTCTGCGAAAATATATGTTTGGAGGGTGGAGAATGCTGGGATGAGTCACTCATGCTCACACTTCATTCTGCAGAGAGGAGTATGAAGCAGACAGAACCACAGAGAAAGGGCCTGCTGCTCCAGAGGTAATGACAAGAGCGCTGCCTTGATTCCTGATGACTTCCTAATTCCTCAATTGAGTCCTCCATCCCTCAGGTCCTGGCCTCAGTTTTTTGTTTCAATAATCCAAGAGTGTACACACAGGGTCCCCTGAGGACTTCAGAGACCTACAAGAATTCTGTAGGATACTGGTCAGCAGAATTATGAATTTTGTGAAATTACTCAAATTCTTCATTGCTCGAGTTACTGTGGTAATCTTATTTTTTTTTTAATTTTATTTATTTATTTGACAGGCAGAGATCCCAAGTAGGCAGAGAGGCAGGGAGAGAGAGCGAGGAGGAAGCAGGCTCCCTGCTGAGCAGAGAGCCCGATGCGGGGCTCGATCCCAGGACCCTGGGATCATGACCCGAGCCGAAGGTAGAGGCTTTAACCCACTGAGCCACCCAGGTGCCCCTGGAAATCTTATTTTTGAAATCAGTTTCTCTTCTCTCCATATTATCTCCTCACTTTCACCTTTGAGCCATAAATGTATCTGTACCCAAACACAAAGATCAAGGCAGGGAAATACTGCCAGAGAGAGGCTGCCCACAGATAATGCCCAATACTGACCCACAGCATATGCAAAATAACTGATGATCTAGGACAATGGATGAAATTCCTGCCTTTACACACTCCAGAAAACATACTAACATGACAGAGCTGCATGTATTTGAAGAAATAACCTTAAAACTACTCAGGTTTTATTTTGGGTCAAGTTACAAAGGCTGGTCTTGGAAGTCCTGAAATCTGAATTCTAGATCTTATACTTTCACAACTCCATGCTTGTAACACTGGCCAAGTCTCTTAACCGTGCTGAACCTCAGTATCTTCCCTTGCAAAATGTAACCACTACTTATCTCTCACATACTGTATAGGGTTATCTGGAAGAGTAAGTATCTGTGAACTCACTTCCTAAATTCAGTACATATGCAAACAATACCACTGCCACCTAGAAGACAATTTTTATGAGTCCCAGCCCCAACAATCTATTACTTTATTACCATTTAAAAATAACCATTAATTGTGTAATAAGACTGATGATTCAGAGACCTGTACTCCTGAACCAAATAATACATTATATGTTAATAAAAAAATTAAATCACTAATAGTATCAATTTTCTGTTGACCATTGTAAACTCTGCATATTTTAATTCTTCTTTTATTTCCATTACACATTAAAATACACATTTTTAAGAACATGACAATACAAAACTTTAAAAGAGTTAAAGTCCTATCATATGATGAGTTTAAGTGACTGAGTCAAAGATACCCAATGAGAGGGTGAGGATCAACACTTGGTCTTTAACCTGAATTCTATGTTCTTTCTATTCCTCAAGAATGTGCTCAGAAAGCCTTATACAACAGAACTTTGAGAAGCGCTAAGTGAGAAATGGTACAGAATGCCTCCTTCAAAACCCAACAAAATAAACAAACATGTTACAAACAAAGAACAAAGACGAGACTCAAATGAAGGAACACAGCAAGCATATTTTAAAGGGCAACACAGGCGCTGGGAGTGGTAACAAAGTACAGACCATAAAGGCCTAGGAGAAAAGCAGCAGGCTTGGCCAAGGCAAGTCTACAAGAATGGAGAAGAATAAAGACAGAATGGGGTTCTCGAACAACATTTAAAGCGTTAAACATAAGGGGGACTGCTAAATAAAAACAGATCACAATATATACTGCAGAACCATGACATATTACAAAAGAATTTAAAACACCTCTGAAGGCAGCAAATGGCAGAATGGGATTAAGGAGGGGAAAAAGGAATGAGCCAAGTAGAATATAAATTATAAAATGACAATTTATAAAATAATGACAGAAACCAGGCAACTAAATAGAAGACAAAGCAAATGAAATCAGAGCTGGAAATCACTAAAAAAGGAATTAACGTGCAATAATAGAGGCCCACAGACCAAGAGAAGATTAACTATTTAGAATCACGAAGAATATAATCAAATATTTTTCTAATTGGAATAAAACCCACAAAAAAAACGAAGGACATCATTGGCAAGAATGAAAGAACAAAGTGTGCCCACTAATCAGGGTTAACCCTAAAAGAAAGAAGCTTATAAAAGGGTATTGAAAATAACAAAGTTTAAACAGGAAGAAAAAAATACAGATCTGAGAATGTAAAAAGAGAATGAAAAGACAACACACCTCTGCCCAACTAAAGAAAATTAAAAGTGTAATGATTATTCTCCAAGTAGATTTTATGGAGTCACTGACAAATAGTAACTAATGACTCTGAAAAGTAAATCCTGACAAGTAACAAAAAGTATAATGCATGTAGAAAAGATAAAGAAGCAAGAGTGCAAAAGGATACATAGTAAACTCAAAGAGCTCCACAGCAGCAGCAGGGCAGGCTATGTACTATTAAGGAAAAAGGGCTTGCTGTTAGGGGAGAAAAGAAGGAGTGACCACTAATGGTTACAGGGTTTCTTTTTGGGGTGATGAAAATGTTCTGACATTAGATACTTCTTCCCACCCAACAAAAGCATGGTCTCATTTTCTTTTTTTTTTTTTTTTAATTCCATTGTCAGGGGCGCCTGGGTGGCTGGCTCATTTGGTTAAGCGCCTGTCTTCCGCTCAGGCCAGGATCCCAGGGTCCTGGAATTGAATCCCACATCAGGCTCTCTGCTCAGCAGGGAGCCTGCTTCCCTCTCTTCCTCTGCCTGCTGCTCTACCTACTTGTGCTCTCTCGCTCTCTCTCTCTGTCAAATAAACAAAATCTTTTAAAAAATAAAAAGGAAGGGCACCTGCGTGGCTCAGTCATTAAGTGTTTGCCTTTGGCTCAGGTCATGATCCCAGAGTCCTGAGATTGAGCCCCACATCGGGCTCCCTGCTTGGCGGGAAGCCTGCTTCTCCTTCTCCCACTCCCCCTGCTTATGTTCCCTTTTCCCCTCTCTGTCAAATAAGTAAATAAATCTTTAAAAATAAAAAATAAAAAGGAAATGGTTTATAACATCACATCTCCAGAAAAATAAGAATCTTGACAAGGTGATGTGGTGATGAAAGTGACCTTTGGGAAAAAGCCACCAAATCTAGAAGGATCAAAATTGAAAAATACTGCACATTTCTTAATGTACACAGCATCAGCTCTGAGTGAAGTGCTGGGTGTGAAGTCTGACTGCAGTGTGGACAAGTAGCAAGCCCAAAGTATCAGAAAGCAGAGGAAGGAGACCATTCCTGAAAGAATCTGGGTACAGCAAGAACAAAAAGTTCTCTTTCTCCATCTTTCAGATTCTTGGACAGAGTGAAGGAAAGTTCAAGACTAAATTAACCAATGAAAAAGCACTGCATAGAATAACAAAAACTGATATTTTCTTTCTTTTTTTTTTTAAGATTTTATTTATTTATTTGACAGAAAGATAGAGAGAGAGAACAAGTAGGCAAGGGAGAGGCAGAAGCAGGCTCTCCACTGAGCAGGGAGCCTGACACAGGGCTCGATCCCAAGACCCTGGAATCATGACCCGAGCCAAAGGCAGCTGCTTAACCGACTGAGCCACCCAGGTGCCCCCAAAACTAGTATTTTCAATAAGAGTTTTACAGCAGGGGCACCTAGGTGGCTCAGTCATTAAGCGTCTGCCTTCAGCTCAGGTGGTGATCCTAGGGTCCTGGGATCAAGCCCGGGCATCGGGCTCCCTGCTCTTCGGGAAGCCTGCTTCTTCCACTCCCCCTGCTTGTGTTCCCTCTCTTGCTGTCTCTCTCTCTGTCAAATGAATAAACAAAATCTTTAAAAAAAGAAAAAAAAAAGTTTTACAGCAAAAGATTTGTTTTGTAAATTAAATTTTTTTTCACCATAAAACTGGCTAACACAACTTCAGAAAAAGAATATAATTTAAAAATAATTATCTTAAATAAAAAAGAAATATGTACAAATCCCTAGTCACTTAGGTTTCTAAGGTCTTGTTCCTGAACAAGACAAGAATGTCAGGGGTGCCTGGCTGGCTGAGTTGGAAAAGCATACAATTCTTGATCTGAGGGTATAGAGATTACTTAAGTGAAAAGAAGGACAGATGGATGGAAGGAAAAGGAAAAAAGGAAGGGACAAGGATGTCTAAGTCTGGCCTCACGACCTCTCTTCAACATTATACTTGAGGTTCTAGTCAAGGCAATTAGGCAAGAAAAAAGAAAAAAGGAACCACAGCAGGAAAAAAAATACAATTATCTCTATTTGTAGATGACACAATCTTGTATACAGAAAATCCCAGGGATATATAGGTGGCTCAGTCAGTTAAGCATATGTCTTTGGCTCACGTGATGACCTGGGACTGAGTCCCATATGGGGCTCCTTGCTCAGCAGGGAGCCTCCTTCTCCCTCTCCTTCTGTCTGCCACTCTCCCTGCTTGTGCTTGCTCTCTCGCTCTCTGACAAATAAAATCTTTAAAAAAAAAATTTAAAAATAATAAAAAATAAAAATAAATCTTGAGAAAAAAAACAGAAAACAAAAAAATCAAAATAAATTAAAGACCTAAGTCTAAAAGCTAAAGTTACAAAACTCTTAAAATAAAGCAGGGGTTGCCTGCCTTCGTCTAGTTGGGCTGCTAAAACAAAGTATCACAGACTAGGTAGCCTACAAACAGAAAGTTCTGGAAGCTCAAAGTTTGAGATCAGGGTGAGGGACCTCTTCCTGGTTTGTAGAATCTTCATTGTTATTCTCATATGGTGGAAGGAACTAGGGAGCTCTGTGGGGTCTGCTTTGTAAGAACACTAATCCTACTCATGAGAATTCAGGGCTCCACCCTCATGAACTAACCACCTCTCAAAGGCCCCAACTCCAAATACCATTACAGTTGGCATTAGGACTTCACCAAATAAATTTGGATTGGGGGTTAAGGGAGGGACACAAAAATTCAGACCATTGCAGGAGTAAATCTTCATGACCCTAGACTTGGCAATAAATTCTTAAATGACACCAAAAGCACAAGCAACAAAAGAAAAAGAAAAACAGATAAATCTGATTGGGTCAAAATTAAAGCCTTTGGGGCGCCTGGGTGGCTCAGTGGGTTAAGCCTCTGCCTTCGGCTCAGGTCATGATCTCAGGGTCCTGGGATCAAGGCCCATATATATCCAGCTCTCTGCTCACCAGAGAGATGGCTCTTCCCCCACCGCTCTGCCTACTTGTGTTTTTAAAATCTTTAAAAAAAAATTTAAAGCCTTTGTGCTTCAAAGGACACTATCAAAGTTAAGAGGTAGGAAGGCCTGGCTGGCTCAGTAAACAGAGCATGTGACTCTTGATCTTGGGATTGTAAGTCTGAGCTCCATGTTAGGGGTAGACTTTACCTGAAAATAAATAAATGAATGAATGAATGAATGAATGAATGTAAAAAGGCAATTCATAGAATGGGAGAGAATATTTGTAAATCATATATCTAATAAAGAATCTATAAAGAATATATAAGTAACTCTTACAACTCAATAATAAAAAGACAAATATTCCAATTTAAAAATGGGCAAAGGAGGGGTGCCTGGGTGGCTTAGTCAGTTAAGCATCTGCTTTCAGCACAGGTCATGATCCCAGGGTACTGGGATCAAGCCCCTCATCGGGCCCCTCTGCATGGCTGGGAGCCTGCTTCTCCCTCTCCCTCTGCTGCCGCTCTGCCTAATTTTGTGCGCTCTCTCTATCAAATAAATAAAGTATTTTTAAAAAATATATAAATAACTTAATAAAATTTAAATGGGCAAAGAATCTAAATAAAGAGACATTCTTCACTCCCCCCAAAATACGAATGGCCAATAAACACATGAAAAGATGTTTAACATCATTAGTCATTAGACAAATGCAAAACAAAACCACAATGGGATACCACTTCACACCCAACAGGACAGCTATGAAAAAAAAAAAAAGGAAAATACCAAGTGTTAGTGAAGAAGAAACTGGAACCCTATACAACTCCTACACACTGGTGGTGGGAATGCAAAATGGTGCAGCCACTTTGGAAAATGGTCTGGCAGTTCTTCAAATGGTTAAACATCAAGCTACCATATGAACCTAGCTAATGAAAAATAGGTCTACAAAAACTTACACACAAATGTTCATGGCAGTATTATATCCAACCTGAAATGTAATGAAGTACTGATAAATACAATATGGATGAGCCTTAAAAACATGAGAAATTAAGGAAGCCAGTCACCAAAAACGCATATTATATGAGGCTATTTACATGAAATGTGTAGAATATGCAAATCTATAGAGACAGAAAGCACAGAAGGAGTTGCCTAGGGCTAGGACAAGGGGGAAACAGTAGAGAGGTGACAACTAAAGGGTACAGAGTTTCTTTCTGAGATGATAAAGACATTCTAAAATTGATTCTCATGATGATTGCACGTATCTGTGAATATACTAAAAAAATCAAATTATACACTTTATTTTTAAAGACTTATTTTAGAGAGAGTGTGAGCGAGCAGGGGGGAGGGAGAGTCTTAAGCAGACTCCAAGCTGAACACAGAGCCCAATGGGAGGGGCCCTCAATCAGGCTCAGTCTCACGACCCTGAGATCACTGCGCCACCCAGATGCTCCCCAAACCATACATTTTAAATGTGTGAATTATAACAGTATGCAAATTACATTTCTTTCTTTCTCTCTTTCTTTCTTTTTAAGATTTATTTATTTGAGAGTGCACGGGCACGCAAAGGGACAGAGTAGAGGGGAAAAAAATCCCAAGCAGACTCTGCGCTGAGAGGGTAGAAGTACAACAGGACAGGACTTGACGCTTAATGTCAAGACCTCAAGAACATGACCTGAGCCAAAATCAAGAGTCAGATTCTCATCTGACTGAACCATCAAGGAACCCCACAAATTTTATTTCAAAAAGTGTGGTTTGTTTTATTTTTTAAAGTTAAGTCCCTGAGGTAGGAAATGTACTAGGTGAGCCTGGAGCATCTTGGAATGGGAGGAAAGGAAAAAGGAAAAAGGGAAGAAAGAGAGGGAGGGAGGGAAGGGGGAAGAAGGAAGGAAGGAAGGAGTAAGTCAAAGGGACATAGGAACCAAGTGAAAGAGCTCCCAATGGCCAAAACTGCCAACAATTTGAGAAAAAAATAAAGTAGCGTTAGATTATAACCCAAAATGTAAAATTAATAGCCATGAGTTATACTGATATACATGGGAACAGACAAACTTCCTAAGCAGAATCCTAAATAATTTATGTAAACACTCTCACACTTCCCACTCCTTAAGGGGTAGACGAAACAACTTGCTCCCAAGGAGTACATTATGAAAAAGGAAAAATAATTTTATGATGGGGACACCTGACAAACAATACCTCAGTGGAACAAGGTCAGTGTCAACAGTGTTGTCATGTTGACAGCCAATATAACATAGTAACACGGCACTTTATTTTTGTGGTCTTCCTCCCAAAACCCCAGTCTAATTGCAACAAAAACGTTGGATAAATCCCAAAATATCTGACCAGTACTCCCCCCAACAATCATGGTCATCAAAAACAAACAGAAACTGTTACAACCCACAGAAGCCTATGAAGACATGACAACTAAATATAATGTGGTATGCCCTGATGGGATCCCAAAACAGAAAAAGAATCTTAGGTAAAAAACTCAGGGAAAATGAATCAAGCAGGGACTTTAGCTAGTCTATCAATACTGATTCTTTTTTTTTTTTTTTTTAAAGATTTTATTTATTTATTTGACAGAGATCACAAGTAGGCAGAGAGGCAGGCAGAGAGAGAGGAGGAAGCAGGCTTCCTGCCGAGCAGAGAGCCCGATGCGGGGCTCGATCCCAGGACCCTGGGATCATGACCCGAACCGAAGGCAGAGGCTTTAACCCACTGAGCCATCCAGGCGCCCCTATCAATACTGATTCTTTAATTGTGACAACAAATGTGAAATATTAATAAAATGGGGAACTGGGTGTTGTGGATTTTATGGGAAAATTCTGTACTATCTTTGTAATTTTTCTATATATCTAAAACTACTTTTTTAAAAGTTAAGCCCTTTTTATTTTAGTATTTAAATACATTGCTTTGTAATACATGAATGATACGGTTTTAAAATTTTGACTGTTTTCAAAGAAATGTTCAGGGGCTTGGAAAATACATTATGTTGGATGAAAGAATCAGAACACCAAACTATATACAACTGACCTTTAACAACATGGGTCTGAATTGCATGAGTCCATTCACATGTGGCTTTTTTTTTTTTTTTTGGTATGTGGTACAGTACTGTACATGTACTTTTTTTCTCTAGCTTACTGTAAAAATTCAACATATATAACATACAAAATATGTGTTACCTGCTTATGTTATTGGCAAGGTATCTGGTTAAGAAGTTTGGGAGGGAGTCAAAAATTATATGCAGATTTGAATCTGTGAGAGGCTGGTACCCTGAACCCCATGCTGTTCAAAAGTCAACTGTAGGGGCGCCTGGGTGGCTCAGTGGGTTAAAGCCTCTGCCTTCAGCTCAGGTCATGATCCCAGGGTCCTGGGATCCAGACTCGCATTGGGCTCTCTGCTCTGCAGGGAGCCTGCTTCACTTCCTCTCTCTCTGCCTGCCTCTCTGCCTGCTTGTAATCTCTGTCAAATAAATAAATGAAATCTTAAAAAAAAAAAAAAAAAGTCAACTGTAAGTAATCCCAATTTTATTAGGAAAAATGTGCCAAAATGTTGACAGCAGATATCCTTAGTTACTAGCATTACGGGTGAAATTTCTGGGGGGATATGTGCCTTTCTGTATTTCCAGATTTTCTATAATAAAAAGCTGACACAATTCTCAAATCATATTGTTTATTTGGACATTACACATTGTACCAAGTTCAGAAGAGCACATTCATCAGTTCTTAGCTAAAGCCCTTAGAATCAGAGGTGTTTCAGAATTCAGTACTTTTCATGTTTTACAAAGGCAACAGAATGCATACAGATGTAGCATACGACACCTCTGGCAAGGTCTGGTGCCATATCCAGCAATCCAACACTAGTATTTCAATATTAGTATTCCTACTGAATGGGAAAAATAAAGGCTATACATAGCCTCATGATAGTTCAAGGTTTTACCCTGAAGGAGTTACAAAAGAATCCAAAAAGGCCTGAGACTTTAAACTGTGAATTAGGACAGTGGACCTGTAGGAGGCTTCTGGTCTGTAGGTGGATTTCCAACCTATAGAACCAATTCCAGCAATTAAGAGCCCCTCCCCTCATGGCTTTGCTGAAACAAGAACTCAGTAGTTCCAAGTGTGAGGGATTCAGACCATATTCAGAGATGATGAAATAGAAAAGGGCAAAGAGAATGCACTTTAAAGATTTTATTTATTTGTGACAGAGAGAGGGAGTGAGCACACAAGCGGGGGAGCGACAGGCAGAGGGAGAAGTAGGCTCCCCACTGAGCAAGAAGCCAGATGCAGGACTGGATCCTAGGAGTCTGGGATCCTAATCTGAGCCAAAGGCAGATGCTTAACCCACTGAGGCACCCAGGCATCCCAAGAATGCACTTGCGCAAAGGGCAAGGCAGGTCTCCTGTCAGAGGAAGAGCACAGCGGGCTACCAGGCAGCTCTCTGAAGATCGTCATTATTTCAACTAAGCCCATCAAGACTGTACTTCTGATACTTCTGATAGTTAATTGAGTTGTGTCACTTCATGGCTCTGCTGAGCCTTGTAGATCTAGCCAGCATGCATATATATTTTTAAAAATTTAGATGTACAGACCCACTTATTAAAGATTCAAAATGCTAAGAATTATTAGCACATTTTTAAGAACAAGTGAAATTTATGGAGAATAAACGTAGCACTCAAATGGTTACAGAAGACAGAAACACTTAACATTACCTTCCTGCTTATATTTACTTACTTCATAGTGTTGATTTACAAATATAAAATATAAATAAAACATTACCCACCACTGCACTGTAGAAACATACTTTTTTCTATTTGTATGTGTGTTTTCTTTTGTTTTTTGGTGTTTTGTTGTTATTGTTGTTGTTTTTTAAGTAGCCTTCATGCCTAACGTGGGGCTGGAACTCACAACCCTGAGATCAAAACTCGGAGCTTAACAGACTGAGCTTCCCAGGCATCCCTACAATAGGCTTACTTTTTTTTTTTTTTTTAAGATTTTATTTATTCATCTGACAGAGAGACAGCATAATAAGGAACACGAGCATGTGGAGCAGGAAAGGGAGAAGCAGGCTCCCCACTGAGCAGGAAGCCTGACATGGTGCTCAATCCCAGAACTCTGGGATCATGACCTGACTAAAGGCAGATGCTTAACAACTGAGCCACTCAGGCTTACTTTTTAATATAGGCTTACTTTTTAACATGGCTTAGCTACAACAAGCAATATGGTGTCCACTCAAGGTAGTAGACGTTATAATTCCAACAATCTTTGAAATCTCTATTCTATTTAAGAGAGGTTTAAAAAGGCAAAAATAGCTGCTGTATTAGTTACAATTCAATTACATGAGTCTTACAGCAGATGACTGTCCTAACCTCCAAAGGAATATAGGCCAAACTCAGTAACTTGCTTCTAACAACAAAAGAAGGGGGAGGGGATGGGGGGTAGAAGTGATAGTATGTCTTTCCAGGCTAGGTCATAAAGGTATTCTTTCTCTCTGGGAGAACCTGGCCAACCACAATGTGGTGACTATACTCGAACAGCCTAGTTGGAGAAGCCTCCAACCCCCCTACCACTAACAACTGCCAGCCCTGTGAGTGAGAAGCAGATCCCCTAGCCTCAGACAACTCTTCAGATGTCTGTAGCCCCAACAGAGATCTTGGCTGCAACATCATGAGTCCTTGAGCCAGAACTGTCCAACTAGGCCCACTCCTCAATTCCTGATCCACAGAAAGTATGAGATAACAAATTTTTATTGTTGTTTTAAGTCACTAAGTTGTACAGCATTTATCACACAGCATTAGATTAGCAACAGAGCAATGGAATGAGGAAAACAAGATAACAGAAAACTTTATAGACACCATGTGGTCTGGAAAAGAAATGAAAGAATATGAAGAGTACTCAAGAACTTCTTCCCTCCAGATATGGAATATTAATAGCACTGCAAAGCCACAGGATCAACGACTGAAAGATGAGGAAAGTCTTTTCCTACACTGTCAGTAGTATGCCTTTTTAAAGTAAAATAACTTTGAAATACAGACATACACAATATGGATGGTTCTCACAATGCCGAATTAAAAAAAAAAAAGACACAAAAGAAAACAAACTGTAGGAACAATTTACGTAAAATACAAAACCAGACAACTAATCTGCATGTTAGAAGTCAGGAAAATAGTTACTCTGGTGGGTAAGGGGTGCAAGCGAACATAGGCAGGCTTCTATAATGCCAATTACGTTGTTTCTAGATCTGAGTACTGATTACCTAGGTGTGTTCAGTTTGCAAAAACTTATTGGGTGGAACAATTAAGATACGTATAGCACTTGGCTAACTGTATATTTCAATAAAACATCATCAAAAAAATCTTCGAGCAGATAAAATATCATTTATTACTGTTATTAGGAATAATAACTGAACCCATAATTAATGTTTTTCTTCAGCTACAGGCTTCTCATAAAAAACCTGACTATCACAAAGGAATTTGACAGTTTCATCCTATACATTAAGCCACACACACACAAAAAAATCAAGTTCATACTCACTACAGCAACAAGGAGATGAATGCTTTCTATGCAGAAAACTGTGAGATTCTTAGGGAAGAATGTAGTACCTCTCCACCTCTACTTGTATCCTCACACTCCACCCCCACAGATAAAGGCAAGCTTGGCTTTCCCCTACCCTCAGAAGAAGGGGTGCTACCCTCTCCCTCTGCCCCATTAAGTGATCATAAAGAACTTGAGGGCAAGCCCATCTTTCCACCCTCAGGAGACTGTAAGCCCTGAAGACTCCATCATGAGGCTGAGGAAAATGGAAATTCTAAGATTATGAGTTTCAGAATACTTACAAAGTATAATCTGAATAATTGGAAAATTTATTATCATAAGGTTTTTCAAAATGTAATTGAAAACCTAAGGAATAAAAATAAAATATTGCTTAACTTTCAATGTTTAACATCATTAATTCACTAACCATGGTGATACTATTTGACCCTTACTTTGAGAAGTACTTTTATAATTATCTAGGAAAAAAGGGCACGCTAGGGAAAACACACACACATATACACAAGCAGACGTCTAAATCGTAAGCGACCTACTTTATTTGCTGAAGGCTTCTCCGAGATAAGGGTTGTGCCTGACTCATATTTTTATCCCAGCAAGTGCTTAACACCATTTATTAAGAGAGTCACTCCCATTTTAACTGCCAAATAGCCACTGCTGACTGAAAGCACATCAAACATACAAGGCACAAGACCCATCAAAACAAGCTCTCCACCTCCCACCTATTAGAATGGCTACTATCAAAACAGAACAAAACCAAAAAACACAGAAAATAAGTGATGGTGAAAATGTGGAGAAATCAGAACCTTTGTGTGGCACTGTAAAATGGTGCAACTGCTTTGAAAAACAGTATGATGGTTCCTCAAAAAAGTAAACCTAGAACTATGATACCATCTGGCAAGTCCATTTCTGACTACATAGCCAAAGGAAGTGAAAGCAGGGTCTTACAGAGATATCTGCACATCTATGTTAAAAGTAGCATTATTCACAACAGCCAAAAGGTGGAAGCAATTCAAGTGTGCCTGAGTGGATAAATGGTAACAAAGAAGGAAATCCTGCCATTTGCAACAACATGGAAGAAACTTGACATTATGCTCACTTATGAGGTAAAATTCATAGAAATAGAAAGTAGAATGGTGGTTGCCAGGGGTGAGAGAAGCAGAGAATGCAGCTGTTTAATGGGCAGAGTTTCAGTTTTGCAAGGTGAAAAAGTTCTATAGATTTGTACATTAACGTGAATATACTTTTACTAATTATACATTCAAAAATGGCTAAAATGGTAAATTTTATGTCATGTGCATTTTACCACTAAAAAATAATTTTAAAACCCCCAAACCAACCTTACAAGTTACCTAATTATACAGATGTCCAGCCTGTACCTCCCAGTTTTCATTCAATGCTTTACTCTCTAGTCTCATATTGGGATGCAAGAAAAATTGCTCTCAGGATTAAATAGTGAGTTAGCTGATGTAGTCATTTCAACACTCATAAGACATGATCCCTGCTTCACTGAAAAGTGAAATGAGACTCTGAGAAGTTAAATGACATGCTCTAAGTCACCCAGCTATTAACGCCAAAGCCAAGATTTTCAATGAAGTTTCTAAATTGATAAATGAAACATGTTCCCTGCTGCTCTTAAAGAGGCTTATAATTTAGTAAGGAACTTATTTCTTCACTGAATTCAAATTGAGGGAATTTTCAAATAATATAGGGAAAAGAATGGAAATGTGAGAAGGTGGAAACTATGAACAGCACAGAGCTAGCCAGCCTCAATGTACCATCACTGGCACTGTTCTATCTGGCTGATTCCAGGAATATTTGCTGAGCACCTGCTATGTGCAATGTGAGTACTAGGTGCTGGGGATGCATCAGGGAACAAAGTCGTCTCTCAAGGAGTAGAGCCAGTCCCTTGATTCATGTCTAGCTGACTTTCAAACACAGAACAGCGGTCTCTAATTTTCTTCCCCCTTTCCAAGCCTCTGACCCTTCATACAATGCACTCATAACAGATGCCTGACCTTACCTTCTACTTGACTCAGAAGCTAATGGTACTTGGCAAAAAAAAATCTCTTACATATACTCAGTTTGGCATGGTTTTACAGTGACATCTGTTCCCATAGCATCCTGCAAAACTGCACCAGAGATAATGAAGGTACAACTGTCAAAGTCTGTTCCTTTTTCCTTCGTTGGGGCCTTCTTCCCACAAATAGCCCCTCTTCTAACACTGCCAACCTAGCCAGCAGAAAATATATGACAAGATGATGAAGTTCACTAAAGAAATTGAATCTGTGAGGGGCACGCCTGGGTGGCTCAGTGGGTTAAGGCCTCTGCCTTCGGCTAGGGTCGTGATCCCAGGGTCCTGGGATCAAGCCCCGCATTGGGCTCTCTGCTCAGCAGAGAGGCTGCTTCCTCCTCTCTCTCTCTGCCTGCCTCTCTGCCTACTTGTGATCTCTCTAAGTCTGTCAAATAAATAAATAAAATCTTTAAAAAAGAAAAAAAGAAATTGAATCTGTGAAACAGAATCAGAAAGACTCCATCAAGAACATGAAAAGGCAGCTCTTGGAATGGAGAAGGTATATGTAATTCATAAATCTAAAAAGACTCATGTTCAGGACTATTAAGAACTCCTATTACGTACTAAAGACACAAATCTGTCAATTAGGTGTCTGACTTTTGGTTTCAGCTCCGGTCATGATCTCAGAGTCCTGAGATGGAGCTCCATGTTCAGCTCTGCACTCAGCATGGAATCTGCTGGAGATTCTCTCTCCCTCCCCCTCTTGTGTGCACACATGCTGAAATAATAGAATCTTCAAAAATAAAACAAAACGAAACAAAAAACGACAAAAAATCCCAGAAATCTCAATATAAAAATCTGCAAAAAACCCGAAGACTTAACAAGAAGATGGTCAAAAGGCTAACAACCAAAAAGTAATCTGAAGAGCTAAAAAGGTCAGGGAGATAGCAAACAGACCTCACAGTGCATACCATTTCATACCTATCAGCATGGCTAAGACCTTAGTTTTAGAAAATAGCAAATGCTTTTGAGGATATAGAGCAATCTAAACTCTAATACACTGCTAGTGGGTGTGAATATGACTTAACATCTTTAGAAAACTGTATGGCAGTAGCCACAGCAGACTCCCACTGAATCTATGCATACCCTGGGTACAGCCACTCTGCTCCTAGGTATATGCCCAACAGAAATGTGTATACATGCTCACCAAACCACACTGCACTACCATGTTTATGGTAGCCTACTAATAATGATCAAAAATGAGGAAGAATCCAAATGAATATTAACAGGATGAAGAACTGTGGTATAGTCACACCACAGAATACTAACACTAGAATGAGAATGAATTATTCACAACTGCAAAAGCATGATGCTGAATAAAAGAAGACAGATTAAAAAAAAACATGTTATATGCTTCTATTCAAGTAAAGTACAAAACAGAATGAATCTATACTATATATCAGGACAGAGTCACCTATGTATCTATGGAGAATGATGGGAAGGGAGTTCAAGGGGAGCTTCTGAGTTGCCGAGGTTCTGTTGATCTGGACACTGGTTATTTACATGAGTGTGTTTAGTTTGAGAAAATTTATTAAGCTGTAATCTTATGTGCACTTTTGTGAATATGTTATACGTCAATAAAAGTAAAAAATAAAAAGGGGGTGGAGGCTGAAAAGAACAATTATCACAAAATCGAGGTTAGTGGTTGACTCCAGAAGGGGATTTCAAGAGGCATTTCCAAGGTACTAACGATGTTCTAGTTTATGATTTGCATGATTACATGTACTTAAATATTATTCTTTACACAGTATATATGTTTGAATACCTCAAAATAAAATTAAGAGGTAAGAAAATACAATACTCCAATAAATACAGAAACAAATTCCTAGAAAAATATGAATTATCAAGAAGAAATAGAAAATGTAAAGTTATATAACCATTTTTTTAAGAACTCTGAATCAGTACTTTAACATGTTCCCACCAGAAACAAAATAAAAGCAAAACAATAAACCACTCAAGTCCAGACTTCTTTATAGGCAAATTCTACCAAACTTATGTGAATCAATCATTTCAATTTTACAGAAGTAAAAATAATGGGAAAAAAGAAGAAACACTTCCTGATTTTGTAAGGGTGGTCTTTTTTTCTTTTTTCTTTTCTTTTCTTTTTTTTTTTTAAGATTGGAGAGGGAATGTGAATGGGGTGGGGGTAACAGAAAGAATCTCCAGCAGACTCTCACTCAGTGGGGAGCCAGATGTGGCCTAATCCCACAACTCCAAGACCATGACCTGAGCTGAAATCAAGAGTGGGATACTTAACCGACTGAGCCACCCAGGTGCCCCAGGATAATCTAATTTTGATACTCAAGCTAGACATGAACATGAAAGCATGAGAAAGGTGTGATCTCTGTCAAATAAATAAATAAAATCTTTTTTTTTTAAAGATTTTATTTATTTATTTGATGGCCAGAGATTACAAGTAGGCGGAGAGGCAGGCAGAGAGAGAGGAGGAAGCAGGCTCCCCGCTGAGCAGAGAGCCCGATGTGGGGCTCGATCCCAGGACCCTGCAATCATGACCTGAGTTGAAGGCAAAGGCTTTAACCCACTGAGCCACCCAGGCGCCCCAATAAATAAAATCTTAAAAAAAAAAAAAAAAGAAAACCTAATAAGGAAAACTACACTAAAATAGCCCCTCCCCCATTTGATTAGTGCTTTCCTTTTATCAGAACAACTCCGCAGATGCTACTATCACCACAGCTCTCAAGATGAAAGAAATCTAAGTAATGGGCACACCTAGGTGGCTCAGTCGGTTAAGCGTCTGCCTTTGACTCAGGTCATGATCTCAGGGTCCTAGGATCGAGCCCCCGCATCGAGCCCCCGCATCGGGCTCTCTGCTCGGCAGGGAGCCTGCTTCCCCCTCTCTCTCTGCCTGCCTGTCGGCCTACTTGTGATCTCTCTCTCTCTGTCAAATAAGAAAGAAAGAAAGAAAGAAAGAAAGAAAGAAAGAAAGAAGAAAAGAAAAGAAAAGAAAAGAAAAGAAAAGAAAAGAAAAGAAAAGAAAAGAAAGAATACAGCCTAACCAAGCAGGATTTATTATAAGAATACAAGGGAGGTTCAATATTAAGGAAATCCATTAATATGGATATAATGCTAAAGAGAAGAAAAATCACATGATCATCTTCACAGAGGCAGAAAAGTTTACATGTGACAAAATTCACCCATTTATGTTAAAAAACAAAAATAGGAAGTGATGGATACTTCCTTCCATAAATAAAATATACCTTGGCCCAATGCCAGCAGCTTACTTAGTAGGGAAGCATGAGAGACTTTCCTGTTTAAGTCAGAAACCATGAGAAGCCAAAATATCATCCAATTTACATTTGTACAGATTAGCATTAAATTCTAGGTTGCTCACAGACATTTACCAGTTCTTGGAAACTACATTCTGCCTGCTGGGGTAACCAGAAACACTCTTGAAGTTTCTATAAACTTCTTATAACCATTCTGTCTTACACTTTCTTGGTGACAGGAAATAAATGGCTCTTCTGAGCAGTTACATCAGAGTGGATAAAGAATCACAAATGTCCTTTCTTTCCAGCTCCTCCTGGACTCAGGAAAGAATTTACAACACTTCTAAAGAATATCACTTTTATCATCACATGGACGGTAAAGAATCAGAGTTGTCCTAAAAGGATGCTTGAAAACATTAGCAAAATATGGGACAGGTATCCCCAAAATTGGGGAGTGGTATCCCCAAAAAGTGAACAATTGTTCCTGGCAACAGTCCTAGATTAATCCAGTGTTGCTGTCAACTGGTTTTTTGCTGATGTGAAACATCGTATGAAGCATTTTTTATGTCTATATGGTCTTGCAAAAATTGACTTATGGGAAAGGATTACATTGGTCTAAAAAAAATATTCAACTATGGAACAGAAACAAAGATGATTTAATGGAGGAAATAAAGTTTTATTTGAAGATAAGTCTGCATTGCCAGATTGAAAAGGGAAGGAACATTTTAAATAAGCCCCAAACTAAACATTTTCACATTTCTTTTGAAGCAATAAACAGCAGTATCCTCAACTCTGACTCAAGATAAAACCTCGTGGCCATAGTAAATTCTGTAGGTTTTGCTCCCCACTTTGGAAGCCTGACCTGTATTCAGTGGAAATTTAGATATTAATTGGGAAATACATTGGTTTTGCTTTATTTTCTTCAGCTGTACAGTTAAAACTTTTTCTTCTATAAATAAGATTGTACTAAGTTTTCTCTTTTTCAGAATTACTTGTAATCGGGCACCTGACTGGCTCAGGGAGTGGAGCATGTGACTTTTGATCTCAGAGTTATAAATTTGAGCCCCACACTGAATGTAGAGATCACTTAAAAATAAAAAAAAAAAAATTTTTTTTGAAGATTTTATCTGAGCAAGAGATCAAGATTTTTCTGGTGCTGCCTCAAGATTAGATTTGGATTATGCTTCAAATTTTTAGCTTATTAAAGGAAAACATGGAGAGCGCAAAGCTATCTATATCAAAACAAAATGAAAGACACGATTTTTTTTTTAAACGGGCAGAAGTTAGGACCAGACACTTCATCAATTAAGATATACAATTGGTTAATATGCACAGAAAAAAATCATCATTAGTCATGAGGAAAATGCAAAGTAAAATTATAATGCAATACCATTTACAAAACTCAATCGATAAGGATATAATAAAAAAGACTGACTAAACCAAATTTTGATAAGGCTGTGAAGAACTAGAATGCCTCACACACTGCTGATAGAAATGTAAAATAGTGTATTTACTTTGGAAAATAGTCTGAAAGTTTCTTCAAAAGTAAAAATACAACAATTTTCAGAAGAGTCAAGGTATTAGAGCCAAAGGAAGTCTAAGGAACTGCTCCAGCTAGAAGGAGACCAGAGACAGGACAATTAAATGAAATGAGATTGCTGAACACTGTCTAAAGAGTAGGAAGTAGGGGCGCCTGGGTGGCTCAGTGGGTTAAGCCGCTGCCTTCGGCTCGGGTCGTGATCTCAGGGTCCTGGGATCGAGTCCCGCATCGGGCTCTCTGCTCAGCAGGGAGCCTGCTTCTCTCTCTCTCTGCCTGCCTCTCTGTCTACTTATGATCTCTCTCTGTCAAATAAATAAATAAAAAAATAAAATAAAATTAAAAAAAAAAATAAAGAGTAGGAAGTAATAATGTGTCAGTGTTAATTTCCTGATAGTGATGGTTATATTATGGTTATGTAGGAGACATTCCCTGTTTGGTAAAAATACACATTGAAGTGTTCCGGTGAGACAGGGCACTGTATCAGCAATTTACTCTCAAGTGGTGCAGGCAAATACCTTCTTTGTACTGTCCTTACAATATTTCTAAACATTTCAGACTGTTTAAAAAAAATTGTTAAACGTAAAAAAAAAATTTTAAGTGTGTAGCATTAAAAATGTTTACAGAAAAAAAAATGCCTTCCTCTTTCCACTCTACACTCTTTTTTTTTTAAGATTTTATTTATTTATTTGACAGAGACAGACACAGGGAGAGAGGAAACACAAGCAGGGGGAGTGGCAGAGGGAGAAGCAGGCTTCCCATGGAGCCGGGAGTGCCATGTGGGGCCCGATCCCAGGACCCTAGGATCATGACCTAAGCTAAAGGCAGATGCTTAACAACTGAGCTACCCAGGTGCCCCTCCACGCTATACTCTTAACCTATTTTATAGAAGTTTTCTTCACAGCACATACTAGTAAGTGAAACGCTGGTCTACCTTCTCCACTGAAGAGTAAACTCCTCATGGTCAGGGACTAAGTTCTGTTTACCACACCATTCTCAGTACCCAGAATAGTGGCCCGTACATAGGGTATTCATATTTGTTCAATGAATTAATTTGTAGTCTTGTTATGGTTTAAAATAAAATCATTTTACCATCCTCTCCCCCAAACACACACACACATTATCACTTGTTCTATAACCCAGCAACTCCCAAGTAACCAAGAGAAATATAATCAAATATCCACACGAAAACTTACAGATGAATGTATAACAGCATTATTCATAATAGACAAAACCCCAAAACTTCCACATGTCCATAATCTTGTATATCTATTCAGGTAATTGCTATTTAATAAAAAAATCCAAGAAACTACAGATCCTGGCAATGACACGGATGACTCTCAAAACCACTGAATGAAAATGAAGAAAACACCAGATACAAAAAAATGTATCTTGCATGATTCCATTTTCATGAAAGTTCAAGGAGAGGCAAAACAGAAAGCAGATCAGGAGCTGCCTGGAGGTGGGAGTGGGGGTGGGAACTGACTGCAAATGACAAGGAGGAACTTTTTGGAATGATGGAAATGTTCTAAAGCTGGATTGTGGTGATGGTTGCACAACTTTGTAAATGTACCAAAAATGATTAAACAGAATACTTAAAATTTTATGAATTTTATAGTGTATTGATTAGCTATTTTATTTTATTTTTTTTTTAAAGATTTTATTTATTTATTTGAAAGAGAGGCAGTGAGAGAGAGCATGAGCGAGGATAAGGTCAGAGGGAGAAGCAGACTCCCCGCGGAGCTGGGAGCCCGATGCGGGACTCAATCCCGGGACTCCGAGATCATGACCTGAGCTGAAAGCAGTCGTCCAACCAACTGAGCCACCCAGGCGTCCCTGATTAGCTATTTTAAAAGGTAGAATGAAGGCTAGATACAGCTTCCTTTCGCTTGCGGTTTGGTCAATTTTTTAAAAATCAGTCTCGTTTAAAAGGATGAAAAAGGCTACATCCTGGAAGTGGGATATCAGCATTTTAAAAGTCTGTTAAGCCAGATTAAGGTCCAAACTGCAAAAACTGAGACCCTGATAATTAGTAGAAACTACAACCCTCATATTTTTTTTTAAGATTTTATTTATTTATGTGAGAGAATGAGAGAGAGAGAGAGAGAGAGAACATGAGAGAGAAGGTCTGAGAGAGCAGCAGACTCCCTGCTGTGACTTCAGGATCATGACCTGAGCCAAAGGCAGTGGCTTAACCAACTGAGCCACCCAGGTGCCCCATCAACCCTCATATTCTGTCTATTTGTTTGACCACTCAAGTTGGCCTTAAAGGGAATTCTCAGAATCTGCATCAGACTCATACCTGGCTATCTCTTCAACACCCAGAGTAAAAGGCTCTGGGAGTACCTACCCTTGGAATAACAAACCCATTAAAGCTAGTAATTGAAATAAAGTTGCAAAATTAGAGCTAAAAGAGTTTGGAGTTTGTGTAGAGGACACTGACTGGCTGAGAAAGAAACTATTAATTTTCTTGGTTAGGATATCCTACAACTTTTTAGTTGTTAACCACAGTTTTATTTCTTAACAACAGATTCTTACATAAGGGAGGACTATTCTGATATGGCTTCAAATTCTCAAAAATTATTTTAGGGGACATGTGAGGAAAAAGGAAACAAATATGATCTGCTTAGTATAAAAACTGCTCAGAGGGGGCGTCTGGGTGGCTCAGTCGTTAAGCTTCTGCCTTCAGCTCAGGTCATGATCCTCGGGTCTTGGGATCGAGCCCCACATTGGGCTCCCTGCTCAGTGGGAAGCCTGCTTCTCCCTCTCCCACTCCTCAGCTGTGTTCCCTCTCTCCCTGTGTCTCTCTCTGTCAAATAAATAAATCAAATCTTTAAAAATATATTAAAAAAAAACCAAAACTGCTCAGAGATGCCTTATTTTCATTTAATAACTTAAAGAATAACCCACTTAAAAAATAGGTTTGTCCATGGGATGCCTGGCTGGCTCAGTGGATTGAGCACCCAACTCTTGCTTTCAGCTCAGGTCATGATCTCAGGGTCATGAAATCCAGCCCAGAGTTGGGCTCCATGAGCTTGGTGTGAAGTCGACTTGAGATTCATACCACCATGACCATCCCCCACTGCCTCCCACTCCTTCCCCGCTCATGCACTCACTCACTCTCAAATAAATATTTTTCTTTTTTAAAAAGAAAAGGATATTCCAAGAGACTGAGGTGAGAGAGGACCCAGGTCTTGTCAGGCCCATTCACTTCAAGAGAATAATGATTAAAGCATTAACCAGATATTGAGCACTCAGCACTTTCACCTACATTCCTCATTTAATCCTCACAACACTGAGGTGTACACCACTACTCCCTTTCTACAGATGAGGAAAATAAGGCTCAGGCTGGATAATCTGTCATAGCTGCATATATATATGATATATAAATGGTGAAAAAACCATGCCCTTATCCTCTCCACTGTACAGGCTTCCAGAAAGAAGTTAAACCTTGAAGTGAAGGCTGTGGCCGAGACAATCTGGTCAAGAAGTCACTGGAGGGTAGGGGCACCTGCGTGGCTCAGGGGGTTGGGCCTCTGTGTTTGGCTTGGATCATGGTCTCAGGGTCCTGGTAATCAGCCCCTCGTTGGGCTCTCTGCTCGGTGGGAATCCTGCTCCCCCTCTCCCGCCTCTCTGCCTACTTGTAATCTCTCTATCAAATAAATAAATTTAAAAAGAAGAAGAAGAAGAAGAAGTCACTGAGGGAGGGGCACTTAGTGACTCGGTGGGTTAAGCCTCTGCCTTCAGCTCAAGTCATGATCTCAGGGTCCTGGTATTGAGCTTCCTCCCACCCCTAACATTGGGCTCCCCGCTCAGTGGGCAGACTGCTTCTTCCTCTCCCTCTGCCCTTGCCCCCACTTGTGCAGGCTCTCTCAAATAAATAAAATCTTTAAAAAAAAAAAAAAAGTTACTCACAGAGTTGTAGGTTCTTTAAGTGTTTACTGTTAGGTTACATAACTTACACATGCTACATATGTATCAAATACCAAATAAAGCTGAAAGATACTACCCAGTTTAGCTGCCACCCCCATTATACCAGAGACAGAAAAACAAAAGAACCCTGAAAGCAACCCAAAGCTCTTCCATCTCAACTACTTCTCCCTCTCCTCTCCTCTCTTCCTTCCCCACAGGCTCCAAAAGGCAAGGAAAAATCCCAGCCTGGAGAAGAGCAGGGGAAGCAGCACCAAGAATTTGAACCTGGCAAGTCAGCAGTCAATAGGAGACATCTTCTGACTACTGCCACCTCATCCCTCATCCCTTGGAGAAGTTCAGCCTTTTCAAATGACTCCACCAGCTGACTGGACCAGAGATGGACACTATCCCAAGCTGGATCAAATTCTCTCTCCCAGGAATTGGATTCAGAGTGCTCTCAGCCTCTGGTAGTCAACGTACTAAAGACACATGACTTGAGGAAGCTAGGATAAGCTCTCTTCTGCCAAATGCATGTGGATGTGGTAAAAGAAAAAAGAAAAAATTCCCAGCCATGCAGAGATGCAGAGTGCAAGAAGATTTTGGAAATATCAAGACAGAGGGAGGTAGGGGACTTGGTCTATTTTCTAGTTCCCAGTTACAACTGTATCCTGAAGTTGTAACTGCGCTTCCCATCCCTGCATTACCATGGAAAGATCCCTGAATCTTAATCACAAACTCAATTTCCACAATCATTTTCTACAAGGTAGTACATGAAACACTCCAGCACCTTATACCACCTTTCAGTTAGTAAGCTCCAAGTCATTCTTCAGATCCCAACTTAAATACCACTTCTGTCAGGATATATTCCGGGACTACTCAAAACCATCCTAGCTCTCCTTTTAAGCTCTCCAGTAGCACTGTGCAGCTCATCAAACTCAGTCAACACCACAGAGTGAAACCACCCCTTCTGTTCACCACTTTGATCCTACTGCTGGGCACATAGGTCAGATACACACTATTAAGTAAATGGAAATGGAGAAATTGTGGAAGGAAGTAGAAAAGATGAGAAGAAATCAACACTACCCTCCTGATGAAAAGCAGGTTTAACCTGGGGTGCCTGGGTGCCTCAGTCGTTAGGCCTCTGCCTTCGGCTCAGGTCATGATCCCAGGGTGTGGGATTGAGCCCCACATGGGGCTCCCTGCTCTGCGGGAAGCCTGCTTCTCCCTCTCCCACTCCCTGTGCTTATGTTCTATCTCTCGTGGTCTCTCACTGTCAAATAAATAAAATCTTTTTTTTTTTTTAAAGGTAAGTTTAACCCTACCTCTCTCTTCCTTTCCAGGTATCCAGTTTTTCCCTCTTCTACCTCCCTACAGGCCCAAGTCATCTATGACAATTATCATTTTATACTTTGGTGCCAATGCATTCAAGAACCCAGGCTGTAGGAAGCATTTTTCCAGGTAGCTTGGTGTAACAGAGTAAAGCCAAATAAATAAATTTTTTTTATCAATAAATATTATTTATCACTCACTCACTCACTCACTCACAGGTTTGGGGTCTAGCTAAATCTCAGTTCTGCTATATATTTATTGGTTGTGAACCTTGGACAAATTACCTGAGACCTGGTTTCCTTATCTATAAAGTAATAATAATAATAATAATAATAATAAATAAATAAATAAGCAAATTACCTCAAAGATTAGAATGAAAATTAACCTGGAATCATAGTACCTAAAACAAGGTAGGCATGCAACCAATGTCACTTAATTGACCATTGTATACCCCACACTCTATTAACCAACTCCTACGGGCCATGGATTCAGAACACAGAGACTGTCTGAAGACTGAGAATCCAAAAGGACCTTGGAGAGTATCTATTCTGCTGGCTTTCCAATGTGAGGGAGCCCCAAGTAGTGAAAGAGAAACAAAGGGGAGAAACAGCATCTCAGGGTTAGGTGGGTGGGTAGAGTGGACTGGATACAAGGTGAAACAGCTCTGGATGTTTGTTGGGGAATCAGTTCTTTTTTAACTAGCAGATATCTTAATGTGAAAAAGGTAGAGAATAAATTATATATGGTTTCTAAGAAAATGTGGATGCTTTCCATAAAATTTTTCATATAATACTTGAGAAGTGAAAACCTGCAATTCACGGAAATGGGTTATCAGTCATAGCTAACTACCAGAATTGTAAACATCAATAGGGTTGTTATTAATACCAAAATTCATTTCACTGAGTTACCTGTACTCGTAAGTATTCAGAAACATTGAATTTTCAGTTGCTCATGTAAAATGGCCTGCTCAGATCACTGAGTTCCCAGATGCGTACAAGACACTTCATTGTTAAAAGTTAACAGGCAGGGGCGCCTGGGTGGCTCAGTGGGTTAAGCCTCTGCCTTCGGCTCAGGTCATGATCCCGGGGTCCTAGGATGAGCCCTGCATCAGGCTCTCTGCTCAGCAGGGAGCCTGCTTCCCTCTCTCTCTCTGCCTGCCTCTCTGCCTCCTTGTGATCTCTGTCAAATAAATAAAATCTTAAAATTAACAGGCAAAACTAAGAATCTGAATCCAGATATACTTGTAAGTCTTAAGCTTCTACAGATGATATATACTACTGCTGGTCTTGCCTTTCAAACAGGTGGTACAAATACCCAACAGAGTCTCAGGAAAGGAGGAGTGCTACAGCCAACAGTAATAAGGGTAAGTTTATGAAGAAGATGAGCCTTAGAGGAACACGGGAGTTAAACAGGGCCCAATGTTTTGGGGGGATGGACTGGAGGGGTTTACTACTATCTTGACAGGACGATGCTCCAGTACAGGGACTGTACCATGCACTGCAGATCGTTTAGCATGCCTGCCTCCACCATATACATGTGGAAGGCCTATAACACTCCCCAATCAATGTAACAACCAAAAAACAAAACCTACATACATTTCAAAATGCCCCTGGAAAAGGGATATAAATCACACCCACTGAGTAGCCCAAATAAGCAGAAGGAAGAGAAAGTAAGCACAGCAGATAGAAAGCATAAAAGACACAAAGAGGGGAACATAATTCATAAAATTTGATGAGGAACTGGCAGAGACAAGGCCATCCTTTAATAACTCTCTCACTTACAAAATCAAGTCTAAATTCCTCAGTAAACAATGTCCTTCAGGATTTGGCCCTGTCCATCACAGCTGTCAACAGCTTTCTCCTAAAAAGACACACTACACTCCTGCCATCCCAAAAAACTTATGGTTTCCCTGGGCTGGTATGTTGCTTTGCATGTACATTTTCCTCTACCTAGAATGCATATCTCAAGGCGATTTCCTATTCATACTTCAACACCCAGGTCAAAAGTCTATAAAGCCATACAAAGACAGCCCCGCATCACTCAGGCCTTCTTTTTCTCATAGCACTACACGCATTCTTTCTGAATGGACTGGTATATTCTCTTTATTATTGCTCAATTCCATCCAACCATTTGGACTAAAGGATACTAAAAGGCAGGGGCCATGTGAATCCTGGCACATAAGAGGTGCACAGTAAATATTTTCTGAGTGAATGAGCTTGCATGGAAAGTTTTTATTTTTTATTTTTATTTTTTAAAAGATTTTATTTACTTGACAGAGAGAGATCACAAGTAGAGAAGCAGGGAGAGTGGGAGGGGGGAAACAGGCACCCCTCTAAGCAAAGAGCCAGATGCGGGGCTTGACCAGGACCCTGAGATCATGACCTGAGCCGAAGGCAGAGGCTTAACACACTGAGCCACCCAGACGCCCCATGTTTTTTAAAAGGCTGTAAAGAGGGAGCCTGGGTGGCTCAGTTGGTATCTGCCTTTGGCTTAGGTCATGATCCCAGGGCCCTGGGATGAAGCCCTGTAGCAGGCTCCCTGCTCAGAAGGGAGTCAACTTCTCCCTCACCCACTCCCCTTAATTGTGCTCCCTCTCTCTCAAATAGATAAAATCTTTTAACAAATAAATAAATGACTAAAAACTGGGGTGCTTGGGTAGCATAGACAGTTGAGCATCTGATTCTTGATTTTGGCTGTCATGATCTTGGGGTCCTGAGATTGAGCCCCACATTGGGTTATAGGCTCAGCATGGAGTCTGCTTGGGATTCTCTCTCCCTCTGCCCCTCCCACTCACGCCCACACCCATTCATGTTGTTTCTAAAATAAATTTTTAAAATCTTTAAAAAATAAAAAAAAAAAATACAAGGCTAAAAGGGGATACAAGCAAAAGCAGACAATAGCTATTTCCTATTACTGAAAGAATATACTTTCTCAGCTTTGATCTTTGGTTGAGTATCATTTAGGAACCAGACAGACTGGGATGCATTATCACTTACTAGCTGTGTGTCCTTGGGCAAGTCAATCTCTCTGTCTCAAGTTTCCTCACTTTTGTACAAAGTAACCATGTTTGCAGTGTGCTTATGAGGATTAACTGATGCATATAAAGCGAAGTGTTGACTAAATGGTAGTTCTACTAGTCTGCCACAATCAAAAACTCTTAGTAAGACAAGATATTGCACCATTCAGAAGGTGATCACACTGAAATTTTGCTTGGAACCATCTTTTTTTTCTTTTTTAGGAGAGCTGAAAATCAGAAGTCCAATAATTTGTCTTCAAATTGCATTGTTTGTCCTTTATACAATGTTAATCCCTTCTGACCACAATCTTCTTGGCTTCTTTAATGATTTACACTCCTGACTGTCTGGTCTCTTTAGCCACACTTCCTCTATCCTCTTCTGTAACTTGCCCTCTGTTGAAACCTAAAGTCAGACATTCCTTTGGCTCAGTTCTCACATTTTTCCTCCAATCTTATCCACTCTCAAAGTATCTCTACTTCAATTAGTATCTCTATGGAGATAACCCTATGACCTCTCCAATCATATTCAGAAAGTGTTTCAAACTCAACTTACTCAAAATTTACTTATCTTAGTTAATAAATGATCAAGCATACACAACTTCAGTTTCTCCTCTCACACATTTTTTTTTCCCCTGATTCTAACATGTCTCACCAGTCCTCAGGCTCTTATTCCTTTGCCTACCTCTTAAAAATATTTCTCAAGGGGGAGTGCCTGTGTGGCTCAATTGGTTAAGCATCCACCTTCAGCTCACGTCACGATCCCAGAGTTCCAGGTTCAGGTCCCACATTGGGCTCCCTGCTCAATGGAGAGTCTACTTCTCCCTCTGCTCCTCGAGATTGTGCTCTCTCAAATAAATAAAATCTTAAAAATACGTGTATTTGTCAAGGGGGCACGTGGATGGCAAAGTCCATTAAGCATCCCACTCTTGGTTTCAGCTCAGGTCCTGATCTCAGGGTGGTGAAATTGAAATGGGAGTCAGACTCACACTCATCAAGGAGTCTGCTTAAGACTCTCCCTTCCTCCCTCTCTGCCCCCCACCTTTGCGCATGCTCACATTCACTCTCTCCCCCTCCCTCTAAAATAAATAAATAAATCTTTTAAAAATTTTGTATGGTTTACCTCTATGGTCTTCCTGTTCTACCTCAGTAGTTCTTAGCCTGTCTGGGACAATGGACCCCTTTGAAAATCTACTGAATGTATGGATTGTTTACTAAAAAGATGAATATACACACCTGCTTGCAATTTCACCTCATCAATCACCTCAGATAATAATCTGTGCTCATCCACGCAAGAGTACCACTTTCGGGGCGCCTGGGTGACTCAGTGGGTTAAGCCTCTGCCTTTGGCTCTGGTCATGATCTCAGGGTCCTGGGATTGAGCCCCACGCATCAGGCTCTCTGCTCAGAGGGAGCCTCCTTCCCACCCCCTCTGCTTGCCTCTCTGCCTGTCAAATAAATAAATAAAATCTTTAAAAAAAAAAAAAAAAAAAAAAAGACTATCCCTTTCATAAATTTTCATCTCCAGATTCCCTCTTCCAAATTTCAAGATGCCTTCTGGATACAGCCTAAATGGCCTACAGTCATCACAACTTAGTAAGTCTCAACTCATTACTTTTCCTTAATAAATCTTCTTTGTCTATAGTATTTCTTCTCTGATAACAGCAACACCATCCTCCCAGGCTCCCAAACTAGAAGCCTTGGAATTAACAAATATACCCATATCCAAACTCAAAAATCCTTGTCTGTGAAATCCCTCTTAAATCCAAATCCCACCTCATTAAGACTCTTGCCCTTCTAGACCTCATCATCCTTTGCTTCTTCCCATACTTGCCGTAATTCAGTCTTTCTACCATTCTTCTGATAAAGAGCTCATATGGATTTTTTTTTAATTTTATTTTTTATAAACATATATTTTTATCCCCAGGGGTACAGGTCTGTGAATCGCCAGGTTTACACACTTCACAGCACTCACCATAGCACATACCCTCCCCAATGTCCATAACCCCACACCCCCTCTCCCAACCCCTCCCCCCCCATCAACCCTCAGTTTGTTTCGTGAGATTAAGAGTCATTTATGGTTTGTCTCCCTCCCAATCCCATCTTGTTTCATTTACTCTTCTCCTACCCCCTTAACCTCCCATGTTGCATCTCCTCTCCCTCATATCAGGGAGATCATATGATAGTTGTCTTTCTCCGGTTGACTTATTTTGCTAAGCATGATACCCTCTAGCTCCATCCACGTCGTCGCAAATGGCAAGATTTCATTTCTTTTGATGGCTGCATAGTATTCCATTGTGTATATATGCATCTTCTTTATCCATTCGTCTGTTGATGGACATCTAAGTTCTTTCCATAGTTTGGCTATTGTAGACATTGCTGCTATGAACATTTGGGTGCACATGACCCTTCGGATCACTATGTTTGTATCTTTAGGGTAAATACCCAGCAGTGCAATTGCTGGGTCATAGGGTAGTTCTATTTTCAACATTTTGAGGAACCTCCATGCTGTTTTCCAGAGTGGTTGCACCAGCTTGCATTCCCACCAACAGTGTAGGAGGGTTCCCCTTTCTCCGCATCCTCGCCAGCATCTGTCATTTCCTGACTTGTTAATTTTAGCCATTCTGACTGGTGTGAGGTGGGATCTCATTGTGGTTTTGATTTGTATTTCCCTGATGCCGAGTGATATGGAGCACTTTTTCATGTGTCTGTTGGCCATCTGGATGTCTTCTTTGCAGAAATGTCTGTTCATGTCTTCTGCCCATTTCTTGATGGGATTATTTGTTCTTTGGGTGTTGAGTTTGCTAAGTTCTTTATAGATTCTGGACACTAGCCCTTTATCTGATATGTCGTTTGCAAATATCTTCTCCCATTCTGTCAGTTGCCTTTTGGTTTTGTTAACTGTTTCCTTTGCTGTGCAAAAGCTTTTGATCTTGATAAAATCCCAATAGTTCATTTTTGCCCTTGCTTCCCTTGCCTTTGGCGATGTTCCTAGGAAGATGTTGCTGCGGCTGAGGTTGAAGAGGTTGCTGCCTGTGTTCTCCTCAAGGATTTTGATGGATTCCTTTCTCACATTGAGGTCCTTCATCCATTTTGAGTCTATTTTCGTGCGTGGTGTAAGGAAATGATCCAATTTCATTTTTCTGCATGTGGCTGTCCAATTTTCCCAACACCACTTATTGAAGAAGCTGTCTTTTTTCCATTGGACATTCTTTCCTGCTTTGTCAAAGATTAGTTGACCGTAGAGTTGAGGGTCTATTTCTGGGCTCTCTATTCTGTTCCATTGATCTATGTGTCTGTTTTTGTGCCAGTACCATGCTGTCTTGATGACAGCTTTGTAATAGAGCTTGAAGTCCGGAATTGTGATGCCACCAACTTTGGCTTTCTTTTTCAATATTCCTTTGGCTATTCGAGGTCTTTTCTGGTTCCATATAAATTTTAGGGTTATTTGTTCCATTTCTTTGAAAAAAATGGATGGTACTTTGATAGGAATTGCATTAAATGTGTAGATTGTTTTAGGTAGCATGGACATTTTCACAATATTTATTCTTCCAATCCAGGAGCATGGAACATTTTTCCATTTCTTTGTGTCTTCCTCAATTTCTTTCATGAGTACTTTAGTTTTCTGTGTATAGATTCTTAGTCTCTTTGGTTAGGTTTATTCCTAGGTATCTTATAGTTTTGGGTGCAATTGTAAATGGGATTGACTCCTTAATTTCTCTTTCTTCTGTCTTGTTGTTGGTGTAGAGAAATGCAACTGATTTCTGTGCATTGATTTTATATCCTGACACTTTACTCAATTCCTGTACAAGTTCTAGCAGTTTTGGAGTGGAGTCTTTTGGGTTTTCCACATACAGTATCATATCATCTTCGAAGAGTGACAGTTTGACTTCTTTGCCGATTTGGATGCCTTTAATTTCCTTTTGTTGTCTGATTGCTGAGGCTAGGACTTCTAGTACTATGTTGAATAGCAGTGGTGATAACGGACATCCCTGCTGTGTTCCTGACCTTAGCGGAAAAGCTTTGTTTTTCTCCATTGAGAATGATATTTGCGGTGGGTTTTTCATAGATGGCTTTGATAATATTGAGGTATGTGCCCTCTATCCCTACACTTTGAAGAGTTTTGATCAGGAAGGGATGCTGTACTTTGTCAAATGCTTTTTCAGCATCTATGGAGAGTATCATATGGTTCTTGTTCTTTCTTTTATTAATGTGTTGTATCACACTGATTGATTTGCAGATATTGAACCAACCTTGCAGCCCTGGAATAAATCCCACTTGGTCGTGGTGAATAATCCTTTTAATGTACTGTTGAATCCTATTGGCTAGTATTTTGGTGAGGATTTTTGCATCTGTGTTCATCAAGGATATTGGTCTGTAGTTCTCTTTTTTGATGGGATCCTTGTCTGGTTTTGGGATCAAGGGGATGCTGGCCTCATAAAATGAGTTTGGAAGTTTTCCTTCCATTTCTTTTTTGGAACAGTTTCAGGAGAATAGGAATTAGTTCTTCTTTAAATGTTTGGTAGAATTCCCCTGGGAAGCCGTCTGGCCCTGGGCTTTTGTTTGTTTGGAGATTTTTGATGACTGTTTCAATCTCCTTACTGGTTATGGGTCTGTTCAGGCTTTCTATTTCTTCCTGGTTCAGTTGTGGTAGTTTATATGTCTCTAGGAATGCATCCATTTCTTCCAGATTGTCAAATTTGTTGATGTAGAGTTGCTCATAGTATGTTCTTATAATTGTCTGTATTTCTTTGGTGTTAGTTGTGATCTCTCCTCTTTCATTCATGATTTTATTTATTTGGGTCCTTTCTCTTTCATATGGATTTTTTTTTAAAGATTTGATTTTTAAGTAATCTCTATACCCAACATGAGCTCAAACTTAACAACCCTCAGATAAAGAGTCACATGTTCCACTGACTGAGCTATCCTGGCACTCCATGAATTCTTTTTTTCTTTTTCCTTTTTTTTAAAGTAGGCTCCATTCTGGGCATGAACTCTCAACACTGAGATCAAGACCTGAGCTGAAATCAAGAGTTGAACACTTAACTAGCTGAGCTGCTTAGGAACCCCCACCCAATGGATTCTATCTTAATAAGGTCTCTCAGCACCTCCATCTGTTGCCTTCCAATACCACTATATCACTTCACCTCTAGACAGTTACAACAGCTATTAATTGTAATATCACAGTTTTTTCTCCATCAATTCCACCAATGTTGCTCTACCCTCCAAAAATCTCAGAATTAACCATATGACTGCCTGTTTTCAAAATAATGGATACTTCAGGGTGCCTGGGTGGCTCGGTGGGTTAAGCCTCTGCCTCCAGCTCGGGTCGTGGTCTCGGAGTCCTGGGATCCGGCCCTGCGTCGGGCTCTCTGCTCAGCAAGGAGCCTGCTTCCCCTCTTTCTCTGCCTGCATCTGCCTACTTGTGATCTCTCTGTCAGGTAAATGAATAAAATCTTTAAAAATAAAATAAAATAAAATAAAAATAATGGATACTTCTTCATTACACAAATATAGAAGCAAACTCAGTTTTGCCTTTACAGTCCTCTACAATTTTCTACCTACTTTTCCAGGATTAGATTCCACGGCTCAATCTATCATTTGAGCCTATTATCCATCAAAATCATAACTACTCTTAAAAGATGCAACTCAAACTCCACTCTTCATCTTTATACCCTCCATATAATGATTAAGAAAGGGCTCTGCACAAAAAAGGGCAAAATTCTCAATTCTTGAAAATCTTCAAATCTGTCTGGAAGCATTACATTTAAAAAAATAACACTATTTTAACATTAACATTTCATTTAAGAAGCCCTCCAAAAACCCAGCATTCTTAATCAACATTTATTAAATGCTAATAATGTGCAACATAGATTACATTCTTACTATGATGAGGATTAAAAGCAATAATCTGGACCAAGGATTCTACTTCCAATTATACTGGTATTTGGAACTTAGGAAAAGAAAATTACTGTGAAAGTACTCGGCGTCTCCCCAGATTGAGACTTGGAAGGTCAAATGTCTATAGCAATGATAGAAATAGTTACCCTATCTAAATTATCTTCAGACTATTAAGAATCTCTTCAGAGGGAAAAGGAAGAAAAAACCCTTTCCATTAAAGTATCCTAGGGGTGCCTGGGTGGCTCAGTAGGTTAAGCCTCTGCCTTCAGCTCAGGTCTTGATCTCAGGGTCCTGGGACTGAGCTCTGCATAGGGCTCTCTGCTCAGCAGGGAGCCTGCTTCCTCCCCCCACTGCCTACTTGTGGTATTTCTCTCTCTCTCAATCTGTTAAATAAATAAATATTAAATAAATAAAGTATCCTAAATCTAAAGATTTTTTTCAGTCTATATTTTAGATGTTAAATTTTTAAAAAGAGCTGAACGCCATTATGGACAACTCTGAACCTCATGACACCTGTACTGGCATACTTACCAGCAGGTGCAATAGCAATCAGATGTATGACAGAGAAGTGATCCTATGGGCAGTACTTTCTATGGGCTTATATCTTTTAGACCTGACCTAATTTAATTCCTCTTTTGGCTCCTAAACCTCTGAGTTCACATTAATTTTCACAGTTGCATATGTGAAGCATTTTGCTCCTCAAGAGAACGAAAATAGTCAAGATTCAATTAGCTTTTTAAAATTTAATTAGTCTAAGATACTTGTTAAAACATGCCCTTTATGGCATTTCTACAATCACAATCATTCAAATTTGAATACATTTCTAAAACAGACTTGCTTACAACAGTAAAATATGCCCAACTCTAAAGCTATTAATAACACTATTTAAAGACAGCGGGACATAACAGAGCTGCAGCACTTGAGACAGGATCTCGGTCTACAATCTCAAGTCTGGATTCTTAGTTGTATGACCTGAAGAATTTGCTTCACCTGGAAATACATTCTCCCCTGAAAGAGGGATATCAAGACCTTTCCTCCTTCGAGGTGGCTGTTCAAATAAAATGAGATAATATATCCAGTACGGTACCTGCCACCAAGTGTTCAATAAATATTAGTTTGCCTCCTTCACTCAACGCAAGACACACTCACAAGAAAAACAGGTGTAAGGGAGTCTACACTTATTAAGTCCTCACCAGCACAAAACAATACAGTTAATTCTAATAAACAGAACCACGAACGTTTCTGAGGAATATGGATCAAGATAAGGGAGGGTGCCTGTAATTCTGCAAGAACTCTATTAAGGCTGCATAATTACTGATCACTAAAACATTAACAGGGAAAGTCCACAACTATTGGGCTAAAACGTCTGAATACACTGACGCTGGTAAGAGAGCTCACTCCGGGTAAAGAAAAAAAGAGTGAAATTAGGCCCAACTCCAATCGACTCTTTAATAAATCAAGAGAGCGGTGCGGGCTTATCCTTTCTGAAACGCAAATGATATGGGTATTAAAATCCATTTTAAAACTTCAAGATTAAAAGAGTTCATAACCAACAGTGATGCTACTAACGCTTTTTATAGAAAGCCTGCGCAGGAAAACACCGTTAGCACTACTGAAGATATTTAATGAAAGCCGTTCGCGGAATACAGGCGAGGGGAGGAAGGTAATTATTTTCTGCGTTCTGCACACATGCCGAGGCGAAGCGCTTTTAAGACTTCGGCCAACACCACCACCGATAAGCTTCTGAAGGAATTCCCGACTCTACAATCGGATGTCAAGAAGCCAGCCACGATGCTAGCAAACCGGAGGATGGGGGCACGGGGACCCCTTCCGTTCCCTTCCGGGAGATCCTGGCTGTAAAATCTGCGCTACGCCTGTATCTGGGGGTACGCGGGTACTGGCCTCCGCCCCCTATGCCCCTCCCTGCGGCAAGCGAAGGCGGGTCCGCGTAACGCCTGCGAGCAACACCCCAACCTCGACCGGCCCCCGGACTCCGCCCGAGGGCCCCGGCGCACCCACCGCGGTGAAACCAAGGGTTGGGGTCGAGGCGGCCCGGGAGGCCGGGGCGCGGACGAGGCCGCGGCTGCGTCCGCTGTGTCCCCGGGCGGTCGGGTGGGCGGGCGTGGCACGGCCTGCGGGAGGGCGCGGACACTCACCACACCATGCCGTAGGCGCCCTCGCCGATGTACGAGAGGTTGGTGTAGCGCGGCCCCACATCGAACACCTGCCCGCGGACCATCTCCGGGCCCGCGCCCGCCGCCGCCGCCGCCGCCATGTTGGCTGCCGGGCCGCCGCCGCCGCCGCCGCCGCCGCCTCCGCCGCGAAAGGCTCGACGCTTTGCGGCCGCCGCTCGGCCCACGCCGCGCCTTCCGGAGGGACCGCGCCGCTGCGGGTGCCGCTGCCGACGCCGACGGGGAAGGAGCAAGGGCGGAACCGCTTAGAAGTGCAGGAGAGAACACCGCCACTCGGACCGACTGCCTGCCTGACTGACTGACGGGCGGGCCAGCGGGCGGAGGGAGGGGCGCGCGCCGTGAAGGGCGCCGGGGAGGAGCCAATAAGCGTGGAGGCGGATTGGCTCCCCACTGTCTGGGGGCGGGGCTGCGCGGGCCGGCGGAAGCGGCGAGGTGGGGCGGAGCACTGCGGGGGAGGCAGAGTCACCGCCCTGCTTGGTCACGTGCGTTCGTGGGGGAGTTGGCGCGGCAGGAGGCTCTCTAGAAGCTAAAGGACACCGAGGGGGGCGCCTGGGTGGCTCGGTGGGTTAAGCCTCTGCCTTCCGCTCGGGTCGTGATATCAGGGTCCTGGAATCGGGCCCCGCATCGGACTCTCTGCTTGGCGGGGAGCCTGCTTCTCCTTCTTTCTCTGCCTGCTGCTCTACTTGTGATCTCTCTCTTTCTGTCAAATAAATAAATAAAATCTTAAAAAAAAAAAAAAAAGAAAGACACCGAGGCATAGGCACCAGCGAGAGGTGTACCACTGAGCCTGAGAGGCTGTAGGGGCAGGGAAAACCCTGCAGCCGGGTACTGACTGAGGCGACGACGTGGGACAGCGCCTACGAGCCACACAACGGCCGCAGGCGTGGGGCAAGCCTCACAACGGCCGCAGGCGTGGGGCAAGCCTCCGCGACTTGTTGGCCCCCACACAAACTTAGAGGCCTCGAAACAAGGACAGAAACAGAAAGACATGACCGAGACCGCGAACGATATTTGCATACTGAGAAAGTGTAAAACAAAAAAGTTGAAACTAAAGCGAGAGACTCAGGATCCACTAACCAGACACGTTTGTTCAATCAGTGTTTGCTGAGTTATCTAAGTTGTTCCTGTGCATCCACATTCTAGAGTGAGGAGATAGGTAGTAAGAAAGAAAGGAGGGAAGAGGGGTTAAAAAAAATAATATATGCTCAAGTTGTGGTAAGTATTGTGAAAAATATAAAGCAGAGTAAGGGGTAAGAGGGTAGTGGAGGAAGGGATATTCAGAGCCTGAGACCGGGATTGGTACAGATGGGTAGAATCTTAGGACATGCCAAAACAAGAATGCAAAGGTGTAAACACCAAAACCAAAATATTAAGATCTAGAGAAAATGAGACAAACATACTGGGGCCCTGAAGTACTCACAAACACCAGAGGTTGAAAAATAAAGATCAATCCTAAAGCATGTGAATACCAAGAATGTCTAAGACAATGAGGCAGAAATGAAACAGCCACTGCTTCTGAGCATTTCCCAGGCCATCTTTGGAGGGGAACTAAGGATGTAAGATCCTGCATCTCAGTTGTCCAACACTGTGATCTTGAAAGCCCTCAACTCTGGACTTCTAGAGGTCAGCAAAATTCAGTTAGTCAATCTCAAAGGTGAACAGGCAAATTATTTAAAAACCTGGTAGGAAAAAGCTAGTGGTATGTAAGATGAGAAATAAAGTGCTAGAGCCAAAAATTACTCCTTTGAAGTATATTTAGTCCACTAAGCACAACCCAGTTTTAGATACACCTTATTTTTATTCTTGATTATAAGAGTACTTTGCATCTTGGGGCACCTGGGTGGCTCAGTGGGTTAAAGCCTCTACCTTGGGCTCAGGTCATGATCCCAGAGTCCTGGGATACAGCCCCACACCAGGCTCTCTGCTCAGCAGGGAGCCTGCTTCCCCCTCTCTCTCTGCCTGCCTCTCTGCCTACTTGTGATCTCTCTCTGTCAAATAAACAAAATCTTAAAAAAAAAAAGAGTACATTGCATCTTTTAAAGAACAGGCCAAGATAAATGGAGAGTACTATGAAATTTAAACCACAGTAACCATAGTAAAATCCAATAGTTAATGCAGTAAAAAGCAGATTTGACAACACAGAAGAGCAAATCAGCAATATAGAAGACAAGCATAAGAAGTACTCAAAGTGCTGGAATTCTTTGAGAAAAAAATGAGTAGGAGAATGTCATGAAGACTCAAGCTATAGGCTTCTTCAAAAGAAGACAGAGTAAATCAATTACAGGCAGTAATTTAAATTACAATAAAATTTTCCTTAGGACTGAAAAGATCTGACTGCAGGTAGAAATTTGAGTAAATTCACTGAGATCTAGAAAAATTAATGAGCAGAAACCAACTTCAAGACCTAATCTGGAAATTTTCTTTAATTTAAGGGATAGAGAACAAACACTAACATTATCCAATAAATAAAAATATATTTTTTTAATTTTTTTTTCAGGTTCTTCCTCTGCAATAATCAAATGCAAAAGGAAAATGGAACAAGACTGACAGCACTTGGAGTGCCTGGGTGGCTCAGTCATTAAGTGTCTGCCTTTGGCTCACATCATGATCTCAGGGTCCTGGAATCGAGCCCCACATCCGGCTTCCGGCTCCACAGGAAGCCTGCTTCTCCCTCTCCCACTCCCACTGCTTGTGTTCCTTCTCTTACTGTGTCTCTCTCTGTCAAATAAATAAACAAAACACCACTCTGAAGTGGTAGATTGTAACCTTCCTCCGATGGTTTCATTCTCTCCAATCCTAAATTACTCCCAGGTCTTCAACCACTGTGCAGAATCTCATGCCTGAACTCCAGGAGAGCTTGTTTACCTGAACAGCTTTATGTGACATCTCCACAGGTGTTTCAACTCCACATATCCAACTTGCCCATGGTTAGCTGAAGGACGTCTGTACTCAGTGCCAGAGTGGTTCGATCTTGGCTGTTCCACTTAACTACTTATATGACCTCAACCTCAGTTTCCTCACTCTTAAAGTGAAGATCACAATAGTACCTACTTCATAAGTTTTTTGTACAGAGTAAGACAACATATGTAAACAACCTGGAACATAGCAAGTACTCAATAAATGTTATCTTTTATTATTATCTACCCCACCCAAACCTGTTCCTCATCTTGTATCTGTGGATAGCATCACCACCCAGATACTCAAACTGGAAATTTGAGTATGATCCTGAACAACTCATTTTCCCTCATTGCCAACTCCCCCCCCAACCCCGCCAATCAACCAGTCACAAACTCCTGTAAATTCTGTTTCTTAAATATCTCTGAAATTCTGGGGCTGGCTCAGTTGGTGGAACATGTGACTCCTGATCTCGGGGTTGGAAGTTTAGGCCCCACGTCGGGTATAGAAGTTACTTCAAAATAAAATCTTTAAAAATAAAATTAATAATAATATTTCTGAAATCCTGGCTACTCAAAGTATGGTATCTGGACCTATAGCACCAGCATTACGTGGGAGTTTGTTGGGAATGTGGCATCTCAGGCCCTACCCCAGAAATACTGAGTCAGGATCTGCACTTTAACAAGATCCCCAGGTAGTCTGTGTGCATAATAAACTTCAAAAAGCACTATTTTTTTGAGGTATAATTGACATACAATATTACATTAGTTTCAGATGTATAACGTAATGATTCAATATGCATAAATATTGTGAATTGATCACCGTAAGTCTAGTTAACTCCAAGCATCACACATGATTACAGACTTTCAAGAAGCACTGTTTTAGGCACTCCCACGTCATCCCTGCTGCCATTCTGCTAAGTCTGCTGCGTCAAATCTCTCACCTAGAGTACCACCATAACCTTAGTCTTTCTGCTTTCAGTGTTTCCCATCTCCAAATGCCTCTCTTTGTACCCAGATCGATCTTTCCATAACAAATTTGACCACGTCTCTTTCCTTCTTAAAGCAAATCAGAGGCTTCCCATTGCACTGAGAGTGAGGCCTTTGCCGACCACCCCTCTTCCCCAACTCTGCTTAATTTGCCCTCCCTACCTTCCATGTTTTGGCCAGATTGGACTACTCTCAGTTCTCTCTTGTCTTTCTTTCTTACCACATACCTATCTCTTTTCCTGTAACATGTTCTCTCTTCAGCCTTTCAGCATATTTGTGGACATTTTAAAGCCACCACACTATCATGCTACGAGCCAACTAACCACTAATTTTCTCCAGAGAACTTCTCTTGCCTGGTTCCATGAGCACTGAATAACCTTATGATTACAGTTTGGCTTCACCTGTGGTTTTCAACAGGGAAAGTTTACTAACTAGAGGACAGCCCTGTTCAGGTCCTTTGGCAATCACTATTTATTCCAAGATGGGAATTAGATAGACATCAGTCTCTGATGAGTTAGGTTAGCATGAGTCAGGCCCAGAGGGAACAACCATCTAGCTACACTGACAGCAACCAACATTTCGAAGCACAAAGCTGAGAAGTAGGTTCTGGAACACTGTGAGACCGTATGAAATCACTATCTAAGCACAAAACTTAGAAGGGCACCTGGGTGGTTCAGCCAGTTAAGTATCTGTTTTCAGCTCAGGTCATGATCTCAGGGTCCTGGGATTAAACACTGCATCGGGCTTCCTGCTTAGTGGGGAGCCTGCTTCTCCCTGTCTCTCTGCTCTTTCCCCTGCTTGTGCTCTCTCTCTGTCAAATAAACAAATAAAATCTTAAAAAAAAAACATAAAAAACAAAACCCTGCTTAGATGGGCAGCTGACCACTTGGATGTCTTCTGTGTTGTCTCTCTAGGGTGGTAACAGTTCATAGAACTATAGAATATTAAAAAACAATGGATGTCTGTTATGTTTGCCTGCCAGCATCAACTCTTCCTTCTGGAAGCAACAACCCAATTTTTCTTTGGTGAACCGTCCCATCTATACTTATAGGAGGTTTAGGAGGTTTGGAGGGTTGGCCTCACCCCCAAATCAAGTGTAAGGATGTGACCCAGGGCTCCCCAGTAAGAGCCATGGACATTGGTTCAGAGGATGGGCATGTGACCTAATCCAGGCCAATCACACTTGGCTCAGATTTTTACAGAAACAGTTGGAAAAAAAGTGCTCCCTTTCTGCTGGGGTTCTAGGGCAGTGAGTATGAGTTGGAGTGAAACATGACACAATGTGAAAAATGCCCTCTGAGGATGAAGGCAAGATTGAGAAAGCAGAGCCCAGAAATGGAGACAATTTCCTGATGACACGTTTTGAGGCCAAAGTCAACCCAATCTGGACTTGACAGGTTCATGAGCCAATATATTCTTTCTTTCTTTTTTTTTTTTTTTTTACTGTAGTCAGTTTAAAGTAGGTCTCTGTCACTTGAAATCACAGAGTTTCTGACTAATACACTACCCAATTAACTCACTTTTCCGCAAAAATTGTTCAGAATTGTATAATAAGCCACTGAGACATGAATCAGAAACTCATGAATGATGAAACGAGAGGAAAGAACTGGCAATAAGCCTTGAAACTAGCTAAAGATAGAGCGATAACTGAATAAAAACAACGCTCAGTAGAGACTGTTTGATGCTGATAAGTTGAAATCATTTTTGTTGCTATGGTAACAAACAAAATGCAAAAGAAAAAACTGAGTAAGAGGATTTTGTAAAAATTGGATTTTTAACCTAAGATTAATGCAATGAAAACCAGAAAAGAAGAAAGAAGGTAGAAAAAGCAAGTTATAGGGGCGCCTGGGTGGCTCAGTGGGTTAAGCCTCTGCCTTCGGCTCAGGTCATGATCTCAGGATTCTGGGATCGAGCCCCGCATCAGGCTCTCTGCTGGGGAGTCTGCTTCCCTCTGTCTCTCTGCCTGCCTCTCTGCCTACTATGGTCTCTGTCTGTCAAATAAATAAATAAAATCTTAAAAAAAAAAAAGAAAAAAGAAAAGGCAAATTATTAAATCTTTGTTTTACATACACTGAAGATAAAAGTTATTTTAAAAATAGTGTAATTTTCATATATTTTCACTGTAAGAAGTTCTATGTCTACTTTATAAATTATTATAACAGATAAAAAGGAAGGTATAATTCATGCAGCAAAAATCAAGAGCCTTTACCAAGAAGCGTACCAGACACTTTTGTCACATTGTAAATGGAAAAGAAATAGCAAGGAATCATAAAAAATGACATCAAGAGCAAGGGAAAGAAAAGCAAAATTAAACTATTGGAACAACACCAAAATAAAAAGCTTTTGCACAGCAAAGGGAACCATCAATAACAACCAAAAGGCAACCTACTGAATAGGAGGAGATATTTACAAATGATATATCCAATAATGGGTTAATATCCAAAATATAAAAAGAATTTCTACAACTCAACTCCAAAAAAATAAATAATCTTATTTAAAAATGGTCAGAGGACCTGAATAGACATTTTTCCAAAGAAGACATATAGATGGCCAACAGATACATGAAAAGATGCTCAAAGTCACTCATCATCTGGGGAATTCAAATCAAACCTACAATGAGATAATTACCTTACACCTGTCAGAATGACTAAAATAAAAAACACAAGAAACACAAGTGTTGGCAAGGATGCAGAGAAAAAGAATCTTTGCGCACTGCTGGTGGGAATGCAAATTGGTGCAGCTATTGTGGAAAATAGTCTAAGTATAAAGTTTTTGCAAAAAAAATAAAAAGAGTGGTGCCTGGACTGGCTCAGTTGGTAGAGCATGTGACTTTTGATCTCGGGGCTGTAGGTTCAAACCCCATCTTGGGTGTAGAGATTACTTAAAAATAAAATCTTTTAAAAAAATTAAAAAGAGGATTACCCTATGATCCAGTAATTCCACAACTGAGGATTTACCCAAAGAAAATGGAAACACTAATTTGAAAAGATACATGTACTCCTAAGTTTATTGCAGCATTATTTCCAATAGCCAAGAGTGGAACCCAAGTGTCTTCCATAGATGAATGTACAAAGATGTGGTATATATTCAATGGAATATTACTTCAGCCATAAAAAAGAATGAAATCTTGTCATTTACAACGACATAGATGGACCTAGAAAGTGTAAAGCTAAGTGAAATAAGTCAGTCAGAGAAAGAAAAATACCATATGATTTCATTCATATATGGAGTTTAAGAACCAAAACAAATGAATGAACAAAGAAAAAAAGACCAGGAAAAAAGGCTTAAAAAAAAAAAAGATTTTATTTATTTATTTGACAAAGAGAGACACAGCTAGAGAGGGAACAAAAACAGGGGAAGTGAGAGAGGGAAAAGCAGACTTCCCACTGAGCAGGGAGCCCCATGAGGGGCTCAATCCCAGGACGCTGGGACCATGACTTGAGCCAAAGGCAGTCACTTAACCGACTGAGCCACCTAGGCACCCAACAGTACACTTATGTTGATGAGCACTGAGAAATGTACAGAGTTGTTGACTCATTTTATTGTACACCTGAAACTAATACAACACTGTATGTTAATTATAATTGAATCAAAAAATAATAAAAAAAGGTTTAGGCCACTTGGATGGCTCAGCTAAGCGTCTGATTTAGACTCAGGTCATAATCTCAGGGTCCTGGGATCAAGTCCCAAATTGGGCTCCCTGCTCAGCAGGGAGTCTGCTTCTCCCTCTGCCCCTTTCCCCATTCGTGGGCTCCCCTTCTCTCTAAAATAAATAAATAAATAAATAAAATCTTTAAACATTTTTTAAAATTTTTAAATTTTTATTTTTTTTAAAGATAGAGCGAGAGAGAGAGAGCACAAGCAGAGCAGAAGGGCAGAGGGATAGAGAGAAGCAGACTCTCCACTGAGCAGGGAGCCCGATGCGGAACTTGATTCCAGGACCCTGAGATCATGACCTGAGCTGAAGGCAGACGTTTAACCAACTGAGCCATCCAGCGGTCCCCCCAATTTTTTTTAAATCACTGAAGACAGTGTTTCACCACAGAATGAAGATTTTAAAAACCAAAACATCGAAACACCAGAATACTAGAGGATGGAAGTTAAGCTAGGTTTAACAAATAAGGCAAATGTAAATAAATATGAAAAATGTAAATAGCTAAAGTTCTTATATAAAAATAGGAAAATCTCAGATTGGATCAAAAGACAAACTCTAGGGGCACCTGGGTGGCTCAGTTGTTAAGTATCTGCCTTCGGCTCAGGTCATGATCCCAGGGTCCTGGGATCGAGCCCTGCATCTGGCTCTCTGCTCAGCCGGAAGCCTGCTTCTCTTTCTCCTACTCCCCCTGCTTGTGTTCCCTCTCTCACTGTGTCTCTCTCCATCACATAAATAAATAAAATCTTAGAAAGAAAAGAAAAGAAAATCGTGAAAATGAGATGGCTACTACTGCAAGCTTGGAGGGCAATTTCTTTAATATTAGGCTGAAGGCTGGGCTGGCCACTGGCACCATGATTATGTAACATCACTCTGGTCCAAACAGAGCAGCTATTTCTCATCCCCTTTTGTGGGTCCCTCTTTATCTGTCCATTCCTTAAATTTCGGTGTCCTCTGCTTGCCAGGTAGAAGCTTTCAGCTGTAGGTTCAGAAAACTTTGAATCACACAGAGCCAGGATTAGGATGAGGTTTTCGAGGCTCCAAAGATGCACTATTTAAGGAGACAATCACTCCCGGTATCAGGCAAATACAGCTGCAGCATCCGATGGAGGGTTCCTCCTTCAATGTTGCATCCCACGGGTGCCTCCATTGCCTCCCTCTGGACCCCGCCCTGCCAAACCAAATAGTGATAAACAGTAAGGACTTTCTCATCTAACAGGAATCCCACAGGTAAGGTTCTCACTCCTCCTCTCTGCCCTTTTCTAGCCTCTACCCAATTCTGAGTGTTGGCATCATCCTCGGGCAAACAAGAAGATGGCTGTAGCATGTCCAGCCTGCCCATGGTGTTAGACTATCCAAAGGCAGGAAAGGGTTTGTGTCTTTGGGAGTCTCCTTAGAAGAGAGGAAACCACAGAGCCACCCGGCAGGGTTCTGCTCATGCCTCATTGACAGAAGGGGTTATATGCCTACCCGCTCTAATCATCCTGAAGAAGGATGGGGTGCCTGGGTGGTGCAGTGGCTTAAGCATCCAGCTCTTGTTTTGGCTCACATCGTGATCTCAGGGTCATGAGATCACGCCCTACCTGTGGCTCTGTGCTCAGCGGAGAGTCTCCTTGGGACTCTCTCTCTCTCTGCTTCCCTTGCTCTAAAATAAATAAATAAATCTTTAGGAATAAGGAGACTACCAAGAGTGCCTTAAACCAATTGAGGTTTACCCTTGAAAACTAGAAGAGGGTGACCCTCACCAAGCTGCTTGGGGAAGGATAGATACCCCAATCAAATCAGGGTACTCAGAAAGAAAGAGGGAATGGACAAGCCACCAAAAGGGTTATCCCACTCCTCTTACAGGATGTACTTATCCCAGAGTAGCCATCATCTTCACCCAAGTCTCCCTATCTAGTCCAAATCACACATACCAGTTCCTCATTCAAGCACACAGGCCCTCATTACAAATCTCTCCTTGAACTTCCCACCTGTCCACTCTGTTTCCAGCTCACCCAAGGGCTGCTCTGCTTTCTCAGTTCCCCAAGCCAAAAAGTAAACACCTTCTTCAACCTCACTACTTACCAACCCCAGCATCTAATTCATACCCAAATCCTCCTCACTGGACTGTCTAAATAGTGCTTGTTTTTTTTTAAGTAAACATCATTTTGTAGATTTACAGAAAACTTGCAAACATAGTACAAAGTTCCTATTATCCCACACTGAGTTTCTCCTGTCATTAACACCTTTTATTAGTGTGTACATTTGGTACAATTAATGAACCAGTATTGATACATTGTTGTTAATTAAAGTCCATAGTGTATTAAAATGTCCATAGTGTTTTACCTGAGGTCCTTTTTTTCTGTTCCAGGATCCCACATTATATTTATTCGTTGTGTGGTTGTGACAGTCCCTTGACTTTCCACGATGTTTTTTTATTTAAAGATTTTATTTATTTATTTGACAGAGAGAGAGATCGCAAGTAGGCAGAGAGGCAGGCAGGGAATGAGGAGGAAGCAGGCTCCCTGGCGAGCAGAGAGCCTGATGTGGGGCTCGATCTCAGGACCCTGGGATCATGACCTGAGCCGAAGAAGAACCTTAACCCACTGAGCCCCCCAGGTGCCCCACTTTCCACGCTTTTGATGACCCTGACAGTTTTGAGTACTAGTTGAGTATTTTGTAGACTTTCCCTCAACTGAGATTTGCCTAATGGTTTTCTCATATGCGCATTTTGGGGAGGAAGACCACAAGAGCTAAAGTGCCATTTTCATTACATAATATCAAGGCTACATGTTACCAGCATGACATCACTATTGATGTTGACCTTGATCACCTGGCTGAGTTAGTGTTTGTCAGATTTCTCCTGGGTAAAGTTGCTCTTTTTTCTCCCTTTCCAGACAGTACACTTTGGAAGGAAGTCGTGATGCACAGCTCACACTTAAGGAATGGGGAGTTATGTTCCTTCTCCTTGCAGGTCGTGTAGCTGCAAGAATTATTTGGAATTTTTCTGCATGGGAGCTTCATCTCAACAGTATTTGATTTTTTAAAAAGATTTTATTTATTTATTTGACAGACAGAGATTACAAGTATACAGAGAGGCAGGCAGAGAGAGAGGAAGGGAAGCAGGGTCCCGACTGAGCAGAGAGTCCGATGCAGGGCTCAATCCCAGGACCCTGAGATCATGACCCGAGCCGAAGGCAGAGGCTTTAACCCACTGAGCCACCCAGGCACCACTAGTATTTGATTTTTATAATTTATTTTGAAATAATATAAAACTTAATAGTTACAAGAATAGTATAAGAACTTCCATATCTCGTTTCTTTCCTCCTCTCTCCATATATACATATATATAATTTATGCATATAATAATATAGTATATCTTAAGAAACATACATTAATATATATTAGTATATAATAGATAGCATATGCAATCTAATATATAAAGATATATAATTTATATATAATGTATAAAAATATATAACACATATAATATATTAATATATATAATTATTATCATAATTCTTTCATGAACAATTTGAGGGAAAGTTAAAGAGTTGATGTCCTCATCATCCCTAAATACATCTGAGTGTATTTCCCAAACAAGAAGGTTCCTATGTAACCACAGTATTCTCACCCAAATCAGGAACTCAACACCAAGGCAACACTGGCATCCAATCCTGATTCTCTTCAAATTTCACCGACAGTTGCACAATGCCTCTTATTTTTCCAGTTTATGATTCAATCCAGAATCATAAGTTGCACTTAGTTGTTGTGACTTTTTAGTTTTCAGGATATAACAGTCCTTGGTCTTTCCTTGTCATTCATGACCATGTGTTTTTGCTTTGTTTGTATGTTTAGTAAACTATTTTTTAATTTTAATTTAATTTTTTTAATCTTTTAAGTTGAACACAGTAAAATTAACTTTTAAAATGTACAGCTCTGGGATGCCTGGGTGGCTCAGTCAGTTTAGTCTCTGCCTTCCGCTCAGGTTCCTGGGATCAAGACCTGCAACGGTCTCTCTGCTCAGAGGGGAGTCTGCTTCTCCCTCTCCCTCTGCATACCACCCCACCCCACTCCTGCTCTCTCTTTCTCAAATAAATAAATAAAATCTTAAAAAAAATAAATAAAATGTACAGCTCTGGAGTGCCTGACTGGCTCAGTTGGTAGAGCCTAATCTTGGGGTTGTGGATTCAAGCCCCATGTTGGGTGTAGAAATTACTTAGAAACAAAATCTTTAAAAAAATAAAAATAAAATTTACAGCTCTATGGATTTTAATACATGTATAGATTTATGTATCTATGACCCACATAAAGCTATAGAACACTTCAGTTAGCCCCCCCAAAATTCCCTTGCACTATAGTCAAACTCCTTCCCACCCTTTACCCTTCCAACCCACTGATGTATTTTCCTCCATTGCAGTTTCATCTTTTTTTTAAAAGATTTTATTAATTTATTTGAGAGAGAGACAGAGACAGCAACCTGGGAAGGGAAGAAGAAGCAGACTCCCCACTGAGCAGGGGGGCTGATGCAGGGCTTGATCCCAGGGCCCTAAGATCATGACCGAGCTGAAGGCAGAGGTTTAACTGACTGAACCATTCAGCTACCCCTTTATATTTTTTAAAAGATTTTATTTATTTGAGAGAGTGAGCGAGCAAGAGAGGATAAGTGGAGGAGCAGCAGAGGGAGAGGGAGAAGCAGAGTCCCTACTGAGCAGGCAGCCCCATGTGGGGCTCAATCTCAGGACCCCGAAATCATGACTCAAGCTGAAGGCAGAAGCCTGAGCCACCTGGGCATCCATACTGTTTCATCTTTTTGAGAATGCCAAATGGGGTGCCCAGGTGATTCAGTTGGTTAAGCATCTGACTCCTGATTTCAACTCAGGTCATGATCTCAAGGTTGTGAGATCACGTCCCGCATTGAGCTCCATGCTGGGTGTGGAGCCTGCCTAAGATTTTCTCCCTCCCTTTCCCTCTGCCCCTCTTCACCACTGCTCATACACACTTTCTCTCTCTTTCCTGCTAAAAAAAAAAAAAGTGGGGGGGGGGGTACCTGCATGGCTCGATCAGTTAGGTGTCTGCCTTTGGCTCAGGTCACAATCCCAGGATCTTGGGATTGAGCCCCATGTCAGGGCTCCCTGCTCAACAGGGAACCTGCTTCTCACTCTCCCCCCTGCTCATGCTCTCTCTCTTGCTACCTTTCCCTCTCAAATAAATAAATGAAAACTATTAACAAACAAAAAAGAATTAAAAAAAGAGAGAGAATACCATATAAATGGAATCATAAAATATGCAACCTTTTCCAATGATCTTCTTTATTCAGCATGATGACTTTGAAATTCATCTAAGTTGTTATATGTCTCAAGAGTTTGTTCACTTTTGTAGCTGGCTAGTATTCCATCCCACTGTATAGATATACCAGTGTATTTATTCGCTCACCAGCTGAAGGACATTTTTCTTGTCCAGTTTTGGGTGATTATGAATAGAGCTGCTATAAACATTTGTGTAACGGTTTTTGAATGGAAGTTTTCATTCCCTTAGAGAAAATACCCAAGAGTGGAATTGATGGGTCTTATGGTGAGTGTATATTTGGCTTTATAAGAAACCACCAAATTGTTTTCCACTACATTTTACATTCCCACCAGCAACATAAAAGAGTGCTAGTAACTTTATATCCTTGCCAGTACATGGTATTGTCAATAATTTTTATTTCGGCTATTCTCATAGGTATATAGTAATATTTTTTATGTTTTATTCTGTAAGTTTTATAGGTTTACATTTTACACTTAAAGCTATGATCCATTTTGAGTTGATTTTGGCATAACCTGTGAGGCTTAGATTGAGGCTCTCTCTTATTTTAATTTTAATTTTTGTTTTTGCGCTGGAGGTTCAGTTTTTCCAATACCATTTGTTGAAAGGACTGTCCTTTTGCCATTAAAATGCCTTTGCAGTTTTGTAAAAATCAATTGTGGAGAGATGACATCAGAGAAGAGAGCAGAGTAGGGAGTTTCAGAACTCCATCTATTTACAGAAACCACTGAAGTGGTAAAACTGCCTGAAGCAACTATTTCCGAACTCTGGAGTCTAATAGAACACTTGCAGTAGCAAGGGGAGGGGTTGGTAAGGAGTCTGGTAAATTTCAGTCAATTTCAGTTTTTTTCCTATGGTAGCAGATGCCATCCCTATCCCTCATCCTGCAGCAGGCAGCTGCAGGAACTGTAGCCTGCATTCCTGGCGCAGCCTTTTGGACCCAAGGTGATCAACAACAACCTTGTCTTCCAAAAATCAAGATTGTGAGGTCTGATTACTAATTGCTGCCTTTGATTGTTAAGAGGCCAGCAAGAGGTTGTCCATTGTTTCAAATCCCAGAGGCTGAAGCAGCTTCCCAACTCCATAGTTATTTGCAGAGATAGGACCTATTTATTTCTCCACTCTTGGGAGCCAGACATTTAAGTAAATTTCATCAGCTCATTAGCAGACCTTAGAAACAATGAAAGAGAAACTTCACTGGACACCACAACAAGGAATTCACACTGCAAAAATAGCTTGGAAAAGTCCAGCCATCAACAAACTAAACCAACAATCCCTAAAGAGTGAGAGAATTAGATTTCCAGAATTACCACAAAACAGTACTCAGAATGTCCAGTTCTGTATAAAAAATTACAAAACATACAAAGAAATAGGAAAATAGCTTATTCACAGGAAAAAAATAATTTGACAGAAATCGTTCCCAAGGAAGTCCAGACATTGGAATTATAAGTCAAAGATTTTAAATCACCTGTCTCAAATATGCTCAATGAGCTGAAGGGAACCATGAAAAAGGACAAAAAGAAATCAGGAAAATGATGTCTGAACAAAATGGCAATAACAATAAAGAGATAGAAATTATAAAAGGGATCCCTGACTGGCTCAGTTGAAAGAGCATGGAACTCTTGATTTTGGGGTTGTGAGTTTGAGCCCCACATTGGTTGTAGAGATTAATAAAATAAATAAATAAACTTAAAAGAAAAGAAATTATGGGCCCCTGGGTGGCTCAGTCATTTAAGTGTCTGCCTTTGGCTCAGGTTATGATCTCAGGGTCCTGGGATCAAGCCCCATGTTGAGCTCCCTGCTCAGTGATGAGTCTGCTTCTCCCTCTCCCTTGGCCCCTCCTCACTGCTCATTCTCTCTTTCTCTCTAATAAATAAATAAATAAAATCTTTTTTATTTTAATTTTTAAAGATTTCATTTATTTATTTGACAGAGAGAGACACAGTGAGAGAGGGAACACAAGCATTGCAAGTGGGAGAGGGAGAAGCAGAGTTCCGACTGAGCAGGGAGCCAGATGTGGAGCTTGATCCCAAGACTCAGGGGTCATGACCTGAGCCAAAGGCAGACGCTTAATGACTGAGCCAGCCAGGTGCCCCAATAAATAAAATCTTAAAAATAAATAAATTGGGGCTCCTGGCTGGCTCAGTGGGTTAAAGCCTCTGCCTTTGGCTCGGGTCATGATCCCAGGGTCCTGGGATGGAGCCATATCAGGCTCTCTGCTCAGCAGGGAGACTGCTTCCTCCTCTCTCTCTCTCTCTCTCTCTCTCTCTGCCTACTTGTGATCTCTATCTGCCAAATAAATAAATAAATTACTAAAAAAAGGTTCTAAATAGGAATTCTGAAACTATAAAGTACAATGACTCAAGAACAGATTTGAGGAGGCAGAAAAAAGAATCATTGAACATGAGGATGAGACATTTGAAAGTCTCTAGACTGAGGAACAGTAAGAAAAAAGAATGAAGAAAAAAGAAAAAAGAGAAATGAAGAAAAATAACAGGCATAGAGACTTGTGGAATACCATCAAGCATACCAACATATGCATTATAGGAATTCAAGAAGGAAAAGAAAGAGAGAAAGGGGAAGAAAAAATATTTGAGAAATAATTACTGAAAACTTCCCAAATCAGATGAAAGATATGAATATATACATCCAAGAAACTCCATGAATTCTAAGCAGAGTAAACTCAGAGTTTCACATTGAGACACATTATATTCAAACAGTGGAAACTCAAAGATTGGAAAAAAAAATTTTTTTTTGAGAAGCAAGAGAGAAGTGATGCATTATGTACAAAAGATTCTCAATAAGATTAATAGCTCATTTCTCTTCAGAAATCACGCAGGCTGGAAGGCAGTGGGATGACAAATTTAAAGCCTTGAAAGAAAATACTGTCAGCTAAGAATTCTATATCCAGCAAAATTACCTTTAAAGAATGAAGGAGAAATGCCGATATTTCCAGATAAACAACAGATGAGGGAATTCATTAGCGTAGACCTACCTTATAAGAAACGGTATGGGCACCTACGTGATTTAGACAGTTAGGCATATGACTCTTGGTTTTGGCTGAGGTCATGATCTCACGGTTCTGGGATTGAGCCCTGGGTGGGTTTCCTCCCTCAGTGTGGAGTCTGCTTGAAATTCTCTCTCCCTCTCCCTCAGGCCCTCCTGCTCATGCTTTCTCAAATAAATAAGTATATATATATTTTTAAAGAAATGGTAAAGGGAGTACTTCAGGCTGAAATGAAAAAAAAAAAGATAGTTACTTGAAGATATCAGAAAAAATTAAAAAACACCAGAAAAGGTAATTTCAAAAGCAAATAGAAAGCTAATATTATTGTGCTCTTGGTTTGACTTATAACTTACCTCTTTTTCTTATATATGTAAAGGCAAATGCATAGGGGCACCTGGGCAACTCAGTCTGTTAAACCCTCTTTCTCTCAAACAGGTTTTTAATCTTAAAATTTGTTTTAAATGAATAAAATCTTTAAAAAAATAAAAGGTAAATGCTTAAAGCAATAACTATAAATTTATGTTAAGGGCTGGGTGCCTGGGTGGCTCAGTGGATTAAGCAACTGCCTTCAGCTTGGGTCATGATCCCAGGGTCCTGGGATCGAGCCCCACGTCAGGCTCTCTGCTCAGCAGGGGGCCTGCTTCCTCCTCTCTCTCTGCCTGCCTCTCTGCCTACTTGTAATCTCTGTCTGTCAAATAAATAAATAAAATCTTTAAAAAAAATTTATGTTAAGGGACCTACAATGTATAAAGAGTAATCTGTGCAAAAATATACAGGAGGAGAGTTGAAAATGTAATATAATTAATGTACTATTCAAAATAAGTTTGGCCGGGGGGTGCCTGGGTGGCTCGGCTGGTTAAGCATCTACCTTCAGCTCAGGTCATGATCCCACTGGGATCATGTCCCGCATCAGGCTTCCTGCTCAGTGCAGATTCTGCTTCTCCCTCTACCCTTCCCCCTGCTTATGATCTCTCTCTCACTCTGTATCTCTCTCAAATAAATAAATAAAATCTTTTTTTTTTAAGATTTTACTTATTTATCTGAAAGAGAGAGAAAGCAAGAGAGGGAACATAAACAGGGGGAGGGGGAGAGGGAGAAGCAGACTTCCCAATGAACAGGGAGCCGATGTGGGGTTCAATCCCAGGATGTGGGATCATGTCCTGAGCTGAAGGCAGACGCTTAACGACTGAGCCACCCAGGCGCCCAATAAATAAAATCTTTAAAAAAGGAAAATAAGTTGGTATAATTCAAATTATTTTATCATATATTTGTTTTTTATTAATTTTTTTAGAGAGGAGGAGAGGAAAGGGAAGGGAGTGGTAGAGGGAGAGAGAATCTTTTTTTTTTTATGATTTTTTTTTATTTATTTGAGAGAGAGAACATGAGAGGGAAGAAAGTCAGAGGGAGAAGCAGACTTCCCGTGGAGCTGGAAGCCCAATGTGGGACTCCATCCTGGGACTCCAGGATCCTGACCTGAGCCAAAGACAGCCGCTCAACCGAGCCACCCAGGTGCCTGGGAGAGAGAATCTCAAGCAGGCCCCACACCCAGCACAGAGCCTGACATGAGACTCAATCTCATGATCCTGAGATCATGACCTCAGCTGAAATCAAGAGCTGGATGCTTAACTGACTGAGCCACCCAGGCTATCTTATAATTGCTATCTTATAATCTTATCTTATAATTGCTTTTAATTGTTATTTAATCATAATTGTTTGTAAGTTCTATAATTATTATAAGTTTAAGATGTTAATCATAATTCCCAGGATAATCACTAAGAAAATAACTTAAAATATATAGAAAAGGAAAAAAGAAGGGAATTAAAATGACACACTTAAAAAAAATGAACTAAATTATTTTTTAAGTGATGGTAATGGGGGAATTGAGGAATAATATATCTATATATGCATTGTACATATATATATATGACTATATCTATCAATCCAGATATATAACACACAGAAAACAAATAGTTAAATGACAAAAAATAAATCTTTCTTGACTAGCAAAAGGAAATTCCAGGACATTTGTGTACCAGGCTTAGTGAGGAACCAGTCCAAACTGGAGCACAAGGACAGAGTTCTGTGGGATAGAGGTCTGCAGGGAAAAGAGGGAACTGATCAATTATGGAATAAACATTTAGAAGGATTATTGCTATCTGTTTAGAACGTTCGGAAGAAAATAGCTCCAGGTACTCAGAAAATGAAATATTTTAAAAAAGAGAAACAATTATAAACTGCAGGTAGTTTATAGCTTGAGTGAAAAATGTTTATTTGGTCAATAATGCAAACTGTTGCTTCAGTGATAAACTACAGAAAACTATAATGTGAGAATAAGGGGAGAAAAAATGAGGGTTAAAGTGGCACAAGAAAGCTAATTCCTCAATGTCAGAATAAGAAATACTGTCTAAAATTGATAAATAAAAAAATAAGTCTTTGTTTTCTAGTAACCACATTAAATGTAAATGTATTAAACTATTATTATAAAAGATAGAGACTGGCAGAGTAGATATAAAAAATGGCACTTGTTGGGGTACTTGAGTGGTGGTTGAGCATCTGATTCCTGATTTTGGCTCACATCATGATCTCAGGGTTATGAAATCGAGCTCAGTGTTGGGTTCCATGCTCAGTTGGGGGGCCCGCTTGAGATTCTCTCTCCCGACTGCCCCACCTCCTGCTCTCTCTCTCAAATAAACAAATAAATCTTTTTTAAAAAGGTGTGTTTTTATGTCTCCAAGGCATCCACATTAGATATAAAGAGACAAAGAGATTGAAAGTAAAAGGATGGGAAAGGGTACTCCATGAAAGTAGTAAATAAAAGTCTTGGGGTGACTGTATTATTACCACACAAAACAGACTTTCAATCAAAAGTTTATGAGAGACAAGGAAATACATTATATATTCATAAGAGGTTAAACAAATCAAGAATATATAACATTTATAATAAATATATATGCACTTAGGGATGCCTGGGTGGTGCAGGGTTGAGCATCTGACTCTTGGTTTTGGCTCAGGTCTGATCTCAGGGTCGTGAGATCCAGCCCCATGTCAAGCTCTTGACTCAGCATGGAGTCAGCTTGGGTTTCTCTCTCCTTCTCCCTCCCCCTCCCACCAAATAAATAAAACCTTTCTTTAAAAAAAGTATATATGGGGGTGCCTGGGTGGCTCAGTGAGTTAAGCCTCTGCCTTTGGCTCAGGTTATGATCTTGGGGTCCTGGGATTGAGTCCCACATCAGGCTCTCTGCTCAGCAGGGAGCCTGCTTCCTCATCTTTCTGCTTGCCTCTCTGCCCACTTGTGATCTCTGTCTGTCAAATAAATAAATAAAAATCTTTAAAATAATTTAAAAAAGTATATATGTACTAAGGAGTTACAACATATATGAAGCAAAAATTGACAGAATTTTGGGGCGCCTGGGTGACTCAGCCTCTGCCTTCAGCTCAGGTCATGATCTCAGGGTCCTGGGATCGAGCACCCCATTGGTCTCTCTGCTCAGCAGGGAGCCTGCTTCATCCCCTCTCTCTGCCTGCCTCTCTGCCTACTTGTGATCTCTGTCTGTCAAATAAATAAATAAATAAATAAATCTTTTAAAAAAATGTATAGAACAATCAGACTGAAGAACAATAAAGAAATAGAGAACTTGAACAGCACTGTAAACCAATTAGACCTGATGTAAATAGAATGCCACACAACAGCAGAACACATATTATTCTCAAGTGTTCATGGAACATTCTCCTGCATAGATTGTGTGTTTGGCCACCAAAAAACCCCCAAAAACAAAAACCAAAAACTCTCCCTCTCTCTCTCTCTCTTTTTTAAGATTTTATTTTTAAGGGACACTTGGTTGGCCTAGTTGGTTGAGTGTCCATCTCTTCGTTTCACTCAGGTCCTGATCTCATGAGTCATGCATGGGTTGGAGCCCTGCATCAGGCTCCACATTCCACCCAGAAGCCCCCTGAGGGAAATTTATAGCTATAAATGCTTACATTAAAAAAGAAGAAGGATCTCAGATCAACTGGCTACCTTAAAGAATTACAGAGGAAGAGGGGTGTCTGGGTGGCTCAGTTATTAAGCATCTGCCTTCAGCTCAGGTCATGATCCCAGGGTTCTGGGGTTGAGCCCTGCATCCAACTCCCTGCTTGGCAGGAAGCCTGCTTCTCCCTCTCCCGCTCCCCCTCTTTGTGTTCCTGCTCTCATTGTCTCTCTGTCAAATAAATAAAATAAAACAAAATAAAATAATTATAAAGGAAGAACAAACTAGGAGAAGAGTATAAATAATAGCAATTAGAATGAGGATTAATGATATAGAGAGTAGAATAACAATAAAGAAATCAGTGGAACCAAATGCTCATTCTTTGAAGAGAAAAATCAATAAAATTGCCAAATCTTTAGCTAGAGTGACAAAGGAGAAAAAAAAAAGACAGTAGACACAAATAAAATCACAGGTAAAGCTGGGAAGGGTGGGTGCCTGTGTGGCTCAGTTGGTTACATATCCAGCTACTGGTTTTGGTTCCAGTCATGATCTCAGGGTTGTGAGATCAAGCCCCACACTGGGCTCCATGCTGAGCTTAGAGTCTGGTTGAGAGTCTCTCCCTCCCCCTTCCCATCTGCCCCTCACACTGCTCACGTGCAAGGAAAGAGCGGTGCTCTCTTTCTTTCTCTCTCTCAAAAAAAGAAAAAAAAAAGAAAGGAAAGAAAGAAATGAAACTGGGGAAATTATTACAGACTTTAAGGAAAGAAAAAGAATATTAAGAGAATACTATGAATAACTGTATGTTAACAAATTAGGTAACCTGGAAGAAATGGACAAATTCCTTGAAATGCACAAATAACCTACATTGACTCAAGAGGAAATAGCAGATATCAACAAACCTGTGACAAGTAAAGAGATTGAATCAGAAATCAAAACCTACCAGTAAATAGGGACAGCTGACTGGCTCAGCTGATAGAGCACGTGACTCATTTTTTTTTTTTAAGATTTTATTTATTTATTTATTTGACAGACAGAGATCACAAGTAGGCAGAGAAGCAGGTAGAGAGAGAGGAGGAAGCAGGCTCCCTGCTGAGCAGAGAGCCCGATGTGGGGCTTGATCCCAGGACCCTGGGATCATGACCTGAGCCGAAGGCAGAGGCTTTAACCCACTGAGCCACCCAGGCGCCCTAAGCATGTGACTCTTAATCTTAGGGTCATGAGTTCAAGCCCCATATTAGGCAAGAAGCCTACTTAAAATTAAAAAATAGAAACAGGCGTGCCTGGGTGGCTCAGTCGGTTGAGTGGTTGCCTTCGGCTTGGGTCATGATCCCAGTGTCCTGGGATCAAGGCCCGAATCAGGCTCCCTGTTCAGCAGGAAGTCTGCTTCTCCATCTCCCTCTGCCTCCTCCCTCCACCTGCTTGTGCTCTCTCTCTCTCTTTTTCTCTGACAAATAAATAAGTAAAATCTTTTGAAAACTTAAAAAATAAAAAACAAAACAAAAAACCAAATGTACCAATAAACAAAACCTCTGAACCAGATGGCTTTGCCAATGAATTCTACCAAACATTTTTTTTTTTTTTTTTTTTTTTTTTTGGTGAGTAAAGTGATAGGAATTTACCAGGTGAAGATACAGAAAACGTTCTCAAGAGCGAGAGGGGTCCTGACAGGGCTGACTCTACCAACCATTTAAAAAAGAGTTAACACCAATCCTTCCCAAACTCTTCCCAAATATTGAAGAGGGAGTACATTCCTATTTCATTCTATGAAGCCAGTATTACTCTGATACCAAAGCCAAATAAAGGTATCACAAAAAAGAAAATCACAGACCAAAATCCCTTATGAATATACAGGGAAAAACCACCAGCAAAATATTAGTACATAAAATCCAAGAGCGTTATTAACCATGATTGAGAGAGAATATCCCTGAAATGAAAGGGTGGTTCAACACAAGAAAATCAATCAATATATCACATTAATATACTGAAAGGAAAAACTACATAATCATCCGATACTCCTCATGATAAAAATACTCAACAAAGGGGACACTTGGATAGCTTAGTTGGTTAAGCATCCAACTCTTGATTTAGACTTAGGTTATGATCTTGGGGTCATGGGATCAAGCCCCGTGCCAGGCTCCACACTTAGCAGAGTCTTCTCTCGTTCTCCCTCTTCCCCTCCCCGTGCACTGTCTCCTCTCTCTTTCTCAAATAAATAAATTTATTTGTATTAATGTAATTTATTTATAATAATGTCATTCATATATATATATATGTATATATATATATATATGATAAATAAAGACATTTATTTGAGAGAGAAAAAGAGAGTACAAGTAGGGGGAAGGGGCAGAGGAAGAGAGAGAAGCAGTCTCCCTGAAGAACAAGGAACCCAATGCAGGGTTCAACCCCAGGACCCTGGGATCATGACCCAAGCTGAAGGCAGATGCTTAACTGACTGAGCCACCCAGGCACCCCAATAAATAAATCTTTAAAAAAAATACTCAACAAATCAGGAATAGAAGAAACTACCTCAACATAATAAAAGTCACACAATAATTCACGGCTAACTTCATACTTATGGTGAAAGATTAAAAGCTTTTTCTCTAAAATCAAAACAATATAAAGATGTGAGCTTTCAACACTTCTATTCAACATTCTATTGGAAGCCCTGGTCAGAGGAATTAGGCAAGAAAAAGAAAAAGACACCGAAATTGAAAAGGAAGAAATAAAATTATTTCTGTTTGCACATCGCATGATCTTGTAAGTACAAGACCCTTCAGATCATACAAATACTGTTAAACCAATAAGCAAATTGAGTAAAGTAGCAGGAGACAAAATCAACACACAAACATAATTGCATATTTATACACTAACAATGAATGATTCAAAAAGAAAATTAAGGAAACAATTCCACCTATAATAGCATCAAAAAGTATAAAATACCTAGGAAAAACTTAAGTAAGGAGACCAAACATTTGTATGCTGAAAATTACGAAGCATTGCTGAAAATAAAGAAGACACAAATAAACATAAAGACATCCCATGTTTGTGGATTGAAAGACAATATTGTTTAGATGGCAATGCTACCCAAAATGAGATACAGACTCAATGCAATCCCTACCAAAATTCCAATGATATCTTTTGCAGAAATAGATAAATCCCTCTTAAAATTCACATGGGATTCCAAGGACTCCAACTACTCAAAACAGCCTTGAAAAAGAAAAAAAAAAAAATCGTAGAACTCACGCATCCTGATTTTAAAACTTACTACGAAGCTACAGTAATTAAAACGACACCAACACATACTGGCATACAGATAGACACGAGAGCCGCTTTAACGTCTTTGTCAGACATTTCTGACATCTAGTCTATGTCAGCGTTGACACCTATTGATTGCCTCTTGCCAGGCAAATTGAGATTTTCCTGGCTCTCTTTAGGCTGAGTAATACGTGTTCACTGTTACAAAATCATTGGATTGTATCCTGGACACTGAATAGTATGTCATGGGACTCTGTGTTCTGTCTAAATCCTGTGAGAATGTTGTTATTCTTGTTTAAAAAGGCAGTTGACTTGGTGGAGTTCAGGCTGCAAGTTTTTTCCCGTTTTCTGTGGGTTGTGATTTGGTATCAGTTCCATCTACAAAGCCTCCTCAGGGTTATTCAGCTCCGTCCTCCCGATGTGCCATCCAGTGGCCAGTCTGGGACCCGGGTGGTGTCTGTCCTAGTTTAGTTTTCAAAATCTATGGTGTGCTGTTTAGAGTCAGACCCACACAGAAAATAAACCACTTTGCAATCTTCCCAGTCCTTTCCAGTTCCTCGGGGTTGGTTCCCTTTTGTGGTCCCCTGGCCAGAAAGGTACAGCTCTATTTCCCCCATTTTGCCACATTCTCCCATGACTGGACCCATATCTAGAGCCAAGTGGTGGAAGGGGTGGAGAGAAAGAGAGAGAGAGATTAAAGCTCACTCTCTTGGGAATCACAGCCCCTTTGATCAAAGGTGGAGATTTTCCTTGCTCAGAATTTAGGCTCCCGAAGGCCCCCTGCTGCTGCCACCATCAACTCAAAATTGCCTAGGGTGAGAAAAGAAAGACCAGAAAAAAAGACAAAAAGGAAAAAATGGTATCTTCCCATCTTCCCATATCTCTCTCCATGTTTAGAGTGCCCTTTCCCATTCTGCTAGTTTCTGGAGCTCTCCATTCATGCTACGTGCATTTCCAGATTTCAGACTGTGTTGAATCTAGACTTGGGGATACTTGAGGTTTGGGAAAAGGAGGAAATTCACTACTGGTCCAGTAACACTTCGAATTCTGGCATTCTTCCCCAATGCGCCCATTATGATTTACTTTTTCTCTGCGGGTTTTATATCTACATTCAGCGGGAGAGACAGGGTGGAGTGTGCTGATTCCATCTCATCTGGAACATTTCATTTTGTAGGATATCCTCAAAGCAGGGATGCATGATGACTGTGGTAGGTCCTAGGCATTTTTGCATTTGTGGGCTCCTTCCTCTTTAGAAGAAAAATAAAATACATTTTATACCGCGTTGGTACAAAAATGACTATAATCTAGGCTACATTTATTACATTAACATTCATTTCTTCTGATTTCAAAATAAATTAAGACTAAAATATTTCTGGGGCGCCTGGGCGGCTCAGTCGTTAAGTATCTGCCCTCAGCTCAGGTCATGATCCCAGGGTCCTGGGATCAAGCCCCACATCAGGCTCCGGGCTCAGCAGAGAGCCTGCTTCTCCCTCCTTCACTCCCCCTGCTTGTGCTCTCTCTCTCGCTGTCTTTCTCTGTCAATTAAATAACTAAATTTAAAAAATCTTTTTAAAAAAAGCCTAAAATATTTTTGTGGGTCTCTAAAAATATCATGGCTAAATTGGTAGTGTCTCAATATGGGTCTGTTCAATGTTTCCTCCAGACTAGACCCAGGACGTGTCAGAGTCCTGCTGAAGTGATACTGTGTTATTCTCAGCATATCAAGATAACTTGATTATCATGGGAACTTCAGTTGGTCATAGGAACCTTGGTTCCATTGTCAAATTGCTGTCTGCTACGCTTTTCCTCCAGAAAGTTAGCATTTTCTCCTTTGTGCTGGATAAGTATTTGGTGGGTAGATACCTGAGGTTTTGCCAATTCTCCAGTTGTCTCTATTTGCCTAATAAACCACCTTCAAATTTAGTGCCTTTACGAAAACCATTTTATTGTGCTCTGGATTCTGTGGATCGGAAATTCAGACAAGGTACCATAGGTCAGCCTTGTCTCTGCTCCTCCATGATCTGGGGCCTCAGCAGAAATGACTTAAACTGCCGAAGTGTCTTAAATGGCTGGTGGCTGGAGGGTCCACTTCCAAGATGGTACCTGGGCTGGGGTGGCTCACAGACCAGCTCAGTGGGGATTCTTGTCACCAACATGTGGTTTCTCCCCGTGACTTGGGCTTTTTACAGCACAAGCAGGGAGTTCTGAAAGTTCACAAGAACACCAGAAAGAATGTTCCAGGAGATGAGGGCAGAAGTTGCAGGGTTCTCTTCATCTGGCCTTAGAATTCAGGGTCCCTCCTGCCATGTTCTTTGGATTAGTAGTGACTCTCTATGCTCTGCCCAGAGTCAAAGAGAGGGAAACTATTCACCTCCTAATAAGGGTGTGCCGGAAGAGCACGTAGGGTGGGGAGATTTTGTTGAAACTAGTTTTGTTTTTGAAAAATATACTCTGTATTTTGTAGTATTCTGCTCCTTGTCAAACCTTCACCTACCAGCCTTAGAGCATCCATGAATTCTCCAGCCTCAATCAATCTACCCCTATGATGGTTTCTTGATTTCCATCACCCCCTCTACTTTTATTGGTTGGCTTTGTACTGTAAGGAAGAGCTTTCCCTTCTCCTCAGTCAGTATGACTCATGGATTCTTAGGTTATTCAGTGGGTTGTAGTTGGTTATCATTTTCATTTTGATGCTCTAATTGTCCCTGACATGGTCGGTGGGAGCTCCTTTATTTCCTTTTAGCATGTCACTATTATTCTGTTATTTTTATTTATTTATTTTTTTAAGTAGGCTCCATACCTAGCATGGAGTCCAGTGTGGGATTTGAACTCACAACCCTGAGATCAAGACCTGAGCTGAGAGTTGGGTGCCTGGGTGGCTCGGTCCTTCTGCATCTGCCTTTGGCTTGGGAGGTGATCCCAGGGTCCTGGGATTGAGCCCCACATTGAGCTTCCTGCTCAGCAGGAGCTCTCTCACTCCCCCTGCTAGTGCTCTCTCTCTCTCTCTCTGACAAATGAATAAATCAAATCTTAAAGAAAAAAAAAAAAGGGTTGGGTGCTTAACAGGCTAAGCCACCCAATGCTCCATCCCTATAATTCTTTAAATGGTTTCTTATCTTTGAGGTGCCCCACTGACCATGGAATCAGCCTTTCCTTCAAGAAGACCTAATTCCTTTTGGTGAAGGATGATGCTTAGAGACGAGTGTCTGGGTGCCTGATTTACTTGTTGCTAATGGGATGGCAAGGCTTCTAGGCCCTCTCAGTGGGCTGTGCTGGGGAAAAGGGCACACACACAAACATATGTGTATGTATACACACACACCTATAAAAACACACATATACATATACATACATACACATATACAAATATATTTGTATAATAGAATATATAATATAATACATGCGGTTATGTAATTATACAATATATGTTATATGTGTATATGTACACATACATACGATGCCTACACACACATACAGTTCACTCTGACAGCTCCAATTCCTCAGGCCTGCCCCCCTTCCACATTTGTAATTCTCCTCCAACAGTGAGAAAAGCCTGGCTCCCTTTATCCTCAATACATTTGCTCAGTCCCCTGTGTGTAACTGATTTTCCAACCATTCCAGCTGCCTCCTTGGCTTCCAGCCACGTTGCCATCTCCAAGGGAAAGGAAGGCAGAGGGAGGGAGGAGAGGGAGTGGAGGAGGGTTGCAAGCACTTTGCAAACTGGCCCTCCTACTTCCCCTGCTTTAGTCCATGCTGACCCCCCGCCCGCCTGGCCTCTCTGTGGCTAGGAGCCCTCTGTTCTCTCTGCCTCACCCTCCTCTTCAGCCCTTCACTTCTTCTTGCTCCCGAGAGAGCATCTTTCTTTCCATTTTACGATTAAAAAAAAAAAAATTTTTTTTTTTTTTTTTTTTTTTTTGGCAGAGAGACAGCAAGAGAGGGAACACAAACAGGGGGAGTGGGAGAGGGAAAAGCAGGCTTCCCGCCCAGCAGGGAGCCCGATGCCGGTCTCCATCTCAGGACCCCGGCACCATCATGTAAGCCAAAGGCAGACGCTCAAGGACTGAGCCACCCAGGCGCCCCACGATTTTTTTTTTTAATTACAAAAACATTTCATGCTCATCTTTAAGAATTCAAATAATGCAACGCAGTAAAGCAAAGCCTGAAAGTGTAAGCCCTGCCCCCCAGCTCCAAGAGATAACCAGACTTCTTTCCCGTGCTTCCAAGAGCACACTCATGGATATTTATATAATTTTAAATATTCATAAGATAGTTTGATATATTTTCATTGCTTGTTTTCTGCGTCTGAGCATAACACATCTGCCACAATCATTTAAACAGACACATTGGAATCCATCAAAATAACGTACAGTAATTTATCCTTTGACCTACTGACTGTATTTAAGGGTAACTTTCACTGGTGCCGGACGCCCTTCATAACCACTGTCCCCCTCGGAACCCTGTTCAGCATCGACAGGCGGGTTTTCAGCCCGGATTTGCTCAGGGGAGGCGGGCAAGGATTCGGAAGGGGAAGGAGAGTGAGTTCTGGGTGCTTTAACTACCTCGCTTCTCCGCGGGGCTGCACCTGGCCGGCCACGACCTCACAGCTCCTGCAGGGGGCGCTCTCCACCCAGAGCCTCCTCGCTTCCCTCCAGGGTCGAGGCGGGGTTTGGAGCGGGGGTTGGGGTGGGGAGACAGCTCCTGCTCTCGCTCGCTCCCCCCACTGACCAGTCTTTTGTGGTTTCCCTTCACCTTTCCCACACTTGAGTAAATAGTCCCTTTATCAGACTCAGATTAGCCTATTTGCATGTGCAGGACGGTTGCCCATGGGGCCGGCACGGCATGGTCTCTGGAACCGTTTGCCGAGCGCTCACACACACCACCTCCAGCAGTTCCGCCCACCACCGAGGCCTCGCTAAAATGTGAATGCAATTACTGCCCCGCCCCCACCCCTAGAGACAATCGAGGGCTTGTTACCGCTGATGAATAGAGAACAAACCCTGGGGTGCAGCCCTGGAGGCCCCTGATCCGCCCCGACGTCTGCACATACCACACCCTTGCTCCAGCCACACAGCGGGAACAGCCCCCCCACCCCGCGCCCTTCACCCCCTAACTCTGTATTAACCTTCTAAAGAAATCAACCGGTCAGCTGGGGAGACGTGAGGTTTCGGTAAAGCTGCTAGAGACTAAGTGCCAGCACACACAGAATTCTAACACATTTATTCTATTCTGACTCAGTCACATGGACAGCCACGCAGCGCGGGATCTGTCTCTAACACACGCAGGTGCGCAAACGTGCACGCGGACACACACACACACACACACGCACGCACACACACACCACCACCGCCATCACCACCCCCACAGCTATCTGGCAGTCCCTACCACAGCAGGTGATGACCAGAAGTGGGGAAGTTCTGTTCCGACTCTCTGGGGTAAGGCTGCCTGGGTTCTGCAGCATATTGGCCATGACCTTGTGTTGGCTGCCTTCCTGCTGCCCCTATCCTCTCCCCAGAGATCACAAAGACCTTCAGGGCCGCAGTTACGACTAAATGAGGTCAGTAGGGCCTCTCACGCCCACCCGGGGCACGCTCAGAAGTGCTAACTCTCTCCCGACCTCCTCAAGGGCTCACTCAGCTTCCTTTCCCCTCTCCTGGCCCAGGGGTCATCTCTCCGCCCAGACCACAGTCTAACCACCACGGTACCCTTGGCTGCGGGCCCACTGAATGTTGCTGACCGCGGGCCCTGTGGCCACCTTAGAGCTCCTTCCACAGCCCTACTGCTGGAACCTCCCTCCCTGGGAGGCCTTCCCTATTAGCTTTCTGGATGCTCCCAAGCACACTGGCCCCGCCCGGGCAAGGTGGGGGGCACCCAAAGTCTGGCCTGAGCCTTTGTACATTTTTTTAAAATTATTTTATTTATTTATTTGACAGAGAGAAAGGGAGAACACACAAGCAGGAGGAGCAACAGGCAGAGGGAGAAGTAGACTCCCCACTGAGTAGGGAGCCCGGCTGGTGTTCAATGGCAGGACCCCGGGATGACCTGAACAGAGGACAGACACTTAGCTAACTGAGCCACCCAGGCACCCAGGGCCTTTTTACTTTTTATCAAGGTGTGCACCCAGGAGAAGGGGCCTCTGTCCCCAGATTCTGCACTCTGAAGTCTGAGAGGACTCAGAAGCAAGCACTTGGGAAGGAATAAATTGTTTGGGTGTCCTGAAATAACATTAAAGCTTTTTTCTCCCCCTTCTGATCTTAAGAGTAAAATGTACTTACCAAATTTTTGGAAAATACAAAAATAGTAATGCAAAACCAAAATAGACATCCTACCACCCAGAGATAATTGTGATTCCAGTTGTGGTCATTCTTTTAGGACTTTCTTCCTTTCTTTCCTTTTAAAATTTTATTTATTCATTTGACAGAGAGAGAGAAGGGGAGCACAAGGCGAGCGGGAGGCATAGGAAGCGGGAGAAGCACGGGCGCGGGATCAAGGCCTGAGCAGAAGGCAGATTCTTAACCGACTGAGCCACCCAGGGCCCCTTCCTTTGGGAGGTAAGCTTGAATTCAACTCACAACCCCAAGACAAGAGTGACATGTTCTACTGACTGAGCCAGCCAGGGGCCCCTCCTTTGAACCTTTTCTACATGTGTACAGGATATATACATTTCTTTGTATATTGGTACATTTACATATATAATTAGCCCATGCTTTCATATGCTTTTGCTTTTGTCATTTAACATTATTTTTCTTTGAGTTTTTCTCCTAATTTTTATATTTTTCTGATTATTTAAATTTCCTATTTTCTTATGTAAGCCTTCTACAATTCGGGAACAGCATTTCAAAGGCTGCGTAAGAGTCCGCCCTAGGAGCAACTCCAGCTGGTGGAAATCTAGGCTGTGTTCCATCACTGGCTACAGTAACAGCCCCGGTAGTTATGTTACTCATTGTCCTTGCCTCCTGTGATATACAGCTATGCACTCAGACATCGGAGTGTTTGCCTCTTGTCCCAGTTCAGTCACTAATGGGGCCCTCGCTTGCTCTCACAAGGTGTCACCTTGTGGAGACTAGATTACACGGCCCTCCCTGAGAGGACTCAGAGGTACTACAGGGTCAGGGGAGGCGGATGGAGGTGGTCCCTGGGTTCTCCTGTGGGCACCGGGTGGAGGCTGCAGATGCCAATCCCTGAAATGAGGTGGAGCTTGCGGGGAGTGTGATGCGCTTGGGATATGTTGAGTCAGAAGTGTCCAGGAGACTTTCCAGAACATTCTCTAGGAGCAGCTGGAGACCAATTTCTCGCCCACTAGTGGTCGCTCAGTGTGGGTGGGGGTGTACTTTGCTTTCCAGGGATGGCTCAGCTGCTCAGTGGAAGGAAGACGCCATCCCAAGCACTTCACCAACAACACCTGTGTTAGGGCACCTGTGAGTCGGGGAGGAGAAGGAGGAGACGGGCCCCCGAAGTTTCCAGAAATTTATCTTGACCTTCCCCTAAGCTTATCACACACAGGTCTCGGAGGGTCAACACTGAAATACAGCTCTAGCTTGGCTGGCTTTACTTTTCAACTTGGAACCTATGCCCACTAGTGGCCCACCAGTGGGGAATCAATGGTGGCCCATTCCCCTCACTGACAGAGGAAAGATCTGATGCCCAGAGAGAAGAGCGACCCCTCAAGGTCTTGTCTGGGGGATGCATCCTAGAATTCCAGAGGCAGGGTGAAAAGAGTAACCACCACTCCACCTCTAAATTATTCCTCGCTGCAACCCTCGGAGGGGGCTGTCATCACCCTCCGCCCCCCGCCCCCCCCCCCCCCCCGTTTACAAATGAGAAAGCAGGGGCTCAGAGAGGTGATGTCGCCTGGCTGCAGAAATTTGGCAGAGGTGGCCTTTGAACCAGATCTCTGCCTTCTGCCCCTCGGCCTGCCGCCCCACCTGCTTCCAGGGGAAACAACCCCACCAGTCTGCCTTTGCTGTTGCTGACACTTAGAGACAGACCTGGTGAATTACGGCCTTCATTCTGTAGATGTGACATTCAGCAGCACCATCCTGGGGCGAGGCCTTGAGCTGAAGACACAAGGATGAAGAGAACATAGTTCCTGCCCTAAGAGGTTTGAATCTAAGGGCAGAACTGCAAAGCAGCCTATCTCTAGGCTCAGATGAGAAAAATAAGTCCCCAGGAGGGAAATGACCTGCCTAAACCCACATGGTCATTTAGGGGCAAGAGCAGAATAAGGCAAAAACCCTGTCCCCTGTTCCTTAAAAAGAGAGTCACCCAACAGTCAATACACGTGTAAGTTGCCCGCCCTCTTAGGTAACCAAGGAAACGCAATCTGAAACCACAAGGAGATGCTGTTTCATGTTCCACTGACAAGAATGAAAAAGTCTGATGGAACTGAGCAGTCCCGTAGGCCCACACATGGCTTAATGTTCTGCTGCTGATGCACTGTAATTCCTAATAATTTGTCAAGGGGTACACGTTTGATTTGAGCCCAGCCCTGCAAGTTCGGCAGCCAGTCCTGCCCCGTGATTTCACTCCTGGGTATGGGCCCTAGAGAAACTCTCGCATGCGAGTACTAGGAGACCCATCGAGGATGTTCAGAGCAGCTCTGTTTCTGCAAAAGGCCGGAGACCCACACAGTACGGACGAATGGGAGAACAGAATGCTGAGTGCCAAAAATGGGAAGAACACATACAGCAGAGTCCCATTTTCATACAAAAGACAAGAAAAAAGAATGTGTCAAGATGGGTGCCTGGCTGCCTCTGTCAGCAGCACGTGGGACTCTTGAGCTCAAGATTGTGAGTTTGAGCCCCACCTTGGGTGTAGAGATTACTTCAAAATAAAATCTTGGGGTGCCTGGGTGGCTTGGTCGGTTAGGTGGCCAGCTCAGGTAGGGGTCTCAGGATTGTAAGATCAGGTCCCGCATGAGGCTCCACGCTCAGCAGGAAGTCTGCCTGAGATTCTCTCCCTTTGCTCCTCCCTCTGCTTATGTGCTCGTTCTCTCTTTCTCTCTCTCTAGTAAGTAAATGAATCTTAAAAAAAAAAGATAAAACCTTGGGGCGCCTGGGTGGCTCAGTGGGTTAAAGCCTCTGCCTTTGGCTCAGGTCATGATCTCAGGGTCCTGGGATTGAGCCCCACATTGGGCTCTCTGCTCAGCAGGGAGCCTGCTTCCCCCGCTCTACCTGTCTCTCTGCTTACTTGTGATCTCTGTCAAATAAGTAAATAAAATCTTAAAAAAAACAAATAATAAAAAAGATAAAATCTTAAAAAAAAAAATCCTTATAAAGATGATGCAGAGAGGTAGGCCCTCAAAGGCACACATGGAGCTTTGATACTGTTGGCCAGATCCTGTTGAGTTTGGTGGCGGGGGTGGGGGGGGCTGTAATTATTCTGTGTTGTATTGAGGACATTGATTCTCGAGCTGTTTGCTTACCTTGGTTATTCTGTTCTCCACCCAAAATCAAATCTTGTTCTTCCTCTTCTCTTTTTTTTCCAAGTTTTGTTATGTCATCCTATTACTTCTATAATTTCAGGAAGGGGGAGAAAAAGAGGGAGGAGGAGGGCCAGGAGGAAGGGGTGGTGGTCTCCCACGGCGCGGCCATAATGACCGAGGGCCTGCCTGCAATGGGCAGCGGGGCTGCTGAGGCCCCCTGTGCTGTGGCCAGAGCTGGCACCTGCCCAGGCCCCTCTACCGGATCAGAGAAATCCCAGGGCTGCTCTGAGGAGGTTGTGCCATGGCTTGGCCTTGGGCACGCAGATGTCTGGGGCTCCATTGGCCCGGGTCCCCAGAAGCAGACCCCAGATGAAATGCGGCTTTGTGTGCGGACCTCACGGAGACCCTGTCCTTGACTGGTTCAGAACCTTGTTCTGCCCCAGGCCAGTCTGACCAGAATGGGAGCGCCACACATGACCAGAAGGAGGTAGCTAGGTGTTCTGGGACCCTCTGAGGGGAACTCTGGGGCCAACGTGGTCATCAGCCCTCCCAGCTGGCTTCATCTTCCTGGCTCTGCTCACTGTTGGGCTTGCTTCCCCAGGCTGAGTGCACCGCCCTACCCCCTCTCCCCCCAGGGCATAAGACCCAGTTCTGACCATCCTGCTCTCACCCTTCTTGGGGGCAGACAGTTCTCTGTGCCAGACTTGGCCTCTGGGTACAGGTTTGTCTCCCTGCTGGCAGACAGCCTGGCTGATATCCCCAGCCCGCAGGTGCCATCAGGATGGGCTGCTCTGGCAGGTGAGGGACACCCTGCTGCCCCAGAAGCCACTCGGTCCCTGCCTGGTGCCTGGTCCCTCATACCCCCCTCCCCGCTCTCTCACCCCAATGGCCCCAGAGAGGATGCTCTCCTGGCTCAGAGCTCAGTGACAGTGGGTTGGAGGGAATGTGGAGCCACCATCTGGCTCTAGCAATGGGAGTCAGACACATGAGGCAATTCGTTTGTGAACAATCAAGACAGCATATACTTAAGAACAAGGTTCTGCTGGGCAGATTCTGCAGGGAGCTTCCAAGGAGGCGGAGGGGATCAGGCAGGGGGAAGACAGATGGGTGAGTAGGAGGGGCTGGGGGGTGGTGCTCAGGGCCTGGTTGGGAGCCCCAGCCCCCTCTCCGTGACAAGATGGAGACAGATAAAGCTGCCTCCCTTGCAATGAGGCCTGGAGCGGGAGGGGCACGGAAAGCTCTCAGGGTGAATTGGGAAGGGACTAGAAGCTGCTCTGGCAAGGCCCAAACGTGGGCAAAGTCTTGGTATCCAGGGCAGGGCTTGGGGGGTGGGAGGAGGAAGGGACGTAGCCGTCTGGCTAGCTGACCCCACTAAGCCCAAAACACAAATGGAAGGGCCTCCCTTCCATTCTGGGAAGTCTAGGTGGCATTTTGGGCCCTTGGCTCAGCAGCATCTTTATGGAGGCATTCTGGATGTTTTCCTGTTTCCTGGAGTCTGAGTTCATCCAGGAGCTCAAGAGCGGTCCTGGCCGCTGCTGGCCTGCTCTGTCCCTCCTGAGTCTTTTGCTGGGAGGGTCCCCATCCTCAGTGGTTCTGGGCCACTCCAGGCTCCCGTGGGCGCCCCTGTGTTGTAAGATGCCCCCTTGCCCAGGGGCCTCACCCCTCTCCTGTCAGCCTCTACGCAGGCCCACAGTGGCCATGCCCTCGTGCTGCTGGTACAGGGTGGGCTTGGAGCCCAGGGAAGAGAACCAGGCTGGACTAGTAATGTTCCGAATTAGTGTGCTGCCTTTGTGGGGAGCTTGCCAGATGGTCCCCGGCCCCCTACTCCATGCCCCAGCACTTTCTAAACACGCCCTGGATACTCAGGGGCACCAGGGGCTCAGAGGCAAGAGAAGGCAGGACTCAGGTGACAGGGTTTCAGAACTCATGGTTTATTGACACTTGAGCACAGTGACCCCTGGGAGGAAACCAAGTTTCTGGCTCCTTCAGCCCGGGACTCATCCCTATAGACAGAGGGAACAGCCATCCCGTCTTGGGACAAGATGCCCCTCGCAGAAAACACCTCTCCCAGGAGCCCTGCTGAGATGTGCACAGATAAACCCTTGGCAAGGCTGCATGGCGCATGAATGGCAAAGCTCGGCGTGTTTGGCAAAGCTGTGGAGCCTTGGCGGAAAGTGCTGGTCTCCTGGGGCTGCCTCCTGGGGGCGACCGGCAGGATCCCAAACCGAACCAGCTTACTCTGCACAGGCCCAGCAGGTTTCCATTGAGCCCTTGTCAGGGCTAGGCCTGGGAACCGGTGTGGCTGTACCCCGGCCATGGGACTGTACCCCACCTGTGCGGCGAAGCCAGAACTCTGAGCCAGTAGGGCACAGGAACAGGCGAGGGCCGCGTGCTGACTGGGGAGGGTAGGAAGAGAGTGGGCTGTGGCCAGAGGCTGGCTCGGGAACTCAGAGAGCCTGCATGTCTCCAGTGGGACCTGTCCCCACCACTGCCCCCTTAAAGCACATCTCCTTCCTTGGCTTGGGTGCCGAGCACAAGCGAGGTCAGGGAGGGCCTGGCTGTGCCCAGCCCAGCTCCATGTCCTTCTACCTCACAGCTACGGGGGGAGGGAGCTGGGCCCAGTCTGCTTCTCCCACCTCTGCTGGCTCAGAATCTGCTGTACCTGTAAAAGCAGAGCTCTCTAGTAGGGCTCTCTCAAGCTTTTGTGTTCCAGATTGGGTGCAAGCATCAGCAGCTCCATTCCCTTCCAGCCCACTTAACTGTAAGAATAGACCCTAATAATACTTCATCACTCCTTCCCGCTGGCAGCAGGGGAGGGCTCCCCTGGAACTGGCAGCAGCTCCCCAGGACAGCCCTGGACCTTCCAGAATCACAGCTTCCGTGCAACCCTGGGCCCTAGAGAGGAGAAACTGAGGCCCAGGCGGGCTCCGTGACTTGCTTAGCTCAGACAATGAGCTAGTGGCAAAGCTAGGATTTGAGATGGAGATTGAGGCTTCCAGACCTGGGGTCCCGGCTAGGGGCCCTCTTGGGACTGTGGCCCGAAAAGGAGGGGGGCCAGGGCTTTCAGAGGCTGAAGATGCCCATGGCTCCCAGTCCAGGTCTGGTCAAGAGGGAAGAGACCTCTATGCCTAGGTGCTGGGCCAGAGCCGGCATCTGTGCAGGAGGAAAGAGGGCTCCCTCAGCCCCAAGGCAAGGATGAGCAGCCCCAGACAGCAGAAGCCTCTGCCAGAGGGGTGTGTCACTGCAACAAGCCTGAGGCCGGGGCACGAATCAGACTGGCACACAGTGAGATCTGGGCTCCATGGGTGAAGCCCTGCTCTTGGTGGCAATCATGGAATCAGAGACCGGCAAAGAAGGGAGAACAACGGAAGTCCATGCTTCCTCCCTCTGCTAAGATCACGGCAGGGGGCAGCCAGGCCAGCAGTGAAGGGCAGGGCCACATGCTGTTGTCAGCCCTGTGCCGGGAAGGGCCAAACAGGGGGCTTTGGACCCCCAGAAAACAGTGGGGCCTTCAGATTCAGTGAGGGCAATACTAGGTCATTGTTGGCTCCCACCAAACCGTCTCTGAATTGCAGCGATTGTGTTGAAGATGCCTTCCATCAGGAGCCTTGGGGGGCACGGCATTGATCGCGTCATCTGGGCTCCTTCATCCCTGCTGCGGGAGTGTGGGGTAGATGTTGAGCCTGCGGGGGGCCTCTCCCACTGCTCCGCCGCCTCTTCGGAAGGCGCCCCTCGGTACACTAGGATCGGGGTCCTCCCTGCACTCTCCTGGCCAGCCATTGCCATTCCCAGACCTGGAGGCCTGGGTCCTCCCACCAGAGAGCCCTTTCCCTGGGCCCTTGACCTCTGCCTGGACTCTACACACAGCCCTGTCACTTCCCACTGGACACCCACACCACAGCCGCCTCACTGGAGTCACCCAAGTTTCGCAGCTCCTGAGCCCCGCCTGCCCAGAGCATGCTAGGGAATGTAGAGCTCTCCCCCAGGTGGTCAGGCTGTGGGCAGAGCAAGGTGGCAAAGGATGCCCGCTGTGGCCGGTGGGAGACAGGAGGAGGGGTTTTGGGGGCTATGAAGCAGTTGTGTAGGATGGGCTCCGAGCAGAGCCCAAGTCCCCCCGGCTGCCTCTGGACTTGCTGGGGCCTCTAAGCGGTGCTTCCCAATGAAACCCATTTGATTACCAACATAAGACATTCTAGGATATTCCAGTCAAATGAGGGAGGCTGGCGGGGCCACGGTCACCCTGATCTCCCAGAGCCCCGTGGTCTGGCATAGCCTATGGCACAGCATAGCCTATGCTCTTCAGGGCTGCTGGGCTGTCAGCAGCGAATGGAATCACAAGAGGTGGAAAGAACATGTCCGGGAAGAATTCTAGCCCAGACCATGCCACTGTAACAAAATAAATCCTGCTTTTGTAAAAATGGAAACATGCCTATTAGAATCCGTTCCAGGCCTGGCGGTCCTAGCCTTTACCTAAAGCTGTTTAAGGCACTTGAATGGCTTATTAACGCCACCTGGAAAAGTTTTTGTTTCAATCCTGATTAAGGAAAAAAAAAATCAGTAATACTGCAAAAGAAGTTTCTTCAAATAAAAAAAAAAAAATCAATACTTAAGTTTTCTAAGAATAAAATAAATGCTCAGCTCTGTTTAAGTTATATGACACAACATGTCCACTTGGCACTGACAAAACAGACAAAAACCTGAAATACTGCTTCTGAGTTAAGACTTCCCTGGGGGGGGGGGGCGAAGACCACAAACAAAAGACCCACATGTCATCATTCTGACCTTCCCCTCCCTTGGTGTGTGCAGGGCTGGGAGGGGACCAGGGAGGCTGGGGGGGCCACAAGCGCCCACCGCAGACCAGATCCCTGGTGCTCCCTCCTTCCCGGCAGGGCTGCGCTCCCCACTCTGGGAACCTGGCTTGGCAGGCCAGGAGCAGCCAGGCGCATCTGGAAAGAGGAGTCCTCCCAGTTGTGACCAGGGAGGAGCCAATGAGAAACCTGCGCCATTCACCCAGGACACACTTGGAGGTGGCCAGTGCCCTGGGTCCACCCGGGGTCTGATGTGCAGTGCCCTGCTGTCCCAGGCGCCCGCCTGGCATCTTTGGTCTGGCTGTGGCTCACGCCTGTGGCCTCTGGTCCTGCCCCCACCCAATGGGGCCAGGATAAGAGCTGCCCCACTTCCCAGGTCCTCTTCTCTTTGGTGAGGTCTCTTCCCTAGGCCTCCTTCAGAGATCCGGGCCATCCCACTGCCTTTGCGAGCAGGACATAAATAACCCATCCACACCCCCCAGCACAGTCCCACAGCCTCCAGGACGGACTGATTGCAAGCAGCACAGGGGACTTGGGGCCCTGGGAAAGCACTGTGAGGGGGGCACCTGCCTGCCCATCACCACTGGTCAGGTCCTAAGGCATCTGAGGGGGAAGGGTATGGGATGGGGCAGGGGGTGGGGCCCGATGGCCTGCAGCTCCTAGCTTCTCTGTGGAGTGCTGGTCTCTGGCTCTGAGAGGCCAGAGGGCACATCCCCTGCCCCCTGGGCCCCACCCTTCAGTAGGTCTTGGGGGTCCCTGAGGAAGACCACCATGACTGTGATGTTGTCATGGGAGCCCCGCTCCCGGGCTGCGGCCACCAGCTCCTCAGCCACCTGTAGCCCGCCACCCTGCTGCCTGACCAGGTGGCTCTGGACGAGGCCGGCGACCTCCTGGTGGGGGACGACATCGAAGAAGCCATCACAGGCCAGTAGCAGGTAGTCCTCGGAGCCGGTCAGCTCCCGAGAGGCTGAGTCCGCCTCGCCTGACACATAGGGCTTCTGGAAGACATCCCCTGGGCATGGGAGAGAAGGGCCTCACGTCAGAGGGCCAGGCTGCCCACTGCCGAATGCCATCCCACCAGGCCCCGGCCACCCTCCTCTGACACCCATGCTCACTGGTGAAATTCGAAACTCACGTGGTGCTAAAGGCTATGAAGAAAACAAGAGGGCGACATGGCAGACTTATCCTGGTGTCCCAGTGGGCAGAGTCATAGCCCAGCCGGGCCAGAAGTCAACTTGACCAACAGCCTCTTCCCTTCCAGTGGAGCTGGGCCCAGAGTTGGAGAGGGGGCGTGGCTGAGGGAGAAGACCTCACCTTTCCTTCCTTATACTCAGATCTGTAGCTTCCCTTCCCCTCAGGACCCTCTCCCTGGGACCCCACATCCAATCCTCTAGCAAGTTCTGTTGGCTTTACTTTCAAAGTGCTACTGGAAGCCACGGCCTCCTCCTTACACCTTGCCCAGGCCCACGGTCCCCTCCTTCCACACCTGCCCTCCAAGGGCACACCAGCCCCCACCATTTTCTGCCATTGAACTGCCTGGGGTGTCCTGCTCTGTGGAAGGAGCCTCTGCTTGGAGAGGCCCACCCGGCCACCTCCCCACTGCGGTGTGTACAGATGCCCAATGGCGGCAGCAGCAGGGAGAAGGGCTCTAAGCCGGCACGTGCGAGGTGGCCGGGAGGGACGGGTGTCACATTGTGGGGCTCAGCAGGAACAGAGCGGCATCTAAGTACCCAAGGGGAGAGGTGTGGGGTGTGGCGGCCAAGCCCTAGTCTGAGGCCCAGCAGCAGCAGGATGCTGACAAAACAGGACTGTGGAAGAGGATTCTCCCTTTATTTTTTTTAAGATGGAGAAAAGAATCAGCATGAACAGGGAGAGGACAATCGATAATCCTCATTGATGGAATATTTGAAAACGACCTTCCAGCACATACAGTAGCTATCTAAGGGTTTCCTAGTAGGTTTTTCTGGGAAAATGTTTTAACAAGAAGATAATCGCATACCACTTAAACTGGGATTACTTGTGCGAGATGGAAGACCTTGAGGTGTTTGCTGTTTGCTCATGCACTAAATTCACCAGAGGTCTCTCAGTCCGATTCCACGGCCCCACAGACCACAGGTGCTGTATTTCTCAGCAGAGGATGCTGCTGTTCCTGACAGCTGGGTGACCCTCGGGCCGCAGACGAAAGGCCTTGGTCTCCCACCCTCCTGCCTCCTTACCGATGGCTCTGGACACGGCCAGGGTCCCGTTGACTCTCCAGCAGTCCATGTGAGACACGAAGCCACCCAGTGCCTCGATGCGCTCCTTCTCGTCCTGTGCGGGACAGCCAGAGTAGGCGCTGGGGCAGGGTCCCCGGGGAGGCTGCATCAGCCAAGATGCACTGGTTCCCGAGACAGTGCTGGGAGCCGTGGCCCGGGAACGACGCCCAGAGGAGGCATCAGGAGAATGGTGATGGACCACGAAGAACCTGCACGTCCTCCTCCAGCTGCAGGAAGGGCCACCTCAGCCACAGGGCAGCCACGGTCACAGATCCTCGCTGCCTCACGTTTCACTCTGGGATACTGTCTCCTCCTTGCTAGCCACTGGGGCGACAGCAAGCCTGTGCTATGTGTGGCCACCTGGCAGGCCTGGATGAAACCTGAACTAGGCCTTGTCCTTTCTCGAAGTCCCTCTGCCTCTATCACCCCCCCCCCCCCCGGAAATGAAAGCAGCACCACCATGATAGACACTGGGGTACCAGCTTCCTCAGCTGGTAGCTTCCCATGCCCCATGGGACAGTGTCTACTGGAGATCCCAGTCCCCTCTCTCTGGGACCACAGAAGTGGGCCCTTCCTCTATGTCTCTGTGCAGATATAGACCTACTGCAGGGCCGGAGGGAGGGGGAACACCAATAGCAAAGGCTGGGCCTCCCATGTAGTTCCCTGAAGATGAGGGCAGCAGTGGGACCTGGAAGGTTTGTAGGAGCCTTGACCTGCCTGCACGGCTCCCTCTGGGCCTGAGAACCCGCTGGGGTGTGAGCAGTTCCAGAAAAAGGCAAAAAGGAGCATGAACACAGGCAGGGAAGGAGGATGAAGGAATAAGCAGGTGGAGGGGGAAGAGAGACTCAGAAGGGTCTGGGGAGAGGCAGGTGGATACACAGGCTGGCTGGGGGGCTGTGCTCTTTGCCATGGTGCCACATAGTGGGGCTCAGGGGGGCTCGGGAAATGCTGCCTGGAAAAGTCCCCACTGGACCGCAGAGGTGGTGTAGCTTGACAGTGAGCTTGCGGGGATGCAGGCAGGCAGGAACCCAGAGGCTTGAATCTAGTCCTGACTTAGACCGCATTTCACCTGACTGCCCGTCTCAGGGTAGGATGGTCCAACGGGGAGCAGACACCAAATGCCCCAGAGCTGTGGTGACGGTGGAGGGACATAGCATAGCTGCCATTTCTCAGTTGTGTGCTCTGGACAAGTTACTTAACCTCTCTGAGCCTCAGTCCTCTCCTCCATATGATGAGAAGAGCATATGTAGGAGGGGAGGCCCAGGAATGCTGTCATTCCTGGCTGCTTTGGTGATCGCTGCCTGACACTCCCTGCAGTGCTTTCCAAATCTAGAAACCACAAAAGGACAGCTCCATTCAGTTACATAAAAACCAAAGTGTCTACAAGGCAAAAAGCCCCTAAACATAGACAAAGCAGGGGGCTATTTGCAAATCACCCTGCAGACAAGGAGCTGACCTACAAACTGATAAGAACAACAGCAACAGCCCAGGAGACCCGTGAGCCAAGGACAAGAAGGAAGGGCTCTCCAGAAAGGCAATGTAAATGACCTCCCGTGTTGGAGAAGATGCTCAGGCTCAGTCCGTTAAGACAAACATAAACCCAACAGCCGCTTTCCTTCCTCTCAGACTGGCAGAAGCCTGCGGTTCAGTGCGACTGTGGGCAAAGGGACTCCCGTGGACACACAGCCCGAGGGGAGCAATGTGGCAACCATGCCAGGACCACCACTGAAACATTCCAACCCCTCCATCCCACTTCTAGGACGCTGCTCTATTAACGTGCTGGACCCTCAGCCATGAAATACAGTACTGAGTCATCTGCCGCTGTGTTGCTATTAGCATGAAGACACCGAGGAAGCCTCCACATCCACGGACAGGACTGGGGAAGACTGGAGCTCCGCGGAGCCCTACAGGAGGGTGGGGGCGCTTCCCATGCTGACGTGGAATGCCCTGGAACACCCATCCACGTGGGGAAAGCCAAGCGGGGACAGGGCATATGGGCGTTCCCCAGTAGCCAACTCCCTGCTTCCCTATATAAGGAGACAGACTAGACACCTGTGAGAAGGGGGTCCATGGAGGAAGACCATCCTCATGTCTGGGTGAGGACCCCAAGGTTCAGACAGTTGGTGACCTCAGGATCTTAACGCAGCCTCTACCCAACCAAGATCCAAGCCTAGTTCCTTCTGACCCCGGCTCAGCATTACCTCCTCCCTTGAGCCCTCTCCTCCCATAGCCCAAGTGGCTGGCTGACCCCTTGCCATATGCATGAAGTGTAGGATCCCGCCCTCTGACCCCCCTTCCTGGGCTGCCTGCTGGGCAGAGGGCCCAGCTCTCCCCCACAGCTCTAGGCTCCGTGTCACCGTGGTGAGAAGGGCTTACTTGGGACTCTTGGCTGTGAGCTTTCAGGGACCACCCCCAAACTCTGGTCACTCAAGTCACAAGAGCCCTCCCTCTGGGGGAACACCAGGAGTTCCCTTGGAAGGTGGTCCAGGGCCCCTCTTACTTCGATGACCATCTGCCGTCCTGCTCAGTGCAGTGTGATGGGGGCTGGGGACGTCCCAGGCCCAGAGGGAGGGGGCCCTTACCTGTCGCTCGGGTCTGTGCGGCTCCATCAGCTTCACCACCTGTCCCTGCTGCACTAGGATGACCTGGGAGTCCCCGAGCCAGGCGATGTGCAGGGTCTTTCCTGCGATGAGTGCACACACCCCCGTGGTGCCGCTCTGGAGCCGCTGCCAGGAGACAGGGGCGTGGTGGGCTGGGCGCCAGCTCGGAGGGCTCACACCCAGCCAGACGGACTGACTCCTGGAACAGTGCTCAGCCAGAAAGAAGGAACGGACTGCTGAAGCACACAAGGACATGAGGCGTCTCCGCTGCACGACGGGAGAGCAGAGCCTATGTGGTCTCGTCTGCACACAGCTCTAGAAAACAGGAGCTCTAGCATCTGTAATGTCTGAAAGCAGATGAGTGCTCTTCTGGGGAGCGTGTGGGCAGGAGGGTGGGGTAACGAAGGACAGAAGAAAACTCTTCAGGGGTGGTGGCTGGGTCTGTAACCGGGGGGAGGATTACACAGCTGTAGACAAATGCCAAAACCTATCCAACTGCACACTTTACTTGTTACTGAACTGACGGTATGTTGTATGCTGGCAATATATGTAATCTGTCATGTGGATTACATCTCCACAAAGCTACCTTAAAATAACAGCAGCCTGAGCTGAGAGCCTACTTCAGAGAATCATTACGCTGGGAGGTGGCCCAGGGTGACAGAGGCCATGGGGGCTGAGGCCTGTCCCTTTTTCATGGGGCTGCCACTTAAGTCTAGATGCTATATGATTTTCTGGTAAGATGCAAAGTCTGCCTTTGCTGATTTCCACTGGGGTCTGTTGCTCGGAGCGCCTGATGACAGCGAATCCCCTCCCAAGTCTCCTGATAAGCCATGTCAACTGGGGTGGGTCCTTTAAGCTCTCTGCGCCTCAGTTTCCCGATGTCTAAAATGGACACCATTTTAGTAGCTCCCTGGCAGGGCTGCTGGGAAGGCCCCATGAGGTTCTGTGGGTAAGGTCCAGTGGGTGGCAAGTTCACAGAGGAGGTGTTGGATGTGTTCTTTCAGAAACAAGGGCCAGATCCCTACATGGCTACAGTTCCTGAGGAAAGAATACACACAGTGAGGGGCGCCTGGGTGGCTCAGTGGGTTAAGCCTCTGCCTTCGGCTCAGGTCATGTTCCCACGGTCCTGGGATCAAGCCCCGCATCGGGCTCTCTGCTCAGCAGGGAGCCTGCTTCCCTTCCTCTCTCTCTGCCTGCCTCTTTGCCTAATTGTGAATTGTGATCTCTGTCTGTCAAATAAATAAAATCTTAAAAAAAAAAAAAAAAAAAAGAGTACACACAGTGGCCACCAGCAGCCTGCCAAGACCCTGCCCAGGTGAGTGGGGGCAGGGTGGGGGGGTTTGTATGTATTTTTTTAAAAATATTTTATTTATTTATAAATAAATAACCCCCCCAGGTGCCCCAGGGGGTTGTGTGTATTAATCATGGGCTTTATTTTCTCTATCTTCTTTTCTAAAAAAAAAATTTTTTTTTAAATTTTCAAAACTTTTAAGTAATTTCTACATACAACCTGGGGCTCAAATTCACAACTCTGAGATCAAGTGTCCCCAGCACTTCCGACAGCCAGCCAGGCACCCCTCTATTCTGATGTTCTGACAAACTGGGGTACTTGCTAATTGTGGACAGAGTTCCTATCCCAGGACGGGCTGGTCCTAGAGATAGCAAAGGTCCCCCCACCCTGAGCGCACAAACTTCATGCACGAGCCAGTTGGCCTGAACCCGTGTCCTCAGTCACATCCTCTGTCTCTCAAGCCAGGCCCTTTTTCCTGGCCTGGATGGAGGCAGGTGGCCCTGATTAGAGCCCAGAGCCCAAAAGGGTTATTCAACCCTCCACTTGCCGTGACCTGCCTTGCCCTGTTTCGCCTAGGCCTCGGTGTGAGGCCACTGGGAAGGATCTGCCACAGGGCGCTCCGTCCCCCTGCCTGCAGATTAACCCTAGGGCGGGGTCTCTCTGATGTGAATGACTGCGGACTGCATGCTATGTGTGAGGCCCGTTAACTGGTTCTCACCTCTCGCTTGGCTTTCCCGAGAAACATCTCGTCGGTGCACCGGAAGGCTTCTCTGAGGGCTCTGGCGGGGTCCGTGGGCAGTTCGGGCTGGCGGGCAACATTGGTGTGCACGTGCACAGCGGCATAGCGGGCGGCATCCACCCCTCCGTGACCATCAAACACGGCAAAGTAGGCTCGGTCCATGGGGTCCTGGTGGGGAGTGCCGCGGGAGTCACACCGCCCTTGCCCCGACCCAGGCTGTCACCTAGCTGGATGCTCTGGTCTGGGGGGTGGAGCCTAGGCGCTGACTGGGGTGGGACTGGAAGAATCAGCATGGCCTTGGCCATCAGCACTGGAAAAGGACAAGCCTCTGGAGCCTTGGTTCACTTTCTGTAATGAGCTGCTGGAGCATAAAATGAGGGAAGGGGTGCCAGGTGGCTCCCAGCGCCTGAGACAAGGCAGGGCTCAGCAACTGTTGAGTCTGGGGCGGGTGTGACTCCTGGGCTCCCCGCTCCCCCATTCTAACAGGCTTGGGCAGATCATTCCCTTTCCTCAGTCTGTCAGCTGGGAAAGCAAGGTGGCTGGTGGTTGCTCCAGCCAAGAAGTGCCGGGCCAACGAATCAGGCCTCTGCTCCCCCCAGTGGTGTGCTTGGGGGACACAGCTACAGGCATCACTCCTGCCTTGGCTCTGGCTGGCAGCTCCGCTCAGAACCCTGGCTGGCCCCCACCCCTGACGGCGTTCTGACTGTTCTGACTGGCACCTGGGAGGAGGAGCACTGGAGGAGAAGCACTCACCGACAGGCCGAAGAGCTGGTTGAAGGCGGGAAGGCACACGTGCCGGTCCTCCATTTTGCGACGGGTATTCCGGATGGCATGCATGGAGACCAGCCACGGCCCCGGAGGGCCCCGCGCAGTCGAGGGCACCTGCTTCTGCCACTGGCTGCACACTTCCCAGAGCCGGTTAAAGAAGGTGTGTGCCAGGCCCTTGGCATCCAGCACTGCTAGGCACAAAGGAGGACCGTTAGGGAGGCACCGATGCAGGCCAGCTGGGCTCCAATCGCTCTGCCTGCCCCCCCTTTCCCCGTGGCCCCTGGAGCTCTTCAGACGGTGCCCACCAAAGAACTGCATGCCCCCCACCCTCAGTCCATCAGCCCCAGGGGTATTCCGAGCACCCTAGCCTGTGTATGACAGCCTGTGTCATCAGTACTGGGCAATGTCTGCATGGACAACATGCTCAGGAAGGAGCCTCCTGACCCAGAGTGAGCAGCTCCACTCATGAGACCCCTCCCCAAGGAAACAGCCAGAAACGCAAAGGTAATTTCAGGACAAAGCTTAAAATCATTTACAATGGCACGTTAATTAGAAGCAATACATATCCAGCGACAGAGTAAATGACGGCCCAGTCTCTTGATGAAGAATTAAGCTGCTATTAAACATGATTTCCACAACTAAACACACAATGGACACATGGACCAGCAACTGCACCCCTGGGGATTTAGCCCAGAGAAATTAAGACACCACGTGCACAAAACCCTGGGTGCCCCCGTGTTCACAGCAGCCTCACCTGCAATGGGCAAAAACTGGAAATGGCCCAGATGATTTTCAACCCGAGAGCAGGTAAACTTCGGTATATCATGCTACAGAATACTACTCACGGAAGGAAGGAAGGAAGGAAAGAAGGAAGGAAAGAAAGGAGGAGCGAACTCCTGGCATGTTATAAAAACTCAGATCAATTTCCAGAGAATGATGCAGAGAGAAAAAAGCCTATCCCCAAAAGTTACATACTCTAGGATTCCATTTCTAGGCATTCTTGAAATTATGAAATTATGGAAGCAGAGAAGATTAATGGTTGTCAGGGTTAGGGACAGGAGCATGGGGCATTAGGGTAGCCACAAAGGACAACATGAGGGATTCTTGTAGAATTAAACTGTTCCGTATCTTGACGATGTCAAGATCCTGGTCGTGTCGTGATGGTTTACTAGTTTTTTAAGACCTTACCATAGGGGGAAACTGGGTAAAAGACACATGGAACCCCTGTTATTTCTTACGACAGCATGCGAGCCTATGGTTGTTGCCAGGTTTAATGGGAAAAAATTAAAGGGTAAAACTAAAATGGACTTCTAAAGAGTGCGTGATTGTGTAGAATGCTTATGTCATAATTATCAAAGAAAAAACATCAAGGAAAAAAATGTCACAGCAAAGAAGGAGAACAGAAAATCCCACACATGGTTTGATCACGAGGACCCAAAAAAGCCTTCAACGGCTTGGAACAGAAAACTAAAGGCAGGAAAAGCATACAATCAAAATGGCAGCAGTGGGTGTCTGCAGGTGGTGGTTTGACAGCGGATGTTTTTTTCTTAAGCTTTTTTGGTGTTTTCTCAATTTTCCAGGACAAGTGTTAGCCCCAGGTGATGGTTTCAGAATATGTCCATAAATTCTGTAACGCTTGATTGGGAGCCTGGTTCCTCCCGGTGGGTGTGGGCCTTAGGGACCTGCTCCTAAGAAACAGAATCAACCAGAAATGACCATGAACTGCTTCCTGAGAGGCACTGTGGCTCCCACCTGGCACATTCTCTCTCCCTCCCTGTCTCTGTCTCTGTCTCTCTTTCTCCATCTCCCTGGTGAATCACTGGCCCTGAGGAGAGCAGCCGTAATGGCGGGAGGACACTTAAGCAGCCCTATGGAGGGTCCATGTGGGGAGGGGCTGAGGCCTCCTGCCAATAGCTAAGTGGCCAAACCCCTTGGAAATGGAACCTCTGCTCCACTGGCCACAAGCCCAGGGCCACGATCTCATGAGAGACACTGGGCCAGAACCACCAGCTCAGCGGCTCCCAAATTCCAGACCCACAGAAACTATGGGATAATAAATGTTGGTTTTAAGCCACTAAATTTTGGGGGGAATTCATTACACAACAGGTAACAGCCCCTACAACACACACACACACACACACACACACACACACACACACACACCCCAAATCCTACCTGAACCTGCCTTTTAAAGAAAAGCTTAACAAGGAACTAACAAGGAACAGGTCCCAAGGAATCCTTGGGTGGTAAGCCTCAGAGGTTCAGGTCATTTCCACACACAAAATGCTCCTGGGACTCTTGCTGGCCCAGGTGCATGCAGCAGGCACAGGTGATTTGGAGCCGGTCACCTCAGAGGGGGGATCAAGGGCAGACTTTGAGGAGAGTCACCAGACACACTTGAAGGACTTGGAGGGGGGAGGTGTCGGAGAAGGAAGAGCTCCTGCCCAAAGGCAGAGGCTGCAGAAGAAAAAGGTAGCGGGGCGCCTGGGTGGCTCAGTGGGTTAAGCATCTGCCTTGGGCTCAGGTCATGATCCCAGGGGTCCTGGGATCGAGCCCTGCATCGGGCTCCGTGCTCAGCAGGGAGCCTGTATCTCCCTCTCCTATTCCTCCTGCTTGTGTACCCTCTCACTGTCTCACTCTCTGTCAAATAAATAAATAAAATCTTTAAAAAAAAAAAGGGGGGGGGAGGCCAGGGAAGGCCCAAGAGGCCACAGAAGACATGTCTGAGGGAATCCACACGTGAAAGTGGGGGGTGGGGGGTGGGTGTGTCTATTACTAGCCATTGTGGGCACACCCAGGATACAGGCACCATTCAGGTGTTTGGCAAGAAGTGGGAGACCAGCCGGGCTGGCCTGAGGGGCTGTGGGAACAGGAAGGCTCAGCTCTGGGAAGACATGTCCACACGTGCTCGGCCCAGTGAATCCCCTGCCAAAAAGTCAGAGACCCCTCGTTCAGCTGGACTGCACAGCGCTGTCTCCCTAGCCTCCTCCTCTTCCTCTCTGTAGACAGTTACGTCCAGACGACCATCTGGGCTCCTGGGCTCCTTCCCTCTCCCTCTGGGATCTGCTTCTTTTTTTAAAGATTTTATTTATTTATTTGTCAGAGAGAGAGAACGCAGAAGGGGAGGGGCAGGCAGAGGGAAAAGCAGACTCCCCACTGAGCAGGGAGCCCGATGTGGGGCTTGATCCCAGGACCCCAGGATCATGACCTGAGCCAAAGGCAGATGCTTAATCAACTGAGCCACCCAGGTGCCCCCGGGCTCTGCTTTTATTAGGCCTGAGACACCCGGCGAGGCACAGGGCACCAAGTACTCTCCTGCCTTAGGTCGTGCAACCATTTCCAACAACACATTTGAACTTGAATTTCAGCTTCAGCAAAGGCAATTACCACTGACAATGATAAGCAATAGATAAGCCATGGGCCAATTGGTTGGCTCACGGACTCCTGATGCTGCTGGCAGGACACACCTGCTTTCCCCGTTGAGGGCCTCATCCTGGCGCCCACAGGACCAGCTCACTGGAGCGGGCCGGCTGGTGTTTCCACATGACCCAGCCCTGGGGGGTTTAGTCATACCTCTGGCGTTGAGCAGTGGTGCTCATAACACCTGCCCGGAAGCCCATTTTCCAAGAAGGGCTTCAAGATGATAGATTTTCCTATGTTCTGCCCCAGTGATAGGGAGAGCTGATCAGGGCCCCAGAGCCCAGGCCTGAATGGAGGGCCAGGGCAGGCTGTGAGTTCCCACCCCGAGGGGCCATCCCCCCTTCCCTGGCCTGGCCTGCAGAAGCCCCGTGTAGGGCCTTCCCGCCAGCAGGTGGTGCTGGTTTCCCACCGGGACTCTGGGGTGGGGCACTCCCTTTGTGGGGCTCTGCGGAGGACAAAGGCTGCCTGTCACTGTGGGCTGCTGTCTCCCACACTTCCCAGGCAGGAATGTGAGGCCATGCTAGGATGGAATGTGGGCAGGGAGCCACGGAAGGGGGGGGGGGGATGAGAATTCGGCATGTGCTGAAGCAAGGGGCCGCGTGCATTTGTCTTCTTTCTCCCCCAGCCTGTTCCTTGTTTTGCCCTCAACACTCACACTCAGGCTCAACTCCAAGTAACACAGATAACAAATACGAGACAAGATAGAAGTAACCATATGCAATATCCATAAAGACAGAAGTAATCATAAGCAATATATAAAGGAGCAAATCAACAAATTATACAGGAGTTCCCCCTAGCCACGATTTCGCCTTCCGAGGTTTCAGGTACTGGCAGTCAACTGTGGTCTGGAAACGGGGTCATCAGAGGGTACTGTCAGAAGGTTAACAGCAAGGGCATCTGGGTGGCTCAGGCAGTTAAGCGACCGCCTTTGGCTCAGGTCATGATCCTGAGTCCAGGGATGGAGTCCCGAAGCAGGCTCCCCACTCAGTGGGGTGTCTGCTTCTCCCTCTAACCCTCCCTTCTCATGTTCTCTATCTCTCAATCTCTCTCTCTCTCTCAAATAAATAAAAAAACTTAAAAAAAAAAAAAAAGGGAGAAGGTCAACAGTAGCCCAGTGCTACACTGTGATGCCTATGTCACTCACCTTACTCCATCCTATCGCGCAGGCATCTCACGTCATCACCAGAAGAAGGGTGAGTACAGACCAAGATATTTAGAGAGAGAGAGGACCACCTTCATGTAACTTTTACTACAGTGTATTATTATCACTCTTCTATTTTAGTATCACTTGCTACTCTCTTACTGTGCTTAGTCTATAAATTAAAATTTATCAGAGGTGTGTGTGTATAGGAAAAAATGCAGCATATACAGAGGGTCTGGTGCGATCCACAGTTTCAGGCATCCCTTGGGGGTCTTAAAATGTACCCCCCCCCGGATGAGGTGACAGGGGAGTTTTCACCGTATTAATTCCCAATTTCATTAATTCCTTCACTGTATCAAGAAAGTGAAACGAAGACATGCAAAGAGCGAGCCCTGATTTTTTTATGATGAGGTTCACTGCCCATTTCTGGGTTCCCCAGGTGGTGCAGGGTGGCTGGGGGCATGCCACACTAACCAGTTCCCCAGGAGGAGGTAGACCGATGGGCCCCTCCCCAAGCTAGCTCTCCAGATGCCGTGGAGTCCACCTGTCAGGGTCCTGAGTTGGATCAGGTCGGGCAACCGGCCCAAATGCAGGCATTTTCTGCCAGCTGGACCCTGAGGCCGCCACCAGGAGCCCCACACATGTCACCCTCCTGGCTCCTACGCTACCCTGGGGCAGTGTCAGCTGAGGCAGAAGATCAAGTGGGTGACCAAGCTGCCACCTCAGCTTCCTCCCATGTAGAATGGGAAAAGCATTATTCATCTCCTGGGCGGTTCCGAAGCTCAGGGAGACAGCAGCCGCGCTCCCCCTGCTGACCTGAGGCTGGAGCGAGCGCTCTCTCCGCATCTAGGTGGCCATCAGGAGCACGCGTAGACGCTGCCCTTCCATGGCCCTCAGCCATGTGCTGCCTATGACCGCCCTTCCTCCAGCAACAGGAAGGGCGGTGGCGGCCAGGTGAGCCCTGACAGCTCCAGAACTGGCATTCCCCCACCTCCCACCCCATCCCGTCCTTTGTCTGGTGGGTGAGTCTGTCGCCTGCTAAGCGTCCCAGCCAGAGAGGGAAGAGAACTCACGGGTCACAGGGGCCTTCTCTTCCTCGTCGTCATCTTCCTCCTCCTCCTGCCCCGGCAGCTTTCTGAATTCAGATAGGTCTGTCTGTAGCAGCTGGGAAACTGCCTCGTGGGCCAGAGATGAAGCAAGTGGTGGTGAGGCGCCCCTGGAGACCGGAACAAGGAGTGAGGCGGGGCTGGCACCTTGGCAGAAGCTAAGACCCCAGTGCCTCCCCGAATGCTCTGGATGGAGACCTTCCCCCTCAGGGACGCCCATCTGGAGGGAGTGATGACCGCCTGTGCCACAACGTGCGGCGGCAAGCAGCAGGTCGGCCTCTGGGCCTCGGGGAGTTGGATGGGACACCAGCTCGATGCCGTTTACCAGGTCCTGGGCTACAGCAAGCATGGGTTGGGGCTGTGGGGGGCTGCACAAACTGCCCGGTGTCCAGGCTGATGACGGGTCCCGGCCACCAACCCCAGTTGGTGGCCCTCTAGCACTGCAGGAGTCTTTAGGGGTTGAATTATGTCCCTCAAAGTTCTTATGTTAAAGTTCTAGCTGCCAGGGCCTCAGAATGTGACCTGATTTGGAAATAGATGCGATTAGTTACGGTGAGGTCATATAGAAGGGTGGGTCCCTAATCCAGGAACCCTGGTGTCTTTATGAAAAGCCTGAGCTCAGTGGGGCCGTGGGGCTGTCAGGATGGACCAAGCCAGCTCACCCTGACCTTCATGCTCAGGGACCCGGGTCCCCACACTGCAGGGGTGAGTAAGAGTCACTAATTCTGCTTGACTCTCTCAAGCAGGCCCTTGGGGAGGGGGGGATGGTGTGCCAGGGTTGAGCTGACCACAGAGCTGACACCCCCCAGACACAGATGCATATAGGGAGAACTGTGTGTGAAGATGAAGGCAGCGCTGGGGTGATGACCCAGAAAGTACCAGAAGGAACCAGCCCTACCGACACGCTGATCTTGGCCTTCCAGACTCCCAAGCACTGAGATGATACATTTTTGTGTTTGAGCTGCTCGGAACTACAGTGCTTCCCACACCGCAGCCACGGAAAGCCTTCCCTGGCTCCCCTGCGCAGGAGTCCATTCCTCTGCTGCCCCCGTACCGCTAGATGCATCCTGATTCCAGAATCTGCCTCCCCACCAGTGGGAACCTGTCACAGGCCAGACGATGTGTGTTCGCCTTTGTGTGTCTGTCCTCGAGGGCTGGGGTCCACGCCCAGGGCAGCCAGTGCTTCTCTGCGGGGCAGACACACCTGGTTTTTCCCTGAGTGCAAGTACTTTCCAACAGCCACGCAAATGGGTCACTTCTCTTTGGGGGCTGGGCATCCACAGTGTGTCTATAGATAGTCTTAGGAACCTACAGCGATGAATCTGTGGTTTTTTTAAAATGAGAGGGTGACTCAGGAGAGAGGCCTCTGGAACTACCTTTGAGAAACAACCAGCCAAGACATGAGAAATGAGTTCCACTGACATATTTGGGGATTTCCTGCTAACCACTGGGTTTTCCTTTCTAGCAGCAGGGAGAAGCGGTGCTGTTTTCTTTGCTTCTGGGGGGTGGTGCCACGGCTTCCTGCAGGCCCAAAAGGCCACGGGGGCAGGGAAGCAGCTTCCGGCCTGGGGACACAGACAATGCCTGGCCTCAGGCCATAGGCCTTGTTTCCTGGATGTGCCCGCCCAGGGGTTCCCCCCTAGCCTGCCCCCACCCCCGCAAAATTCTCCAGTGGTCAGGGCTCCTAAAGACTCCAGATGATGCCGCAGTAGACAGAAGGTGTGTGCAAGGCCAGGTACCCAAGAAACATTCCAGTTCCACCTGCTTTTGGGTTTTCAAGTTTGCAGCCTAGCAACCGAGTTGAAAATGCAGAGGAATAATTACAGCCTGAGGTGTGCACTGCTCAGGGATCTGAGATGGGACACAGAACTGCTGACAATGAGGGGCAAGATAGGACATAAATCACTGCACCCTTGAACTTGGTGATCTGACTTCCCAACAGTCTCATGAAGGATACCATCTACAATCTGAAAAAACACCAGGCACCACTCTGCCTGGGGACCCCGACACCCAGGGGCCTCCACACCAGCCACAGGGATGGGAAGGAGAGGGACAGGAGCCCCCAGGAAGCTGCCAGGAACGTCCGTGGGGGTGCTCCTGACAGGCAGACTCAGAGCAGACAACGTGCGCTCGCATACATGAACGCTGTGTCTACATGGGGAAGAAATACTAGCAAAGAACAAAAGGAACCAAAAATAAATCCATCAAGATGAGTAGGATATATATGACTTTAAAATATAATGTTTTAAAGGTGTGTGTTTTTTTTTTTTAAAGATTTTATTCATTTATTTGACAGAGAGAGATCACAAACAGGCAGAGAGGCAGGCAGAGAGAGAGGAGGAAGCAGGCTCCCTGCTGAGCAGAGAGCCCAATGCGGGGCTCGATCCCAGGACCCTGAGATCACGACCTGAGCAGAAGGCAGCGGCTTAACCACTGAGCCACCCAGGCGCCCCTTAAAGTTGTTTTAAGATGGATTCGTTAGGAGGCTGATGGGGGCCATGACCCTTGGCCTCTCTTGCCCTCATGGGTAATGGTCTCAGGCCTGCTCTGGCATCCTGCTAATTAATGGGGTACCTGCTCAACGACACCTGAGCCTGGGCCTGCCACAGGGCCTCACGGGGCCCCACGTCATGTCAAGCAAGTTCTGCTTTTCTCCTACCGGTAGCCTGAAATAGCTGCCTTCCAACATAACTAAAACCTGCTCGCCCCCAAGGCCCTGCACCCTGCGGACCCCAACAGTCAGACCACTGACTTCTCCAGCTCAGGCCCCTCCCTGGGCAAGAGAGCTGGTCACCGGCTACCCTCCTCTTTTTCACCAGCTTCCATCTCCACTGCCGTGGAGCAAAACAAGCCTAGCCTTCTGGGATCCCGCCCCTCTGGCCCCATCCCTCCTCTGTGCCCATTCTTCCCCCGACCAGCGGACTGATGGCTCACCCCGGTGCCCCTCCCAGGCCCGGCCCTATAGCTTGTCCCTCTTCTGACTCTGAGCCAGCAGCCTGTGGCTCTCCTGTCTCTGGGCTCGCATGCATGCAGGGCTAGCATGGGCGCCAATCCTGCTGGGCCTGTGTTTCTTCCCACCACCCCTAAAGACCCCACAGGAGGCCTGGTGGCTGCTGGTAGGACAGACCCTGTGCGACCCTGGGCCCTGAGGAAGGCAGAGCCCCAGGAGCCCTCCCCTCCCCCGCATGCAGCAACCCGGGCCTATTCTGTTGCATCTACTTGCCTTATGCCCCCTCCAAAATATTTCTTCAAAGCAGAACAAAATAGGCCAGCGACACCCTCCACACAAGCCACACCCTAAAGTGGCACGGTCACTGGGCATGTCCGCCTGAGCTCAGTGGGGCCATGGGGCTGTCAGGATGGACCAAGCCAGCTCACCCTGACCTTCATGCTCAGAGACCCGGGTCCCCACACTGCAGGGGTGAGTAAGAGTCATTAATTCTGCTTGACTCTAGCAAGCAGGCCCTTGGCGGGGGCAGAGGAAAATGGTGCGCCAGGGTTGAGCTGACCAGCCAGCCCACAGGAAGCAAGCTTGGGGACACTCAGATGTCAGGATGCTGAGGCTGGGGGCATGGTCTGACTCAGGGATGAGGCTCATGCAGACTTGGTATGGGCTGCTAGCCTTTACTGTCTATGTGTTTGTCCCTTCTAATCTGCTCAGCCTGTTGTGTCTCATCTCCGTGGCCCGGCTGCCTGGCCTGTGAACAGCGGACAGCACCATCACCTCTTGGGTTATCGTGACTAGGGGCACATGGTCTGGCCCTGCCCCCCCCGAGGCCTCGGCTGGGCTCTTAACCCCCCGGTCTCTGGCTCCCCATCTGTGAAATGAGACAGAAACAGGACTGACTGCACCTGTCATGGGTTGGACTGTGTTCCCCCAAAAGAGATGTTGAAGTCCTAACCTGCTCAGAATATGACCTTAGGTGGAATTAGGGTCTTTGCAGGTGTTAAGAGGAGGTCCCCACTGGAGCAGGGTGTCCCTACAAGATGAGAAGAGACCCAGACAGGGAGGGAACGCCATGGGAAGACACAGATGCACAGGGCGGACACCATGTGACAGTGAAGGCTGGGCTGCAGCAATGCCGCTACAGGCCAAAGAACCCCAAGGAAGGACTGCTGGCAGCACCAGCAGCTGAGAGAAAGGCCTGGAACCAATGCCCCACAGCCTTTGTTTGAGAGAGCTCGACTCTGCCGACACCCTAATCCCTGACTTCTGGCCTCCAGAACTATGAGACAGTACATGTCTATTGTTCCAAGCCACCCAGACCGGGCTGCTTCGTGACAGCAGCCCTGGGGAAGCAATGCAGCTCCGTCACAGGATGTCATTAAGCAGCACAACTGGCACAGGGCAGGGCGTGCAGGGTGAGTGGCAGCTGTAGCCCAGTTTGGTAGGTGGCCCATGCCAAGACCCTTGCTCCCGGCCCCTGTGCTGTCCCCACCTGGCAGGCCTGTCACCTACCTGCTGCTCAGGAAGCCCAGCGCCAGGTCAGCCAGCTCGCCCTCCACCTCCTCCTGGCTCAGCACTGTCCCTGGGAGCTTCCATGGCGCAGGGTTCTCTGGTCTCAGTGGAGCTGGGAAGTCGCAGAGGAAGGCGTCCAGGAAGCCTGGGATCTCCTCTGCTGGCTGGCTGCTCTGCTGGGGGGCTCCAGAGGCCATGCCCAGAGCATCCCGGGGCGGGGGGGGGGGGGGCGCCGGGGGGCCGGGGGGGGGGCGCCCGGGGGGGGGGGGGGGGGTCTCTGCTGGGATTCCGGATGGTCTTCGCTCTGAGGAGAGACATGAGGGTCAGAAGACACAAGGGGGATCGGTGCTCTCACCCCACAGTGCGGAGTGCGTGGTGCCTTGTTTTCTCTCCTTCACCTGGAGGCATCACGCAGCAAGTGTCACACCAAGCCTGGGGCCTCAAAGCGGAAGGGCAGGGCTACTGGCCTCACATAGAGTTCAGGGGACCCAAGTAAGGGGGAGCAACAAGCCTAATTGGTGTCCTGACACAGATCCAAGAGGGGTACTCGGAAGCCCAAGAGAAGTGGCTTCAGGAGACAGAGCTGGGATAAGAGGCCACATGGATGCCTTGAAGGAAAAGTGACAGAGAAGGCAGAGATGTTCCTGGTAGGAGATGGCTGCCATGGCCAAAGGCAGGCAGGAGGTGGACACCGGGGCCAGGCCATTGAGGCAGGAAAACACAGCATGTAAATGGATTCAACCTGACCCTGGGAGCTCGACAGACAGAAGGTGAGGCGGTGATGCCATCACGTCTGTGCGCCCAGTGGCGAGAAGGGATGCCTGTCAAGGGACGAAAAAGAAGGGCCTGGTCCGGTATGTTTTGGATGTGGACCAGAGGGGGAGTAGGAAGAGGCAACAGAGGCTGCAGGGCACCTCGGGGTGTGAGCAGGAGAGAAGTGAGGAAAGGGGAACACCTGTGATGTGTCCTCTCTAACAGGAAGAGTCCTGGGCCTCTGAAACCCAGCTGAAGGAGAGGCACCAGGGACAGCCCAGGCCACTGACCCCACTGCTGCGGGCACTGGATTCCCCCTCTCAGGCTCTTCATGCCCTGTCCTCAGGAAGGCCAAGGGTTTACTAGCTACCAGGACCTGTGCATTGCCCATTAACAACCCTGGGAGCCAGAATGAGCCCCCATTTCACAGACAGAAACACTGAGGCTGGGAGATGATGGGGTCCAGGAGGGATTCTGGAGCCCATACTCATCACCATCCCACCCAGCTCTTCTCCTACAAGGGCCTTACTCACAGCGGGCTCTCGCCATATCCACCTCCCCAAGGTGGGCCTCCAGCTCCTCTTCCCCAGGTCAGGGCCTCCATGTACCACCAGCCTACCCTCTTCCTTCACCCTGCCTCCCAGGGTTCAGGGGCCAGCGAAGGCCTGTGTGTCAGACTCCTGCATGGCCCACCTGCACTACCCTCTTATGTTCAGCCCTCCAGACCCAAATGGTCCCAGAGCAACTCTCTTCTGGCATACACCCTCCCCCATTTGCTCTCTAGGCCCTACTTCCTACCCCACACCCACGTGTGCAACCCCCTGGCCACCAATGCCAAGCACAGGCCCTTGTCTAGCCCATTCCCCTCCAGCCTGTTCCCTCTGAGCCTTCTCAGGGCTGGGGCACCCCCAGGGCCTCCACAACACCCAGGTGGGAAGCTTGCTTTGGGAGCAGAACCAGAATGAACTCGAGGGTCCAATCCCAAGTTGCAGGCAGAGAATTCGGGGAGCAATTTCACGGCCCATCCCCTCCCTGAGGCCTTCCCGGTTCTGACGAGTACAGGCAGGGAGAAGGCATGGCAGACTCTTCTGGAATTCCTCATGCCTACAAACATTACCAGAGGGCAGCGGTGACAGGGGTTGGAAATTGGAGGCTGGAGGGACCTGCCACGGAGAGGAGGGGTGAGAGCCCGCTCAGCACCCACACCAATGGGCACGGCTGCCCTTGTCTAGAGCCACTAACTCAGCACAAGTCTGTGGCAGAATAAAGAGGAAAAAAAAAAACCACAAGAACAGCATGGGGTGAAGGGGAAAGGGCGTTAGTTAAGTGTCTAATCTGGAAAAGACTTGCAAGGACAAGGGAGGGGGGAGTAAGTAAAACAAAACAAAACAAAACTAACTCCAAACCCACAAAACCTCTCTCCTTCAGAGACTTGTCAAAGTTGACTTTTTAAAGCAGACACAGAAATAATACAGAAATTAGGGCACTTATGATGGAAGGTTATGGGGATGGATTTAAAATCATCGCTCTCACCCACCTTTACTTATCAGTAAAAGTAAATAAAATGCAGACCCGGGTCACAAAAGGCGAACAGGTAAAAAGATAGAGATAAAGCAGCAGGAATCAGGACAAGAGCAGGTTGGACACCTGAGTCATAACCACGAGGGGAAGACTTTGTAAAATGGGGAGATCAGAAAAGGCTGGGAGCCTCATGGGGGGCTGGTGAGGGTCGCCTGGGGAGCGAGCAGGCCGGCCGAGCTGCTGAGCAAGAACCAAGCCAGGGAAAAACAAGAAGATGGCGAGAATTTCCCAGCAGACTCCCACACCCTCCGGCAGAGAAAGAGGCCAAGCCACCTACCTCCTCTGCTTGCAAACAGCTCTGGCCTGTTGCTTAGGGGAGAAATGTGAATAATGCAGGCCTGGTCCCAAGCAACAGCCAGGGCTCCAGGGTCAGGGAAATGCTGTCTGGGTCCCTGTGAGCCCAGAAACAATACTCTGCAGGGCTTGGAATCTTTGACAGTGCCCGCACTCCTGTAAGCATATGATTAAGACCTCAGTGAGAGGAGGGCCGGCTCACCGACCTCCCCAGAGTTCACAGGAGGGCCCTGTTTGAGAAAGCCTGGCCCCTTGTGTAAAGCACAGAATACAAGACCCTTAGCCTGTGACCTTACTTGCTGGTGGCATCAGCTCAGCATTTTGGAATGCAGGTACCCAGGGCCATCCTGCCTGCTGAGGACCAAACATGCTGGTTTCTGCATCAGCAGGCGGAGGAGTGGGGCAAGGAGAGGAACCAGATGTGGCTCTCCTCTAGGGTCCAGCTGGGGTTAAAGATAAGAGTAAGTTCCTTCCTCGCCCTTCTTTTTTTCCCAAGAAACTCTGAATCTGTCACATAAGCCATACAGAGAGGAGCAAAACAATCCCCTCTCCCAGGAGCCCGGGGCCTACAGATAGAGGCAGGAAAAAGGCAGGGGGCTGTCCTGTGGTCCAGAGCTCTTGCTGGCCCAATGGGGGCAGAGAGGGCAGAGAGCAGGATGAGGTGGTGGGAGGTGAGGCAGAGCTGGGGCAAGGTGTCCAGCTGGATGCAGTGCTGAGCAGGGCTGGGGAGGGGGACTTGCCTGTGAGTCTGGGTTAGTCATCAAGACAAGGAGGGGCTAGGGGAGGCACACTGGGCTGCCAGCCCCCTTGTCACCTGCCTCCACCAGACTGGCCAAATGTGGCGCATGGACCATGGCCTTCCGGCTCCCGGAATGCTGCCGCCCTGCACAGCCCATCAGCTGGCAGCCACGGCAGCGGGAATAATGACAATCCCAGCTAGCACCCGCCAGCAGCCCCCAGCTGCCCGCACCCATGGCACTCTCCCTGCTGCTCCTCTTCCCCACTCCCAGCAACCTGCTGTCATTCTCCCCAGGTAGGGGTCATGACAGGTGGGGGCTACCAGTGGGGAGAGAGAGCAAAAGAACCAAGTGACTCGTTCGAAGTCCCTCGATGGGGTTCACGCTGGGGGCTCACCTGCCCACCCCTCACTGGGTCACCAGCCTGGGAATTCAGTCTGTCGTGGCCTCTTCTTCCATCTCTGTGCCCATCACCCTGTTCCAGCCCCTCACCTCCCTGCTTCTGTGATTTGCCTTGTCAAATCCCACTTTGGCCCCACCCCTACCCCAGACCTCTCTGAGCCAAGCCCTGCTGAACTGCGACACCTTTGGGGTCCAGCGCACTGCCTTCCATGTGCTCGATCCCAAAGAAAAAAATATTTATTTTCCTCTAGTTTATCGGTTTTGACTCATAAACTCAACTAACGCATATTTGTACAACTGGCTTTTTCTCCATTAAAAAAAATTTTATTTATTTTAGAGAGAGAGGGAGCATAAGCAGGTAGAAGGGCAGAGGGGGAGAGAGAATCCTCAAGCAGCCTCCCAGCTAAGGGCAGACTCCAACCCAGGGCTCGATCATGGCAGCTGGCAAGTGTGACGGCAGAGGGAAGACGCAGGCTGCCTTCTGCCACTGCCAGTGGGTGGTGTGGGCTGAGATAAGCACCCTGAGGCCTGACACCTTCAAAGAGGAAGTTAGGATATTCTGGGGAGAACCCCGATCATGACCGTGATCAGAGGAGAAAGGTTTTAAAGGCAGGGATGGCCTCCGGCAGTATCTGAAAGGAATTCTACAAATGAACTGGTAAGGAGGTTTATAGCTTTCAAAGTGGTATTTGGAGTGGTATTTGTTTTGTTACCTCTTGCACAACTGAGCTCATGACCCGAGCTGAAATCCAGAGTCGGCCGCTTAACCAACTGAGGCACCCAGACGCCAACTGCCTTTTTCTAGATGGTACAGACAAAATACTTGTTGAGAGTCCTGCTCAACTTCAGAACCCAGGAGTAAGGCAGAAGACAGCAATCCTTAAGAAAGGAAACTGTGTCATGGTTACAACAGTATTGCCTTCTTTATTAAAAGCTTTTCTGTAAATGGAGAATCTTGTTTATTCCTAAGTAACCACTGTGAAGAATATGGTGTCAATTTTCCAGATCTTTTCCTACACATGTATCTTTTTTTTTTTTTTTTTTTTTTTAAAGATTTTTAAAATTTATTTGACAGACAGATCACAAGCAGGCAGAGAGGCAGGCTGAGAGAGAGAGAGAAGAGGAGGCAGGCTCCCCGCTGAGCAGAGAGCCCGACGCAAGGCTCGATCCCAGGACCCCGGGACCATGACCGGAGCCGAAGGCAGAGGCTTTAACCACTGAGCCACCCAGGCGCCCTGTATCTTTTTTTCTTAAAAAATGTGGCTAAAATACACGTGACATACAATTTACTGTTCTGCCCGTTTTCCCCTCTCCAGTTCTGGGGCATTAGGTACATTCACATTGTTGGGGACCCACCACTTTCTACAGGCTTGACTTTCTCAACTAGATGCTCTGCTCCCTGAGTCAGGAAGCCCACCCCTCTGTGCATGGCAGCTGGCAAGTGTGACGGCAGAGGGAAGACGCAGGCTGCCTTCTGCCACTGCCAGTGGGTGGTGTGGGCTGAGATAAGCACCCTGAGGCCTGACACCTTCAAAGAGGAAGTTAGGATATTCTGGGGAGAACCCCGATCATGACCGTGATCAGAGGAGAAAGGTTTTAAAGGCAGGGATGGCCTCCGGCAGTATCTGAAAGGAATTCTACAAATGAACTGGTAAGGAGGTTTATAGCTTTCAAAGTGGTATTTGGAGTGGTATTTGTTTTGTTACCTCTTGCACAACTCTCCTGAGAATAAGCTGTTAGGCCACACTGCAGATGAAGAAATATTCTCCGGGAGGGTAAGCTGTCTGCCTAAGGTCACACAGGTAGGAAACAGCAAAGCCGGACTCATAGAAGGTCTTCTGACACCTTTTGTCGCTTCCGGCTTGGTTACAGGAGGGAAAGAGTGAGATCAGACAATAGGACAGATATGGCCATGAAAGCCAGAAGTAAGGGGCGCCTCAGTGATGCAGTCGGTTGAGCGACCGACTCTTGGCTTCAGCTGGGGTCGTGATCTCAGGGTTGTGAGATCCAGCCTGGTGTGGAGCCAGGCACTGGGCTCCGTGCTCACCCGGGAGTCTGCTGGGGTTTCTCTCTCTCCCCTGCTTGCTCACTCTGGCTTTCTCTCTCTCTCTGAAATAAATAAATCTTTAAAAAAAAAAAAAAAAAGGCCAGAAGTGTGCTAAAGATGACCTCACAGAGCTGGCCTTACATTCCATCTCCCTTGGTGGGAGTATAGCTCTGCCCACAGGCCTTGCCCCAGGAAGTACCATGTGGACATGTGGCACTCAGGCCATGTGTCCTGCTGGGTGGAAGGCTGTGGGGGAGGAGTCCATCACTATCAACTAGTCCTGGCTATGTGTTAAGCCCTGCATTAAAATCTCTAGAACTGGGTGCCATTTCTCCCTACTGCACAGAGGTTAAGAGGCTTGCCTGAGGTCACACAGCAACCAGTGGTGAAGTCTATTACCTCCCTGCCTGAGATTCCTATCACACACCTAGGGCTGAAAGGGCAGCAGCCCAAGCATTCGCTTTCACTAAAACACTCGCTTTAAATCACTTGGACGCGGGCCACGGGCGGGGGCAGGCCGCGGGGTAAGGGCACGTGGCAGAGATGTGGACCCGCAAAGGTGCAGGGGCTGGTGGGGTAGGTGTCAGGGCAGTGGGCCCAGCCCAGATGCTCCTAAGAACAGGGGCTCGGCCACGGGCAAATGGGGGCACGTCGCCCCTCAACATCCATTCTGCAACACCGCCTTCGGTTCCCACCTGTTATTCGGCTTGGCCACACCCCCGCCGGCCCCTGGCCCCCCAGGTCTACACCCTTGGCTCCCAGGCCCTCCAATTCTCTGGCTCAGGTTCCTCAGGTCTTTGGTTACTCCCTCCGTTCTTCAGTCCCCCACTCTGCCCCTGAACCCCTTGGGTCTTCCCGTCTCGGCCTCCCTGCCTCCCCAGCCTCCCTATTCCGCACCCTCCGGTTTCTCAGCGCCCCGTTTCACCCCTATACGTCTCAAGTCCCCACCTGAGCCTCACTCCAGCGAGGTCAGCCCCCCGGTTCCATGCCCCGGGCCTCCTCACCCCCGGGAACCCCACGGCCTCACCTGCTACTCCGCGGCTCCCTGCCCCGCGAACCGCTCCCGGCCGGCCCCGCCCACTTCCCGTCCCCCGCCGCCTCGGGCTCCGCGCAGGCGCAGTCGGGCCGAGGACGGGCGGGGTCGGGCTTCTGCTGCCCCCTGGCGGCCTTACGGCCTTTTCGTTACCCGTGGAGAAGAGCTGCGTTCCTCCCAAAAAGGGTCGCGCGGCGACACGGTCCCCATCCTGGGTTCTGGAGCAAAACGTGTGATCACTGGCGAACTGCTTCCCTTCTCAAGCCTCGGGTGGCTGGGTAGATGGGGAAAGCAATCCCTATCTCACAGCGCTCAGATATTAAGCAACATGTGCTGTGGGCAGCTGGTGAGCGGCAGAGGAGGCACATACAGACCCAGACTGCCCCAGGGCCGGTGGGCCATCAAGGGAGGAGGCACAGTCCCTCTTATGACTTGTCCTACCTTGGGCATGTTCCTTAGCTCATGTTGGCGGTTGTATTCGTTTCTTATTGCTGCTATGACAATTACCACAAACTTACACAAATTTATTATTTACAATTCTTTTTTTTTTTTTTAAGATTTTATTTGACAGAGAGAGATCACAAATGGGCAGAGAGGCAAGCAGAGAGAGAGAGAGGAGGAAGCAGGCTCCCGGCAGAGCAGAGAGCCCGATGTGGGACTTGATTCCAGGACCCTGAGATCATGACCTGAACTGAAGGCAGAGGCTTAACCCACTGAGCCACCCAGGTGCCCCTATTATTTACAATTCTGGAGGTCAGAAGCCCGCAAGAGATGATGGGCTGTAAATTTGAAGTGTTGGTGGGGTGCGTTCCTTTCTGGGGGCTCTAGCCAGGAATTGTTCCCTTGCTTTACTGGTTCCTAAAGACTGCCCATTCCTTGGCTTGCAGCCTCTTCCACGTTCAAAGCCAGGAACATCTGGACAAATCCTCCTGCTGCCACCTCTCTGGTCCTCTCCTTGGATTCCCTATTCCATTTTTAAAGACCCTTATGATGCCACTGGGCTGCCCAGATGAGATAGGAAAATCTCAGTATTGTAAAGTTAGATGATGGGGTGCCAGAGTGGGTTGAGCTGGAGAACCCTTGGTTTTGGCTCAGGTCATGAGCCAGGGGTCCTGGGATCTAGCCCCGCTGGGAGTCTGTTGGAGATTCTCGCCTCTCCTTCTGCCTGTGGGCACTCTCTCTCTCTGATGGATAAATCTTTTTTTTTTTTTTTAAGATTTTATTTATTATTTGACAGAGAGAGACACAGCGACAGAGGGAGCACAAGCAGGGAGAGTGGGAGAGGGAGAAGCAGGCTTCCTGCCGAGCAGGGAGCCCGATGTGGGGCTCTGTCCCAGGACCCTGGGATCATGACCTGAGCTGAAGGAAGCCGCTTAACGACTGAGCCACCCAGGTGCCCCATAGATAGATAAATAAAATAAGACAGATAAATAAGATAGATAAATCAATCTTTAAAAAAAAGTTAGATGATGTGACATCTACATTCTGTCTGCAACCCTGGTTCTCCTTTGCCATCTAACACACATTCCAGGTATGAAGACCTGGACATCTTCGGAGGGGGCATATTTCTGCCACCATAGAGGCCCATGAAAACATTTTGTCTTCGAGCTAGAAGAAATAAATAAATTTTGAGATCAAAGGACATGTTTTAACATACAGTATTAATATAGTCATCTTTATATTAATGCAGTTTATGGTATAATTAAAAAAATTAAAAACATTTTTATGGAAGGAGGGCCCTCTAAAGCCGTACTGCAGCCCCACCTCCTTGACTTTCAGGCCCACATATGGGGCTCTGTCCCTCCCAGGAATCACAGTCTCCGGGATGCTTCACTAATAGGAGGGGTTTAGGGAAGCAAGGAACCTTGGAGAACTATCAGCTGATGTTAGCTTATGGGCTGATGTGAAAAGAAACCATTTCTGGTAGAGGCAAGCCTGGAAGGCAGGGAGTATTTAGGCAGAGAAAGCAGGGTGGGACAGAGGCGCCAGCTCATGTCATTCTCCTACTTACACCTTCTTAGATCCTATAACCCCCTGTCAGTGTGATGACCCCAAGCAAGGCTTGAGGTTACTTCTTTTTTTTTTAAAAGATTTATTTATTTATTTGACAGACAGAGATCACAAATAGGCAGAGAGGCATGGCAGAGAGAGAGGGGAAGCAGACTCCCCGCCAAGCAGAGAGCCTGATGCGGGGCTCGATCCCAGGACCCTGGGACCATGACCTGAGCCGAAGGCAGAGGCTTTAACCCACTGAGCCACCCAGGTGCCCCTTGAGGTTACTTCTTATGACTTGTCCTACCTTGGGCATGTTCCTTAGCTCATGTGAGCCTGTTTCCTTATCAGGAAAATGGGGACTGTAGCAACCAAGCTATCTCATGGGGTCGTTGTGAGACCCTGCATCAGTGTTTCTCAAAGTCTGTCCAGACTGCCGGCATCAGGATGACTATGAGGTGAAGTTTGAGAACTAGGGCACAGGTGAAGTGGTACTTGGCACAGACCCTCCTGAACGGTGAAATGGGGTGCCTGTGAAAGCTGGGGTCCCTGCGGGCCTCCTTAGCGAGGGCCTACATTAGATTCTTTGAAGCACTGATTGCATTCAGTGTTGGTGGCTTAGAGATAACAGCAAAGTGAGGCACTGCCACTTGGCCTGTAACTGGTCCTTTAGGGGAACTAGGCCAAGGCGTTGCCTGTGAGATGACTTGTGCCCTGTGGCTTCTGGCAACCCCTCCTCTGTGAATTCCATCACGCCTCAGCTTCTGGCTCTTGGCTTTCACCTTTGTGAAAGGAATCTTTCCATGTCACCCACCCCACCCAGCCAATGCCTTCGAGCTCTGCCTCTCTTACCGGGCTGCGCCCCTGGCGGAGGTGAGCAGACCACACAGAGCTCCCAAAGTGTTCAGCCTGGGTTTTGCTACTGTCTCTGCCCCCTTTGGCAACCCCTTCCTTGTCCCCACATGTCCATTATTCTGAAACCCCACCCCAAACCCTCTACTCCCCCTGACACGACCTCAGGCGTCTGGGGATGGTCACACCTACCTCCTCCTATCTTCCTGTCCCGCCCCTTCTCACTTTGCCAGACCCATTGTAGACATGGGTAGACACAGGTCTACATGGGGTGGTGATATTGCTCTTGGGTTTTCGAACCATCAACCATGCTGTGACCTTGGAAAGAAGGGACAAACCCTCACCCCTGACTTTCGGGACTCCCGCTTGACTTCCCATTGCTGGCAGTGCCGCTTTCTCCAAGGGGGCCCGCGGAGCATCTTGGCCGCTGGTTACTGCAGGTCTACGGTGGCTTCTCCCATCTAGCAGCCCTGGAAGGTGTGCTGCACTCGACTGAGCAAACGCACATGAGGCACGTAGTGGCGATGTGCACCAGAGTCTCGAAGTGACAGGGATGGACGTTGTCCAGGGCAATTCAGCGGCACAACCAGGCCCTGTTTCCGTTGAGTCATGCTCGAAGGCCTAGTCTGGAGTTCTGGCCCCTGCTCCCCCAGAGCAGGTTAGCCTGAAGCTACAGACCTCCTTGACCTCAAGGGCAGAAGGTGCAGTCCTAAGGAGCACAGAAGTCTGTTCCAGCCAGAGCGGGCCTCGTCTCTTCCTCTCCTCCTGGCTCCTGCAGCCACGCTGGAAGAGTTGTATGCTGTTGGATGATTTGAGATGACGGGACCCAAAAGGTAGACTCCAGCTTCGAATGCTAAGGAGATTCACACACAAGGGACAGTTGCAGAGAAAAATGAACGAATCCTTTATGATTAGCCCTGCTTGGGACTGAAATCTCAGTGCAGGATTCTGGTAAGGAATACGTAGTTTGGGTTTAAAGCCCAAGGTACAGTCTCTGCCCTACCGCAAGCCCCTCTGGCCATCCACCTGGGCTGTGTGTGTGTGTGTGACAGAGAGAGATAGATCCCAGAGCAGAATGGAGTTGGGTCACCCTCCCATGGAGAAGGCCCTGGGTCCACTCGCTATGTGATGGGCTGGCAGAGCAGCCACAGCCCTGTGCCAGGGACACTATCTACTAGCAGATATGGCCTTGCTGGTGCCCCCCGAGTCTGGTCCTAGCAAGAGGGGAGGTGGGGAGGAACACAAGCATTCCGAGTGCCCCCCCCCTTCCCCTGGGATACCATCCCACCCAGCAGCTTCCGGGGAGTCTGCCTTCAGGTCACGTCGTCATCTCCCCGGCTCACTGCATATTTTCTTTGAGCCTCTAGAGTTCTTTCGCAGTGTTCCTGGGACACCTGGGTTGTTCGCTGGGGCCTCCCAAAAGAGGGAGCCTGGAGGGTGCAGCACTGGCTTGGAATGCTGGGCCGTCACAAGTTTATTGATGGAAGCTCTTCCCAGAGCCTTGTATGTTCCAGTGTGGACTGTGAGTTTGCTGCCCAGATAGGGAGTCCACATGCAAAACGTCCCTGACCTGTCCCTCACAGAGGTGTAGTATCATACTGCTTGGAAAGCTGTTCTATCTACCACCTTCCCGCAGGGGCTGGAGCAATAAAGGGGCGTGGGAAGGATGGCAGGTGGGGCACGGCTCACAGGGCGATTTGGCTGATGGGTTCTTTCCTAAATAGGACAGATGGTTTCTGTTCGACAAATCGCAGATGGCTTCTGCGGGGTCCCTCTGGTTCAGCACAGCACCCACACCCAGCTCCTCCTAGGAAGTGGCTGGCCTGCCTCTGTCTGGGACAATAAGGGCTCATGGGAGAGCAGGAATCAGGACAGGCCCTGGGAGGCCACAACGGTTGCACGCACCACACACAGGCCTGCTCAGAGCCACCCTCTGACCCCAAACAGTGGGCTGTGGGGATGGCCAAGGTCTGGTGAGGACTTCTTTCAGCCCTGCCTCCTTCCACAGGTGGCCCTCCTATGACATAGGCCTGGGAAGACAGGCAGTTGGGGCCCTTCTTTCTTCCTTGCCTTGCAGGGAATGCCTCCTGCAAGGAGGGGACACCTCCTACTTGTGCACACCGCTACCATGCGTTCCCACATGTACTGAAGTAAGATGTGAGCCTAGGATTGGGCTCAATCCCCCTTTCCACACTCGGTGGCCTCCCTATGGGCAGCACCGGGCTGTGGGCAGAGCAAGGGTACTCAGGAGGTATGCGCAGAATGGAGGGAGAGCTGGGGCAAGGATGCTGGGAAGGGCAAGGAGATGGGCAGGGAGGACCCCATAATCCTCGGGCGCCAGTGAAAGGTCCCGAGCCGCTTGCTCTGGAGAAGAACAAAATGCATTTTAATGATTTCTGTAGCTCACAGGACACCCATGTGGGGCCTAGCGAGGGATGGCAAGGGCATCACACAAAGTAGGCGGCCAGGGCTGACATCTTGTCCTTGGGCCGCCTGGCATTGGGCTTGCCAGGGGGCCGCCGGCCCCGGGCCCGCCCTCGGCCCTGCCTCCTCCCTGGGCCGCCGCGGTGCATGGGGTGGCAGGAGGCTGCATGCTTCAGCTCCACGAGCTCCTGGAAGATGGGGTCGCAGAAGACACAGCCCGTGTGCTGTGTCTCGTCGCCCGGGAGTGGGGACTTGGCCTTGTTGAAGTCCACGGCGAGCAGGGCAGCCTCGCAGGTGCTGCAGGTGTCGGCGGACACGCGCACACGGTAGGCATTCTCGAAGCAGTGTGCCACCACGTTGCACTTGTTGCATGCCACCTTCCACTTAGGGCCCGAGGTGGGGTCCAGCACCAGCACGCCGCCCTCACAGCCCACGCACTGGCCAATGCCCAGCATGCTCAGCGAGTGCTGACACGTGGGGTGTGTGCACTCATTGCAGCCCATGCCTGGTGGGGGGGAGGGCAGCCCATGATGCACAACCCCATCTACTCCCCCATCCCCCCCAGGAGCCTCCTCCCAGGGTCTCATGGTCCGGAACTGTCATCCCAGCAAGAAGCGTTCCTCTCGGCCTTGTTTATGCTGGCTCTCAGTACCCCTGCTGCCACTGCCCCTGCTTCTCTGCTTCTCTAAAACCCCTTCAACCTTCGAGAGCCAACCCCCCATCATTTCTAGAAGGCCTTCCTGGTGGCCTTCAGCAAGGTTCATCCCCCCCTTTGTTTTGCTTCCACAGCTCATTCCAAGCTCCAGCCAAGTGGCTCTTACGCCATCAGATTACACGGGGCCATCGGCCTCCCTGGAAGCTGCTGGAGGGCAAGGAAGGGCCTCGGTGATGCCAGCAGCTCAAATGCAGACTGTCCCTGCCACATAGGTGAGGCCCGAGTCAGGAGGGGTGAACGGAGACCCCTGAGGACTCCCCGGGCCTCCAGGTGAAGGTGGGTAGATGCCGCTCACTGTGCCTCATTCCTGTCTATGGCATGGGGTGATGACACAAGGGGCTGGGTGTGGTGTAAAGGATAGCATAGCCAAGGGCGAGCATGCTAGGCCCTGGGCCCCCTCTAGACTCTCGGTCCCACCTGGACACATGCTTCCCTTTCTCCAGTAATAACCGTGAGGAGACAGAACAGTGGTAGACACTGACTGAGAGCACACCCCCTTGCCAGGAGGGGTTCCCCAGACGGCTGCATCCTCTCACTTTGGAGGGGGCACAGCATGCCTGCTGCCCAGATCCCGAACAAGCTGACTACAGTTGCCCAGTCGACTCTGACCGGTATGGAGAGAGGCAGACAGCTGGGCCACCTCAGCAGGGCCCAAATCCACCCCAGGTCTCCTACCCCCACACTGGTGTGGGGGCTGGGGCTGGGGCTGGGGCTGGGCCCCTCAGAGACCAGCATGGTGTGGGACCAGGGTGGGGCCCAAAGAGGCACTATGGACACCCAGGGGGACAGGCCAGCCTGTCTCTGGAGGGAGCAGCCGAGGCCCAGAGACATGGCACTCACCTTTCTTCATGTCTCGGAAGGGTGGGTGGTTGGAGCAATAGGGGCACAGTGGATAGCTCTTGCCCCGAGAGCCCGATGACCACAGGACCAGCTCGAAGTCATCCAGTGGGCACCGGAGCTCCTTGTAGAGCTTGATGGTGCCGTTCTGGGGGAGCGTGTAGGTCTCGTCACAGTGTGAGCAGTGCAAACGGCTTGGCTTGGCCTGAGGTAACACCAGTGAGGGGGTTCGGGGTCACTGAACTTTCGGGGTCACCCAACTTTCCTGCCCACCCTCATTCTCATGATACCGAAGTAACTGGTAACATGTAATCCACAATGCATGTAACATGTAATCTATTACATAGGACACACAACACAGCATATGCAACATGTAACAAGTCATGCACAATGTAATATGTAATACAGAAAATATAACATGTAATACATAATACACAATATATCATATATATGTCCTATATATGATATATATCATGCATACGTTGTGTCATATATATGTAATATATATATCACACATACGTTGTGTAGAGAACATGTAGGTACTGTGTAGTATAGAGCACCAACATGTAACGTGTAACACGATAGTATACCTCTGTACGTAACAGAATGCAGACACATAATACGCATGTCGTATGTAATAGGTAACAGGTCACACATAACACAAAACGCGGAATGTGTTGCCAGGCAACGACCTCTCAGGCAAGGACCCCTGGCCACGAGTCTCAGCACACTTGCTGCACGCATGAAGAGAGGCAGTTCTAAATCCCCTGCGTGTACACAAGTACCCAGGACAGCAAATAATGTTTTGTTAGGGAAAACCAGACAATGTGTTTAAGTGGCCTCACAGTGTACATGTTCCTGGGGTCAGGGGACACTATGGGTGTCTGTGGGCAAGGCCACAGTAGGCCTCTCATGCTTGTGTGACAACCAGGACCAAGACCGTTATTCCCGCAGGACTGAAGATAAAGCAGAGGCTTCCAAAGGTGGCAAGACTTGACCGAGTCTATGCCTGCCGGGGCCAGAGGTTAGAGGGGAGGCCACAGCCCTTCACCCCGCTTACCTGGATGTACTTCATAAACCGGTGGCACTTCCCACAGCGGGACAGGGGCTTGCCCGTGGCCGCCAGGGGCGAAAAAGACACCTCCATCAGCTCGTCCATGCCTGGGGGCAAGCAGTGCGGGGAAGAGTCACATCCTCTGGGCCCGGCAGCCCACCCTCACCTCAGGCAGGCGGGTGGAGGGGAGGTCCCCATGAGTGGGCCAGGACCTGAGTGCATGCATCTCAATCCCCAAGGGTGCGGGGGTCACAGAAGGGCAGAGCTGCCACCTCACTGGTCACCTGAGCCGGTGGCTTGTGTGCGGTGGTGAGATGCCTGTGCTTTAACCCCAATGATGACGACAGCCTGGCAGTGACGCGCCACTGCCTTGTCCTCCCAATGGAGCCCCAGAGTCTGGACCCCAGATCTGGACACCAGTCCCGCATGGCCATGGTGGCCCTGACCATGTAGAGCTTCCCAGGGGTAGGGAAGAGGGGGACCTCACCGGCGATAGAGTCCACAAAGTAGTGGAACTTCCTCTTGAAGACGTCCAGCGTGTGGCCCAGGACCTGGCGGTAGTCAGCCTTGCCCTGGGCGATCAGGTTTAGCTGCTTCTCTACTGCACTGCGGATGGTGGGGAGCACCAGCTCTGCGTCTGCAAGGTGCGGTGGTGGGGAGGGGTCAGGTGTCACTGGGAGCACTCACATCGAGGGGTTGTGGCTGGCCCCCACCAGCTCAGCCTGGAGCCCCATGACCCCAGGCCCTTCCTCATCTCCTACCCAGAAAATCCTGTGTGGAGTGGCCAGGCCTGTGCCCCACCATCTCCCCTGGTCTCCTTGGAATCTCTCAGGGACAGAGCAGACAGCTCTGCAAGGAGGACCCAGGGCCCAGCTGGTCTGTGGGGAAGCACCCCTTGCACCTCCTCTTTTGGAACCTTTGCACTTGTCCATCCATCCATCGACAATATGGAGCACCCTGCTGGGAAACGTCCTCTGGTGGGGGCTGGTATAGTACCCTTGCAATAGGAGGTATGACCCTCCCACAGGGAGCCATAGCCGGCCAGACTCACCAATCTTGTAGTAGCCATGCACCAGGACGATGCCCAGGTTGGTGGGCTTGAGCCGGCGCCCACTCTCCACAGTGACATAGTTGCGTTGACAGATGTTGTTGATGTGCACGGGGATGCTGGCGTCCGTCCCTGCAATACACAGCAAGGCTCTGGGGTTCCTCAGCTTGCCCCCATCATGCTGTAGGCTCCACATCTGCACCCACCCCCCACGGGGCCCCAGTTCTCAGCCCCTTCCCCTGTTTCCGGCCAGCACTGTGTGGGACACCAAGTGTGTGTTTCAAGAATGGTCTCATGAATCCAAAGATGGTTCTCCCAGTGCCAGTGCTGGGAGCTTAATCCCTGTCTACAGACAACAGAGGCTCACAGAGGTTAAGGAACTCTGCCAATGTCACGGGAGCTCATTCCACCTGCCCCTCACACCTGGGAAAGGTGACCACCTCGGGCTTTCCTGCCTTGATTCTAAGATACCTGAGCCTTCTGGAACCAGGGCTCAAGACCCTGAACACAGAGGAACTCCCAGGCTTGATGCCAGATCGTGCCCTCTGAAACCTGCTCAGGATTGCCCACTTTCTGGCTCCCAGGTGCCTCGTGATCAGTTTCCGGGGCAGGACCTCCCCTGGAGACTTCAAAGTCACCTGGCACTGCCAGATGCTGTCCTTACAGCTCCACTGTGCTGAGGAATCTCCTTAGATGGTGCTCAGAGGCTAATGGGATCACACTTGAAGGATAATGTTGGGACTGGGGTCTGGATCCCTTGCATTCTTGCCACTGCTGGAGGGGAGAGCCTCTTTAAACAGCCCTGGGGGCCCCAAGTCAACAGGGCTGCTTTTGGCCACTGCCTGGTTCAGAAGGTCACAAGAGCCCTCTCCATGGACACAAACTCATTTTGGTCATGGGGTCTAAGGAGCCATGTTTTTGTCAATGGAGAAGGACAGAGGATGCTGGGGGAGCAGCACCCACACCCCACAGCCTCTGTACCTGAGGACCCAGGGTAGGACCCACAGCAGGCACCAGGCCCCTGGGAAGAAGCAGGTGCAGCTCTCCAGCTGAGGCCTCCACTGTCCCCAGAGTCCCAGCCTCAGGTGGGACGTCACCCGTCATAATTGTTGGTGACAGAGCAGAAGCCAGGTATAACAACTGGGATGCTCGAGGCCCTCCAGAGCCTGGTCAGCTGTGGGGCACATCAGGGACCAGGCAGCTCCCATAGGAGTGAACACTGCCTGAGGAGCTGGCCACATCCTGGGCGCCAATTACCAGGTGCTGGGCATGGAGGGGTCACGGAGCAGCTCTGGAAGCACCATCTCCTGGCCCACCGTCCCAGGATGGGGACCCTCGGGCCCAAGGCCCAGGCGGACAGGTGCACCCACCGATGCCATGCTTCTCCATGAGTGTGATGAGCTCAGCCTCAGTCAGGTAGTCGGGCGGGCTCGTCTGCTTCTCCAGCAACTTTATCTCACTCACAGGAAAGGTGTCGCCCCTCTGGCAGGTGGGCAGGCTCTCCTCCAGAGGCACGCTCTGCCAGGGCATGATCTCCGTGAAACCTGGGGACACAAAATGCAACCACTCAGGGTCCTGCCCAGGCAGCCCAGGCCCGAGACACTGGGCCTCCCTCTCCCGGAATGATGGAGAGATTTCTGTTAGTCTGTGGAAGTGTGGGAGGAGCCACAGTGGGATGCGCAGCTGTACCTGGAGAGATGACAGTTTTGCCCGTGCAGGTGAAGTGCTCGGGCCCGATTCTGAAGGCGATGGTGCTCTGGAGGTACTTGCAGTCGTAGCTCACCGTGGCAATAAAGTGTCTGGTGATGTACTCGTACAGCCGCCATGCCTCGCCCCCTGCAACACGCGCGGAAGCTTGTCACTGGCCAGGGACTGGTTCTAGGACCGCGCCCCCCCCAACAGCTCTCCCTTAGGCAGCAGGGCCCTGGCTGTTGGCACAGGATGGCAGGGCTGGCCTGCACTGACGCTCAAGAGAGAAGGAGGAAACACAGGAAGAGAAAGTGACTCTCCCTGGCTGTGACGGTTCCTACACAGCTCGGGCTCCCACATTCCACCCCCGCACTGACGTGGGACTGCTCTTCAGTAAGGGACTTAGCACCATCACTTCAAACTCGGGCTGTGCACAGTGGCCAGTCTCTACGGGTACAGTTCTCCCCTTCCCTGCCTCCTCCCAGGACATAGGCCACCAGCACCACCTTGGTAGGTGGGGCCCTAGCACTCCCTGTCTTGGTCCTGGACTGTTCTGTCCTGGCCCACCTGTACCTCCTCCTGCTCCTGCCTCCTGCCAGCGGCCACTGCAGTCCTGTCCTGTCTCACAGCCACAGAACACAACTCTCAGGGGACCCCCTCTGCCACAGCCAGGGGCAGGTGGGGAAGGGAGGGAGCCCCCACATTGCCAACGGGGCCTGACACCATCCAAAGGTGCCACGTGACAGTAGCTTCCCACCCAGAAGCCTGGAGTGGGTATGTGTGCGTGTGTGTTGCGGGGAGTGTCCAATACCTAATTCAGCCTCAGTGGCAGACCTCATGGGGGTGATGGGGGGATGGTCACCAGCATCGTGGCCCTTCCGTGGCCGGTTGATACCTTCTGCTAATAAGCGCTTTACCTGAGGTAGAGAAGACAAGGTGGTGTGTAAGTCTGGACACAGCCGTCTTCCCACAGGGAGGGAGCCAGCACCAGTCCCAGATTTGGCCAAAGCGCCTGGGCTGGGTCCCCAGACCCTGGCAACAAGCGTGCCCAGTGGCTCTGCTCACCGTGTCAGCCCAGTAGGGGTGGTTGGCCTGCTGCCGCAGAGGGCCCTTCAGGTCGAAGTTCTCGGGGTAATGGGTGGTCTCGGTCCGCGGGTAGCTGATGTAGCCTTGTGTGTAGAGCCGCTCGGCGGTCTGCATGGCATGCTGTGGCCCCATGCCTGCAAGAGAGGGCAGGCTCAGCTGGACCGGAGTGCCGGGGATGGCCAGGCCCCTGCCCATGGGCACTCAGGCTCCCCACCCAAGGTGGCTAGGGCCTCCTGGTAGGTGAGGATGACTCCGAGTGGGCACTGCAAGCCCATGGAGCTACTGGCCAGGCATCTGTGCCTGGGCAGCATTCTCCAAGGCCAAGGTCCTGAACTTGTGAAGTGGACCTAGGATAGTAACGCTCCACAGTCCCACCCTCATGACATGGGCTATGCCGATTCAATGTGGGCTCCAGAGTGCTGATCTCGCACATTCCATGGAGCACCTGGGGTCTGCTTCGGGGTTGGCTGATGTCCCACTATGACAGCAGAATTAGCAATCGCCCCCCATTCTGAGCCACCTGGGTATTTCTGTCCTCATGGCACTCCGGGACCACCGAGGGATGGCTTATCCTCCTGCTTCTCCCTGACCAGCAGATGCTGGCCCTCAGCTGTTGGTCACTTTGTGTCATCACTGCCCTGAGGATCCCTGAAGGTGCCACTCTGCAAGAACACTGTCTAGGTTCCCCAGGCTGCAGAGGCTACCAATGCCTTGAGGCCAACAACTGTCAGAGAAGGCTGACTTTCCAGTCCCAACCCCTTATCACTACCATGGAAACGAGGCTAAGAGAGATTACATCAACACTGGTCACATTTGTCTATGCAGGAGGTGGGTCCAGAGCGCCAGCCTCCCACTCGTGGCCTCTCCCCCTATACCAGGGAAGCTGCTCTGGGTTGCTAATGCCAGGATGCCCCTGTCGGGTGGTGGCACTCACTGCCTCCACTCTTGTGAGGGTGCACCATCTCAGTCATGTCATCTTCAGAACAAGCAAGCCCCCGCGATGGCCATGATGGCCGCCCTGGGTTCCTGTGAGGAAATCGAGGCTCTGGGACAAGAAAGAAAGTAGCCAAGCTGAGATGGCACCAGAGTTTGGGTCCAGAGCTGGAACTCCATCGTCTAAAGCCTCTGAGGGGACTCCACTGAGCCAGTGACACACGAGGGCTTGCCCTGCAGGGGATCCCTAACCATGGGCTTCCATGTGTTCAACCCAGGCAGCAGCTGAGGAGATGTTTAGTAATACAAAATGGTCTGAGTTTTCCCCATATAAATTCAAAGAAGCTGTTGAATATTAACCAACAATCCTCTGAGAAGGGATCCTCTTGCGTGTTAGTTTGTTATTAGTTATTTTCATTCTGCAATTTAAGAAAAATGAATTCTGCATGAAGCTCAGATTCCCACTAAGCCTCACAGGATACTGCAGGTGGGCTGTTTCTTGATGCAAGTGAGCATGGGGTGGGGGGCACTCGGCACAGGTGAACACGGAGCGAGGGGCCTTAGCACAGGTGAGCACAGATCGAGGGGCCTCAGCATGGGGGAGCAGAGCGGGGGGCGGGGGAGGCACTTGGCATAGGTGAGCACAGAACAAGGGGCCTCAGCAAGGGGGAGCATACAGAGGGAGGCCTGGGGGGCAGTTGGCACAGGTGAGCATGGAGGGGGCTACTTGGCACAGGAGAGCACAGAGCGAGGGGCCTCAGTATGGGTGAGCACACGGGGGAGGGTCAGGGGGACACGTGGCATAGGTGAGCATGGAGGGGGCTACTCGGCACAGGTGAGCACAGAGCGAGGGGCCTCCGCAGGGGTAAGGGCAGTGGGAGACTGGGGGGGGGCACTCAGCATAGGTGAGCGTGGAGGGAGAGTGCTGGTAGTAGTGGCGAGAGCATCAGCATTGGCCCCCATCCCCAGGCGCTGCACCAGGGCTGAACGGTGAGCCATGGGCCCATCCCAGGAAGTCTTTGGTGGGCTTTGAGGAACACCCCTACATACCCAGAGAAGAGCTTGCTACTCGCAGCATCTCCACAGTGTTCAGGGCGAGGGGCCGCTGCTTGGCCTTCTCTTTCCTGCTTGTGGCCTCCACCTAGAAGACAGCACCGTCAGGGATTCCGTTGGCAGGGGAAGGATGCCGTAATAGAGAATCCGGCTGTGTGGGCAAAGGGTCTGGTTTCATTCACTTGGGTCTCTCTGCTTCTCAATTTCACTCTTTACAGTGGTCTCAAGGCTTGAATATTTATTTAGGCCCAGAAAGGGAAAAAGAAAAAAAAACTCTTTTCTAGAGAATTTCTAGGGAAAGAGAAAACTTGGAAGAATGGCAAAGAGCCAAGAGAAGGGGTTGTGAACTCAAAATCCTCCAGGAGCCAGTGGCAGCCAGGCGGCCCGGCCACGGGGATGGCAGGTGAGGCCTGAGCCAGGCCACGGAGCTCGGGCCCACCCCAGGAGCAGCTGCTCACCCCTCGCTGCCCCTGAACATCCCACAAGGGCCTACTGGCATTGCCTCATCTTCCAGTTCGTCAACAAAAGCTGCAAATCAGGACTTTTATGTGAAATCCTGTAATTTTCCAATTTTGGTAACTATTTTAAAATACTTGTAAACACCATGCAGTTTAAAGAAAATACTGGTCAGCTTCAAAGTCTGGGCTGAGCCGCTCTCAGGAGAGAGGGCTTTGTCTTGCCTGAAGCAAAAACAATCCAAACAACTCAAGTCCAGTACCCTGCCCCTCCCAATCCCATGGAGACCCAGCCACAGGTCAGGACGGTGCCTTCTGAATTCTAGACCAACAAAAGTGGGGGCGAATTTAGGCCAAAATGGGTATGTGCATCAGGGGAGGCTGGGACCACTATGGGTGAGATCTGGAGAAGGTGGCAAGGGTCTCTTGAGGAACGTGATTGTGGATAAAGAATGAAGCAGCTTTGGAGAAAGCTCTGGAAGCCTGAGTCAACTGCAATAGGCTGAGCAGAGCGCACCCAAGGAAAGCTTGAAAAGTACAAGAGAAGGCTGCTGAAGGAGGCCAGGCCGCACCTTCACGACTCTAGTAGCTGGTAAGGCTGCAGGCTGCTGTGATGACGGTGGAACTGTCTCCACCCTAGGCAGCCAGCCCCTTGCCAGGTGGCATCACCCTCTTCCTAACAGCCAAGCATGTGACCCTCAAATTCAATAAAACCCTGAGAAAGAACCATAGCACCACAGAGGCCATGAAAGCTGACCGAAGTTGGGCTACCCCATGCTAGCTGTGTGACCCTGGGCAGGTCACACAGGTCCCGGTGGAGCTGTTAGTGTTCAGCATCACAGAAAAGGGACATTTGTGTGAAATGGAGTCCTGCCAAAAGGAGAGAATGCCCCTGGGCTCCTGTGGAAAGGGGCTGGCAGTTGGTGGACGTGGGGCAGGGCCCAGTACATAGCAGGGGCACACCACAGTGACTGTGAGCATCAGGAACCATTTTTCTTTCCAAAACATGTCTGTTTCCGAAAAGGAGACCAAGACGGCACCCTAGGTCACAAGCTGCTTTTCCAGCCAGAGGCGTCTAAAGGCCTCCTCCCACCCAGAGCAAACATGACATATGTGGGCAGGAAAGGCCCACCTGGGCTTCCTTCTCCAACTTTGTCATGTTTAAAAACATCTGGGCGATCTCCCGGTCGAACACTCGCACTCGGTCCCAGTCCAAAAGAAGAGATCTGTCCTTATCTGCATTAACCTGTAGGAAAAAGGATAAAAAAAGAAGACAGGAAAGAAATATCCAGCTGAGCCCACTGCCAGGGAAGGGAATTGAGGCAGATGAAGCTGCTCCTTGTCTGGGAGGACAACGGTCCCATCTCTGAGGTCTCACGGCCATACCTGTACAGGTGTGCCCAGGTGCACAGACAGGCAGGCTGAGACCCAGCCTGGTTGCGAGGGAGGGCTGCTCTGATTCCAGGCCTCTCCCTTGAGATTAGGCTGGTGGTCTAATGATGGGAGCCCAAAGCTGAGGATGCTGTGTCTTTAAGGAGCATGGGAACCTATACCTCAAAGGCTATCCCTGCCCACCATCTAATGCCAGGCCAACACTAGGTGTGGCCCTTCGGGGGGACCCCCGCCCTATGTCAACCAGACCAGCTCTGTATTATGTTTTAAATGTTACAAGCAGCTTACATGGAAGATTTTATTTGGAAAGAAGATTCTAAGACTTCAAAACATTTGAAGTCAGGGGCCTATGGTCCTCAGTTCAGACCTTGGATCTAACCATCACAGCTGATGGCCCCAAGGTATGACCTCTCCCCTCCATGATGCCAAATCTGACTTCATTCCTGCTTCTCTAAGTTCAATGCATCCAAGCCAATGAAGGCTAGGGTCCCTTCTCTGAAGAACCCTGAAGAACACTCTGGCCTCCCTCCTCTGTGCCCTTGGCCTTTGGGGCTTGCAGGGCTAGGATGATGATGGAAGACCCTCAGCGTCCACAGCCTGAACCCGGAAAGACCCAGCGTGCAGAGGGAAGGGAAAGCAAACCTTGGCCTGCAGCACCCAGTAGGTCTCCGGTTTGAACGACTGGATTTTATCATGTCTCTCCACACAGAAGCCCAGGGTAGGGGTCTGACATGGCCCAAAAGAGATGAGGGAGCTGTCCAGATTGCCATATTTTCCCTGGAAGTACTTAGTTTGAAACCTACAGGGAGGCATGGGACAGAGAAAGATATTCTGGTCATGGATTCGCTCAAGACACCACCATCATTAACCAGCCATGTGAGTCCAGCCTGGGGCCAGCTGGTGGCGGCGCCCTGCTCAGAAGACAGGGGACAAGGTGAGGACACACTCAGCAGCGGGCCTGAGGTGGCTGTGTGTGGGTAGAGAGGAATCACGTGTGTGTAGTACATCTGGCGTGGAAGGCAAGAGAGAATAGCAGACGCTGCACCGATCCTGGGGCTGGGAAACCCTTCTAGTCTATTCCATTCCCTCCACCCTCTCCTCAAGACCCATACCATGCAGATGAACACCCCGCTTGTCACGTGGTGCCCTGTGTGGTCTAAATCAGCCAGACAGATGGCTTCCTTCAGGGTTTGTAGAATACTGGCGCTGGCCTAGTGCTAACCAAGTGCAGGGTGACCAGGGGGAACAGTGAGGCAGGGGCTCTGGCCATGGGGCGGGCAGCCGGCACCTGGTGAATGCACAGCCGATGCGCAGGTCCAGCTCTTGCCTGGCGTCCACCGACAGCGCCTCATTGTGGTCAGGCTCCCCGAGGCGGGCCATGGCGGCGCAGATGTCCGTGTCCGTGATGGAGCTGAACCTGGCCCGGAACACTGTCTTTTCGCCACTGTGGGCTGGATTCATGACGGGCAGCACGACGTCTAGGACCTGGGGGAGGCGGCCCAGTGGTCACCCACCTCGGAGGTCTCTGCCTTCTGCTCTGCATCCCACCTGCCAGGCACGATTCTTCTCCCAGCCGAACCTCACCGCGTGGGACTTCCTGTCCCTCCTGCCAGCCCCTCCACCATCCCCTTCCCCATCCAGAAGTTTCAGTCTCTCCCCAGCACTCCTGCTACATGGCTTCTTTTCCTTCCACTGACAAACCTGTTCAAACACCTGCCCCTTACTACCATCCTCTCTCTCACCTTCTTTCATCCCAGCCAAACCAGGAAATGCTAATGCCACGGATGCAAGGGAGCTCAGTCACGAAATCCTCCCTGCTTGACCCATTTCCCTTCCTTCTAGAGGGCAGAGTGCTAGGAGGGGTAGATGGAACTTTTAAGAGACTGAAGAAAAGCCAGGGAAGGAAAATAGAATGAGGAGGAAAAGGCAGAGGGCAGGAGTGGGGAGGGCACAGGGGACTCCCAAGGTGGGAGCTTGTGGGGGGGCCTCAGGGCTGAAGTATAGCATAAGACCTGGAGCCAGATTCACCAAGAAGGCTGTGCAGTGGGTTGGGGGGGTGTCACGCTGGAGCCTGGCCATACTGCTTCATTACGAGAAAGAGATGCCTTTGTTTCTGAGGCGGAGAAAGCCCCATGAGTTTCCATCCCCAGAAGCAAAGTCCCCCCCAGGGGAGAAGCAGCCCTGTAGGGGAGGGGCTGGGAGTGGAGTGTCTGGGAAGGGACAAAGCACGATCATGTTTATTGAGGATGCTGTGCTGGAACACGGGGTGCCCTGAGCTCCCTCTGTCACACAGGAAGCGTTTCCTGAGCCCCAAGGTGTGCCAGGCCCCAGGTGAGAGCTGGGGTGCAGGGCAGGAGGGTGAGTGGAATCAGAGGACACCTGCAGTCAAGTTAGGACCCATGTGAGGGCGCCACACCTGCAGCCGAGGCATACAGGGAGGTTGGAGACAGAAGGCTGGAGGGCATCTTGGGTGGGGAGTGGACGGTGAAGGCCAGAGGTGAGAAAAGGAGTGAGGAACGTAGCCAAGTGGCAACCAGCCTTGGCCGAAGGTCCCTGAGAGGTGCCCAGTAGGCTGGGATGCTGAAAGCCACCCCCCTCCCATCCACCTAGAAAATTCTGCCCTTTCTGTCTGCTTACACAGTGGGCCCCAGCAGGGGAAGTAACACCCCTTTGCCCTTGGTAGAGTCTGTAAATTTGGAAGTGTCTATGCAATTTCCAAAATAAAGGAGGGGAAAAAAAAGGTATTTTGAAGGCAATATCATGGATTCCCGGCCACAGCCCCCGGAATGGGGTGACTGCAAATACAGTCAGTGGGAAGACCAGAAGTGAGGACCGCAGTGGGTCCCCCTCTCACCTCAAAGCAGATGTTCTCCCCCTCCTTGTCGCAGTCCAGCCACAGCACGATGTAGTCGCAGCCTTTGCCCTCCACCTGCGACACAGCACACAGCCACTGGCACCTCCATGGCCCGGCCCACACTGTCCACCCACCATGCTCTCTCCTGGCACGTGAGTCCTGTGGAGCAGGATGGGTGCCCAGAACAGGGCCTGGGCTGAGCAGATGTGCTAGCCATGGTTAGGCTGCCTTTGCCACTCAGAGAACTTCGCTCAGAACTTAGTTTTTTGGACACAAAAAGGTTATAAATGCAATATGATCTTAACCCCAAAAACTGCTCGGGGAGAGGGGTGAAATGAAATAAGCCTAAAGGTTAATGGGGGTTGTCTTAGGCAGTGTGATTCTAGATAAATTTTTCTTCCCTCTACTTTCTAATATTTTCCACAATATGTATGCATTTGTTTTAAAACTAGGAAAATCACCAGCACCACCAAACAATTTAAAAACCAGAATTTCTGCTCTCCAGGGCCGAGTGAGCGGCCTGCCCAGGTGGGCCTGTGGCTGGTTCTAAGGCCAGGAACAGGCCTGAAAGGTGCCTTGTGGGCCAGCAGGGGGCGCTGACAGAAATTGCTGGGAGGCCGGCCCTGGGTATCCAGCAAAGGCCTCCCCGTTCCTGAAAGGTGGAAGGACTCAGGTGCCTGCCTGCACTGCGGGGAGGCCAGGACGAGACTTCCCAGGCCCCACCGCCCCAGTCCGCCGCACACACCTGCAGGAACTTCACCATGTTCAGCTTGGGGTTAGCTTCCTTCTTCTCTGTCGGGGCTTGGCTGAACAGCTCTGCGGGGTCCACCTTGTCCCACTTGTTGTACTTTCCTACAAACATAGCCACGGTGACATCTGAATCACACTTCCTGGTTCACAGAGCTTGACCTCTGCAATGGTCAAGGAGGAGAGGGAGGCTTGGAAAACAACTAGAGGCAGACCTGGGCCTTCGTTCCTCCAGGCCGCAGAGGGGAAACCCCACCATCGCCCCCCACAGGAGCCACCCCTGGGCAGGGCCACCGCTGCCCCAGCCTCACTTCAGGACATGCCCTGTGGCTGGCAGCACCATTCCTGGGCTGGCTCACTTTGCCAGAGCACCGAACCATACCACTCATCCTTTGGCCTTCTCTCCCGGCCTGGATTTCTGCAAGTCTCCCCCCACCCAGCACGTGACGGCACACAGGACAGGTGCTCAGGGGATCCCTGTGGGGGATCAATCTTTGGAGCCTCATGACTGGTACCTCCAACCACTTCTCCATGCAGGGCTCATGTCTGCATGCTGAGCAACCCCATTTCATACAGCCTGGGAGAACCGGGTCAGACAGAGTCAAGTTCAAATCCCAGCTCCCCACCTCCTGGCTGGTGATAAAACTCCAGAATCCAAATGCTTGGCCACACAACTGAATCAATGTCATTGTTGTTACTGAGCAGCAAGAAGTGTTGAGACTTTGCTGTGTGCTAAGCTCTCTATCTTCACTGTCACACTGAGTCCTCAAACAATCCCAGGAAGTAGATGGTTCCTTTGGAAGACCCACTTTACCTGTGTGGGACAGAAACTCCTAGGGGCCCCGGTCCCAGCCCATGAGCCTCTGGAGCAGGGGTCAGAGCCCAGGCCGGACTCTTGTCAAGCATAGGACCCTGCACCTGGCTGTTGGGTCACTGAAGCGGGCTCTTCCAAGGTGACAGATAGCAAAGATAGAAGGATGACAATGACGGCCACCGATTGGCCACTGGACAACAGTCACATTCAGCAGGAACCATGTTGCAAATGCCTACGTGCACCAGGCGCCCCCGGAGGTGGGCACTCACTGTCTCCAGGAAGCACAGGAAGGAGCACAGGGCATGCAATGACTAAAGACTCTCTCTGGGATGGAGATCCAGGGGGTGCTGAACTCCAAAATGTGCGTTCTGGGCACCTCACCCAGGGACCCTGGGTCATCTCTCCATGATCTACTGGCCTCAGGACTCAAGGGCTCTGAACGAACCCCTCTGCCTGGAGCCCTCCCCTGGCTCCGACTAGACCCACGGCAGCACTCTGCAGGGCCTCCCTCCGCAGGATAGGAGATAAGCAGGGCCTTGGGGGCTCACCTAGGAAGTCCAAGGTCATCACGTGACCGCAGACAGATGTCATCTTGAAGCGGACGGCCTGGCCAGCGAAGGTCCCGCTATACTCGTGCACCGAGCACGTTCCGTTCAGGCCTTTGTGTGAGGACATGTTTCCTGCAGGGGAGGAGCATGGTGATGGCCACTCCGACAAGCCACAGCCACTGAGGCAGCCCCATGCCCTTCCCCAGGGCAGTCAGTGATTATGGTCCCCGGCCACTGCACGTAACTGAGTGCTGGGCGATGTCGTGGCTTCTCAAGGGAAACGCAGTTTGCAGCTAACCAACCAACACAGTGTGCTCCCATGCCGAGCCCTGGGCAGGCTCAGGGCCAGGAGCACCCTCTCTGAATGCTCTTGAGATCGGCACTCTTGGGCCCTTCCCTGCATTTCTGCCTCACTTCTTTCCAACTTTATTCGAAGGCCTCTGGGGGCCTCCTCATTATCAAGTCCCACGGTGTCTTTTCATGCTCCCCATTGAAACCCCCTCGGCATCTGGGGACCCAGCACTTCTCAGATCTCCCCTTCCCTTCAGAGAGATGCCAACCCACTGTCCTACCGTGGTTGTGGTACGTAGGTACCACTTCTAGGTACCCAGCACCTGGGCACCCTTCCTACCTGGACAGAATCCAGAGATAGGAAGGGAAGCAGCACCCCACCCACTGCCCCAGTGGCCAGAGTGGGGCTAGTGCCCTGGTGTCCCAGGAGGGCCTAGACAAGGGTTGGTCTGGTGGCTCCTCTCGAGTGACATGAAGCACAGAGGTTGCAGCTGCAGCACTTGAGGGCAGGGGCAAGGGTCCTGGGGTAATAGCAGTGTGTGTGGCATGGCCGCAGAATTAGACTGGGATCTAAGATCGGTGTCAGACTTAGACCAGGGTGGGCGCCTGGCTCTGTCTTCTTCCTTCCAGTGAATTCTCTCTCTGTGTAAGTTACCAGGGCTGCTTGCTGTTTATGACCAACAACCGGACAGGCGCACTGCTCTTACAGTGGCTTACCTGGTGCCAAGCTGTGACCAGGCTGTGACCTTGGCATGTAGGTTTTGGGAGTCCCAGTCCTGGCCCACACTGGCTGTGGCCATAAACGCATCCTACAGTGATAATACTGAGATGCTGCATTGACGCCTGTGGTCCTGCAGCACATTAGCTCCAGGGGGCTGGGTCACACTTGGGGAAAAGAAGGAAAGGACCGTGTCCCACCCCCACCCCGAGGGCTGTCCTCCCTACCTCGAGAGAGGATTTTAGCAATGGACTGGGCCAAGGATGGTTTTTCTGCAACCATGAGCACGGTCCTCATCTTGTCTTAAGGCTGCCGGGGGCTTCAGCCCTTCACACGCCAGTTTCAGAGAGATGGCAATGAGGTTCAGGAACTGCTCTTCTGTGGCTCAACGCTACTGTCAATGCTGACTCCTGATGAGAAGACAAGACCCTGAAAACAGAAATGCTTCTAATGGAACCTCTACCACTAAGAAGGAAACTCACTTTAAAAAAAGGAAAAAAGGGGGCACCTGGGTGGTGCAGATCTTGAGCGTCAGACTTTTGGTTTCAGCTTGGGTCTGATCTGAGGGCCGTGAGATCGAGCCCCTCGCTGGTCTCCACGCTTGAGGAGTCAGCTTGGGTTTCTCTCTTCCTCTCTCCGCCCTGCCTCTGCTCACATGTGCACGTGCTCTCTCTATATATAATAAACAAACAAATCTTTAAGAAAAAAAAAAAAACAAAAAGAAAACAAGCAAACACAATTTCTTTGGGGTGCCTGGGTGGCCCAGTCAGTTAAGCGTCTAGCTCTTATCTTAGCTGAGGTCTTGATCTCAGGGTCCTGAGTTCAAGCCCTGTGTTGGGCTCTACAGTGGGCAGGGAGCCTACTTCAAAACAAAACAAAACAAAACAAAACGGAGCACCTGGGTGGCTCAGTCAGTTGAGCAGCTGCCTTTGGCTCAGGTCATGATCTGGAGGTCACGGGGTCAAGCCCCATGTCCGGCTCCCTGCTCAGCTGGGAGTCTGCTTCTCCCTCTCCCTTTGCCACCCCCCCGCTTGTGCTCTTTCTATCTCTCTCAAATAAATAAATAAAATCTTTAAAACAAAACAAAACAAAGTAAAACAAACAAAACCAAAACCCCAAAATAGGGGTGCCTGGCTGGCTCAGTCTGTAAAGCATGCAACTCTTGATCTGAGGGTTGTGAGTTCAAGCCCCACCACACTGGGTGTAGACTTTACTTAAAAAACAAACAAGCAAACACCAAACCTGAGGTGAGAAAAAGAAGTTAGGGAAACTTGAAGACACTGGACAAACCAGGGCAATGGAACTGGCTTAGAGATGGACACCTGGGGGACTGGGTACCTTTGGGAGCAGATGTGGCTCCATGACCTCAGGTCAGTCTTGTCACCAAATCCATGCCAGGAAAGACTTTGGGGTCTTTGGATCTGGACTGATAGGCTGGGTTAGGCAGATGGCTGGCCTTCTTCCCAGGGCAGAGTTCCATTTGCTCCCCAGGGCGGAGGCTCACCTCCACCTCAGCTGAGAATCGGGATGCCCTGGGACATTTTTTGTTTTTAAGATTTAGTTTTATTTGAGAGAGAGAGAGAGAGAGAGAGACAGAGAGTGCACACACAAGCAGGGGAGGGGCAGAGGAAGAAAGAGAAGCAGACTTCCTGCTGAGAGATCCCAACTTGGGGCTCATGATCCCAGGACCCTGAGATCAGGACCAGAGCCAAAATTAAGAGTTGTCAGATGTTCAACTGACTGAGCCACTCAGGCGCCTGGCCCTGGGACGTTTTATAAAATGGCAGATGCCAGGCCATGTTCTCCAGATCCTTCTGATCCAAAACTAGACCTGAGACCCACTGGCCAGGGAATCCAGACCCCAGCAGAACTTGACAGCCTTTTTCCAATGGACTCTGATCTACCTTCCTGCCTGCCCCAAGCAACCTCTCACATTGCAGACGATGTTCTGGCCAGTGAAACTGGACACGACTGTCTAAAGAAAAACATATTCTCAGGCTTGCGTTCCCTTGCTTGAAACATACCGCCAAGCCCAGAGAATGTAGCTCAACTGTACAAAGGCCCAGTTCTAGTGCTAACTGTTGTTTAAAGAGCTCTCCCATGCCTCCTGCTGGCCCCTGGCCCGTTACAACAGACCCCCCCCCCAGCCCCCCGCCGTGGTTAGTTACTGTTTCATATTCCCAGCAGCGCAGGAGCAGCCTGAGGTCTGCATCACTGCTGGTGATGGTGACAGCTGGTTCCAAGACTGCTTTCAGACAATGAATTCCTGCTGGCTAAGTAAAAGAAACACGAGCCCTGTCTGTCTTTTTGATCATTATACATATGGCCTGGATGTTGACAAATATGACACTGTATTACCAAACAACAACAACCACACGACTTCTACTGGGACAACAGGGCAAACTCTGGCGGCGGGGCGGGGTGGGGGGTAAAGCTAGACTCGTACTTTAAAATTTCCACCAAAACAGATTCCAGATCTAGTAGAAGTTTAAGCCAAAAGCTCAAACTAGGAAAATACTAGAAGAAAACATAAACTTCGGTATGAAAAGAACACACCTAAGGATTTCAGAAGGGCAGAAATATACTTCTTTGTGTTTAAAGCATTTGCCTTCCTTTTCTGTGACTGGTCTGTTCACATTTTTTATGTGAATAAAAAAATTTTATTAAAGCTTTTTCTCCCCAGCTGGACTGCTATTTTCTCACTTTTAGCAGTTGTTTATGTAATAAGGAAACCAGCCCTATGTGATAGGATAGCCAATAACACCCAGCACAGCATATCAGAAATAAAACGAGCTTGTGTTTGTCACCAGCAATGATCATAGGGTAAGCACACACGTGGGTGAGGGGCTGGTGACAAACTCGTTAGTAGGTGGTGGAAGTTCAGCTGGAATGACCTCTACCTAGAGCAATTGAAAATGTCTCTCAAAACTTCAGGCGCATATCCCCAGCAAACCCACCGCTGGGAATGAATTCAATCGTCCCACAATTACTTACTGAGCAATTTATTACTACGTGCTCAATACGCATCACCATGGGTCACATGAGGCGAAGCAGAGCCAGGGAGGGGAGGGATTGGCAGGGGCAAGCCCTGTAGCATCTGAGGGGAAGTCCAGGGAGAGTTGGGGGACAGCATGGAGGGTGCCTTCGGACTTTGGGTTTGCTCTGAGGGAACAGGCAGGTAGTGCAGGGGCAGGATAACCTGACTTCAAGCATTCAAGGGATCCCTCTGGCTGCTCCAAGAAGGGAACATCTGGGTCCCTGGGGAGCAGCGGGGTGGGGGTGCTGAGTGAAACTTGGGGTCTGGGCAGATTCCGAAGGCAGAGCCAGCAAGACTGGGAATGGGAAGTGAGGCGAATGGAGAACAGACTCCAGGGCCTTTGGCTTCGGCACCTACAGGATGGGATTCCCCATTTGTTGAGATGGGAACTAGGAGGAAGCAGCAGCTGGGGACGAAGGTGCAGGTGTCTTCAATGTAAGCTGCCTGCCGGCCAGCCAGCTGAACCATGGAGGAGGCAGTGGCACCTGGCAGGTGTGGCGTGGGCAAAGGAGCCCAGGCTGTGGGCCGGGGAGATGAGCTGACTCAGGAAAGGTGGGATCCTGGAAGCCCAGAGAAAAGGCACTTCAGAGGGGGAGCCCCCACTATGTAGAAGGCTACAGATACTTACAGGCTGGGTGAGGGGACAGCGGAGACCTGACCTTGAGGTCTGGAGACTTGCGGGTGCCAGGTGACCCTGCTGGGTGCTGTTTCTTGCAGTGAGTGCCAGAGGTAAAAGCCCGAGTGGGGGAGCTCAAGAAGGCCTGGAAGGAGAGAGCACACTCCTGGAAGGAGGAGTGGGCTTTTTCATTTTAAGATGGAAGAAATGCTGGCAAACATGCTGGCATGTTTGTCTGAGAACAGAACTCATTGAGTTCTCAACCAGTTTTTTCAATAGAAAAATCGGTATCGATCAGGTTTTTGATAGAAAAGGTCGAGTAAAGATGGAAAAAAGAAGATACAGGAGGCAAGGAGGGAACTGCTGAAGTGGTGTCTCCGGGTGGGTGAGGGGTGGGAAACCGTGGTTGTCCTTGGCCAGAAGGAGGGCCACTCTCCTCTTAGGGCAAGTGTCACCAGTGAGGACAGGAGGCGGTGCTTGGGGCAGGCCGACAGCTGGGGGAGAGCTAAATTTAGCAAGTGGGATCTGCCAGGTCAGTATGAGGGAGACAGAGGGGCTGGGGTGGAGGCGAATAATTCTCTAAGATGGGTAAGGAGGAAGGGAGGCCATGGGAGGGTCCAAAATCTCTAAGTGCTAGAGTGGGGAGCAGGAGTCAAAGAAAATAGAGGTCAGAGGGCAAGGGGCAGTGGTGTGGGGCCTGAACGGTGTGGGGGATGAGGCCACAGAGGGAGAGGAGGCTGTGAAGCAAGCAGTGGACGCTGGCAAGACTGTCCACGTGGACACTGGGTTCTCAAGAGTGAGGACACAGGGGCACCTGTGATGAGACACACTGCTGGGAAATTCCCCGCAGCATTACCATTCGTAATCAGAGTAGAAACAATGTAGCAGATGTCAACAGGGAATCATTAAATCCAAGTATGGTGTACCATGGAACACCAAGCAGCAATTAGAAAGGAGTGCATCTGCTCAGTAAATACTAACATGCATCAGGTTTCAGAGAAATTACATGAAGAAAGTCAAGTGTATGACTGTACAAAGCACTGCCCTCTGTGGGTGCATGTGTACACACACACGCTCAAGAAATGGCAAAGAACTATCTGGGGGCAGGCCTGGGGTTAGGATCTGGAAACTGGGGCTGGGGGCAGCTTCTGGTAACCATACTCCCTTATGTACCTGTTACATTTAGGGGTCAAGGACTGGTCAAAGAGAACTAAGATTTAAAAGTACAGACAAGGGGCTCCTGGTTAGTTAAGTGTCTGACTTTGGCTCAGGTCGTGATCTCAGGACAGTGAGATGGAGGCCCACATTGGGCTCTGCGCTCTGCAGGGAGTCTATTTGAGATTCTCTCTCCCCCTTCCTCTGCTCCTCCCCCTGCTTCCAAGTGTGTGCGTTCTCTTTTTTTCTCTCTCTCAAATAATAACAATAATTTTACCTGAAAATGAATAATACTTTTAGATATCTAAATTTTAAAAATGGACTTTACATCTGAGTACTGCAAACACTTCTCAATGTCTTTTTTTCCTATGGTGTCAAAGCTTCTGGAAGTTTTATATTTCTAGTACTCTTCTTCATACCTAAGGATCCTAAACACCTTTTCAGTAAAAATTAACAGTCTTCTCTAAAGATCCCTTTAGAGGGAAATGTTTTGCCCTAGCATCTTCAAAGGGAGTACCTAATTTATCCAGGGTTAGGGATACAACTGGACAAAGGCACACCAGCATTCCTCCTGATTTCAGATCACCTGTCCACACGACAGACTAGTTGCCATTTCCACCCCGATACGTGTAGGTCTTTCGCAGCTCTGGCTTGGTCCAACAGTTTAAATTTCAGTTCTGCATGAGTACTTTGTAATAATCTCAGTATCACTGATTTACTAGGAAAGAGACAGGACTTCGTTTAAGGATTCAGAATCACGGAATCCTGGGAAAGGAACGCTGGTGATGGTCTGATACAGCCATCTCAAGGAAAAACTAAGACTCAGAAAGAGATATTTCAAAAGTTACCTGGGAAGTTAGCTGAGTTGCTTTTGAAACTCCTGCTTGCTTACCAGGTATATATATATTTTAAACTGCATCAGGTTCTACCTCTTAAAAGAATTCTGCAGTCTTAACTGGTTAATTTTCTGTGATTATCTTGGGGCCTCTCCATTTTTCCATGAAGGCACACTCCAATTTCAAAAGGGAAGTCAATGAGGAGAATAAAAGCTGAAAGCAATGGTTTGCAAACTCTGATCATACCACATACCATCTTAAAACCCTTTTGTTCTACCAACGTTATTATTCACTTAAGTTTTTGCTTTTTAACAAATGCTTCAATGTATATTCTTTTAAAAGGGAAATTTTATAGCTTTGTAGGACCTGAAATCCTGTAGTCAATGGCAGAACCAGCTTCTTTCTGTAACCTGCATGGTTGATCACATTTGATCTTATGGCCTGCTAAAGCTGAGTCTGAAGTTTGTTTTCTTACTTCAAAAGGGAAGATCGGCAAGTGCTATGGAGTTAGCACCCCAAACTAGAACTGTAGTTAGGAGGGCCCAAAGTGAAAGAGAGTAGCAGTCTGGCCTGTTACTACCTGGTCAACTCTCACCAGCAGTTACCACCAATAGTGTGTGGCCTTTGAGAGACATAGTTGATAAGGTCCTTTCCTGTCAGTCTTAGGAACAACCGAACTTAACGTGGGAGCGGAGGCCTAGCGGTGGTCCAAAGAGCATTTAGAGCCCTAGGATCTCCTACCTTAGTAACTTAACCCAAACCCCACGGAGTCAGGAAAAGAGGGAACAAAAGCTCCTCCTCTGTAGGCAAGCAATCGCTATAAACTGCTACTCTGTTTAATCTTGCCAACCCCTCTACAAGGCTGGACTTGTAATTTTTGTTTTTTTAACTATGAGTAAACCAAGGCTTACAACAGTTCCGACTAGTGTCAGGTGACCTTTGCCAAGGCTATAGGGAACCCAGGGCTAAAGGCCGTCAAGCCCACGTTGGGCTGACTTCCCCACGTCCTGTTCCCAAAGGCTCAGTGATAGAAAGGGAAGAGAAGGCCCCCGTCTTCCTTTTCTTTACACCTGCCGAGAAATTACTGCCCCTGGATTCCAGCTAATTTGTTCACAAAGGACCCTTCTTCCTCTCCGTCAAGAACAACTCAGGGAAACACACTAGGGTGCCCTCAAGACTGAGCCAGGGCCCAGGAGGCGACCAATGGCCGCGACAGCTGCACCAACTCCCCGAATCTCGAGTTTCCCTACCTGTCACAACAGATTCAAACAACAGACCGCACCTCAAAGAACTACAAGGCGGCTCGATGAAGGAGAGTTACTAACTCTAGTGCCTATTCCTTCCAGGCACCGGACTAAGCGCTGGACCATCACCTCCCTGAACCCTCACTGCAAACCCTGGGGTGGGGGTCCACATTGCCGGGAAAGAGGCGGCGAGAATATGTAAGAAGCCCAGATCTTTTCTCATGCCCCGGGGTTACCAAACCCCCCACCCGGCGCCCGGCCAGCATTCGGGCAACGTGCCCGAAAAAGGCCGGCGCTTCCCATTTCCCGGGGTTGCCTGGCGCCCGCCACTCGCCGCTCACCCGCAGCCCCACCGCGGCTCCCGCCTGGACTCCCGCTTCAGCTTTCGCTCGGGGCGTGGCGGGGGTGGGGGCGAGGAACTCGGCAACCTCTACTTCCGGGTCCGGCCGCGGCTGGTGTTCCTCCATCCGCCCTCCGGCGCGTGCTGTCCGCGTCCGCGGGTTCCGTGGCTGGTGCGTACCGGGGGCACAGCCTCCAGACAGCCCTTGCTCGCGCGGTTGTCTGGGATCCCCAACCCTCCCCGCAGATCCCTCCTCGCAGCGGCCCTGGGGTGGGGGAGGCGGGGGTCCCAAACCTCCATCCTGACCCCTCCCCGCGGCCTCGCCAAATTCTCCACCTTGTTCTTCTCTGCCACCGGGGAAGTAAGAATGACATTTTAGAATGATTATAAAAACTGGATGATAGACAGGAAAATATATATGCTGTTAATAATTAAAAAGAAACTGTGTATGTGTATGTGTATGTGAATGTGTACAGCAGGCTTCTTTCAATGCTATGAACGTTTGTGGAATGAATGAATGAGCTGTGTAAAATATATCTGGAAAACAAATTGGGCAATAAAAGCAATTTGTGTGTGTGTGTGTGTGTGTGTGTGTGTTAAAGCATTAGGGTTATGGAAAGCTTAAAATAATTTTCATGACCCTAGTTAAATATCTCTTAAATAATAGTATACACACATTTTCCTTGCTCCCTGTAGACACTTTCCCCAACCTGCCTTTTTTGGAATAGGAGCCCCTATTGATGCTCTGGAAAAAGAAAGGTTTTATGGTCAAATTAAGGTTGGAAAATGACAAAAATCAAAGTTACAGTGAGATTCATTTTCAAAACAGAACTCCTGATTCCACACCCACTCCTCAGCAAGGTCTCCTCCAAAATGGCAGGTTCATGTTTCTGGTTGCCCACGCCCAGTGCCTTGAAAACACCCTGGATTCCTCTCTTTTTCTTGATTGTGACCCATCTGAAAATCCTACCATCCCTGTCTTCAAAATATGTTTGAGATCCAATCAGTCCTCCCTATTTCCACTGTCACCATCCTGATCCAAGCCTCCTCTCCCTCCTGGTCTCCTGGACTCTACCCGGCGCCCTACAGTCTGTTTTCCACCCTGCTAGCAGTGAAATCTAAGGTTCGATCTAAGGGGTGTGACCAGTCGATAGAGAGGCAACACCAGAGCCCCTCTGCTATTCAAATCCAGTTTGGGTTCATTCTGCCCACTGGGAGATAGCACCTGCGGCCTGGACCCAACAGGGCCACTGAGTGGTCAGCTCTGGGGGCTCTCAAGTGTGTTCTGGTCAGAGCTGAGAAACTACCCCTGCCCTCTGCTCTGTGCCTGGCAAGCTCTGCAGGTGAGTCCTCTGCCCAGACCTCCCAGGGAACTTCGGATCAGGACTTCCTGTGGACCCTTAGGTTGACAAATGACCCAGATTCAGAGGAACCCACCAACCTTCATTAGTTACTACACGGGTACCTTGTAGTGGTGGGTGGGAAACCTGAGCGTTTCTGGGTCTCTCCTCTCTCTCGTTGGGCGTAGGCTGGGCCATGGTCCCGATCATACTGTGTTTTTTGTTTTTTGTTTTTTAATTTGACAGAGATCACAAGTAGGCAGAGAGGCAGGCAGAGAGAGATGGGGAAGTAGGCTCCCTGCTGAGCAGGGAGTCCGACGCGGGGCTCGATCCCAGGACTCTGGGATCATGACCTGAGCCAAAGGCAGAGGCTTTAACCCACTGAGCCACCCAGGCGCACCATAGTTTTGTTTTGTTTTTTAAGATTTTATTTATTTATTTGACACAGAGAGAGCACAAGCAGGGGGAGCAAGCAAGCAAGCAGAGACAGAGGGAGAAGCAGGCTTCCGCTGAGCAAGGAGCCCTATGCGGGACTGGATCCCAGGACCCCAGGATCATGACCTGATGTGAAGGCAGACGCTTAACTGACTAAGCCACCTAGGCGCCCCAACAAAGCTAGTTATTACCATCACTCCTATAATATCACATTAAGCATGGCTCAGAGCTCCAGACCCTAAAGTAAGTGTGACACAAAACTTTTGGCTCTTATAGCACATTCATGACATCTGCTGGGTAAATTTTACTTTCTTGTCACTGAGATGGTTTGTAAGTCAATTCTGGCATTTTTGTGTTTTTAGTATTTATACCATATGTATGCCCGCTCCACATACATCTCTGTCTTCATGAGGGATGGTGGCATATTGATAACAGTGGTCTTTATACTTGGAAGTCAGTTTGGCTGGATCTAAACTCCTTCACTCATGTTTTCCTTCCTTGAATATCTTAAATATGTCATTCCAGTTTCTTCTGGTATCAAATGTTGCTCTCAATAAGTCTAATCATCTAAAAAAAAAATAAGTCTAATCATCTGATTTTTCTTTCTCTTGTGATTTTTTTTTTTGCCTCGATGCCCAAAGTCTATTTCTTTTTAAGTTTATTGATTTTATCAGAATACATCTTCGTGTTTGTAACTGGGATGTTTTCTCACGTTCACTGTTTCCCTTGGAATATATGGTTTCAAAGATTTTTTTTTCAAATTTAAGACAAGTTTTCTTGAATCTGTACTTTTTGTACTTGACTTTGTCCTATTCTCTTGTCTTGGTTTTCCTTTTTTTTTTTTTTAAGATTTTATTTATTTATTTGACAGAGAGAGATCACAAAGCAGGCAGAGAGGCAGGCAGAGAGAGAGGAGGAAGCAGGCTCCCTGCTGAGCAGAGAGCCTGATGTGGAGCTCGATCCCAGGACCCTTAGATCATGACCCGAGCCGAAGGCAGCGGCCTAACCCACTGAGCCACCCAGGCACCCTTGGTTTTCCTTTTAAGGGTCTCCTATTATACACGTGTTGGATCCTTTTAATGTGTGTGTGTGTGTGTGTGTGCGCGCGCGTGCGTGCGCACGCGTGCCTATCTTCTAAACTTGTAACTCTTTTCTCAAATGTGTTTTGTTAGTCTATTTTATATACTTGAAAGACAAGAATACAGGTGGGAGACTTACATGACCTGTTCTCAACCCTTCCTACAAGGCAGTCATCAAACATCAAGGTGCTGGTGTAAGGAGAAAAATCAAAGAAATGTAATAGAGCTTCCAGTCAAGGACAAACATATATAATATCAATTCATTTTTCACAAAGGCACCAGAGCAATTAATAGGAGAAAGCAAACTCTTTTCTGTAAGTGGTGTTTGAAACAAACTTCAACTCCCAGAGACTAAAAATAGTTAATGTAAAACGGATAGACAGTCATCATAAATGTACACATGATGATTCCATTCATTTTTAAAAAGATTTTATTTACTTATTTGACAGATCATAAGTAGGCAGAGAAGCAGGCAGAGAGAGAGGAGAAAGCAGGCTCCCTGTTGAGCAGAGCCCCCGATGTGGGACTCGATCCCAGGACCCTGAGATCAGGACCTGAGCCGAAGGCAGAGGCTTTAATCCACTGAGCCACCCAGGTGCCCCTCCATTCATTAAAAAAAAAAAAAAAAGATTTTTATTTATTTATTTGTGAGAGAGAGAGAGAGAGAGCACAAGCGGGGGGAAAGGCAGAGGGGGAAGCAGGGTCACTGCCAAGCAAGAAGCTGGATGCAGGACTTGATCTCACAATCCTGGAATCATGACCTGAGCCAAAGGCAGACGCTTAACTGAGCCACCCAGGCAATGCCGATGATTCCATTCACATACAAACACATGTGTTGGGCCGCCAGGGGTCCAGAGCTATCTTCCAGCCCCTCCCAAGGCCATCCTTCACAGGACCATCTCCCAGGCAGAATGCAGGGAGGGTAGGCACAGCACGGAGGAGGGGAGCTGATTTGCACAAAGAGAACCTCCCTGTCTCACTGGGGTGATAGGAGAGACTGGAGGCTACTCATCTCCAGCTGTGGGGCCTCATAGGTGGGATTAGTATTAGGTCTTTAAATGCTTAGAAAAATTCAGTAGCAAAGCCATCTAGACATAGATTTTCTTTGTGGGAAAATTTTAAGTTAGAGATTCTATTTCTTTAGCAGATGCCTAGACATTTAGAAATACCAAAACCTGGAAACAACTCAAAGGCACATAGGTGAGACCGAATGAATTATTCCCATGATGAATGTTACATAGCAGTGAAAATGAATGATGTCCAAACAAGAAGAGAGATAAATTTTAGTCATACAATGTTGAATGAAAAAGCACACTCCAGGGCCTCCTGGGTGGCTCAGATGGCTAAGCGTCTGCTTTCGGCTTGGGTCATGATCTTGCAGGTCCTAGGATGGAGCCCCACATCGGGCTCCCTGGTCACTGGGGAGTATGCTTCTCCCTCTGCTCCTCCCCCTGCTCATGCTTTCTCTGTCTCTTTCTTTCTCTCTCAAATAAATAAGCAAAATCTTTTATTTTTTTTTAAGATTTTATTTATTTATTTGACAGAGAGAGATCACAAGTAGATGGAGAGGTAGGCAGAGAGAGAGAAGCAGGCTCCCTGCTGAGCAGAGAGCCCGATGTGGGACTCGATCCCAGGACCCTGAGATCATGACCTGAGCCGAAGGCAGCGGCTTAACCCACTGAGCCACCCAGGCGCCCCAAGCAAAATCTTTTAAACACACACACACACACACTCCAAGAACATTAATACAGCCTGATATCTTTTTTTGTAAAAGTTCAGATACAATTAAAACTACACAGTAAATTATGCTGTTTAGGTAAACACATTGCTGTGCTCTGAAGGTTTGTGCCTCCCCTCCTCCCTGCCCATTCCCTATGTTGACATTCTAACCTCCAGAGATGATGATATTAGGAGGTGGGCCTTCTAACCTCCAGAGATGATGATATTAGGAGGTGGGCCTTTGGGAGATGTCTGGGTTGTGAGGGTAGAGCCCTCACAATGGGAATTAGTGTCTTATATATTCCTATCCCCTTCCACCACGTGAGGACACAGTAAGAAGGTGTGAGCTATGAACCAGGAAGAGAGACGTCATGAAACATGACCCTGCTGGTGCCTTGATCTTGGACTTCCCAGCCTCCAGAACTGTGAGCAATACATTTCTGTTGTTATAAGCTAGCCAGCCTCTGGCATTTTGTTATAGTAGCCTGAATAGATGAAGATACTTATCTGTTATATTATTTGTGATAAAGAAGAAGAAAATGATAAACATAAAATTCAGAAATGTGGCGGGATGGGTAGGGGTCTGGAATAGGGGTGGACACAGAAGAAGCTGTAAACTATTCCAGTTCTCAGGTTAGACAGTGGGCTCACAGGCCTTCACTGTATTCTTTTACTTATTTATTTATTGTTTATTTATGAGAGAGAGAGAGTGAAAGAGCAGGGAAGGAGCAGAGTGAGAGGGACAGGCACACTCCATGCTGAGCACGGAGCCCAATTTGGGGCTCGATCTCATAACCCTGAGATCATGATCTCCACTGAAATCAAGAGTTCAGTGGTTAACCGACTGCCCCACGCAGACACCCCAAGCCTTCACTGTAGTCTAACATACAAATAAATAAAAGAGGAGAAAAGGAAAAGAACCCTTTCATCATCAGTCCTAAACATAATGAGAAAAGAAGACAGCAGCAATCCAAGGGCACCGGCCGGCTCTATTAGTAGAGCGCCCAACTCCTGATCTCAGCATTGTAAATTTGAGCCCCATGTTGGGTGTAGAGATTACTTAAAAATAAAATCAAAAAAAAAAAAAAAAGAAAGAGAGAAAGAAGAAAAGAACAATCCATCACCAACAAGTGAGTTTCATTCCACAAATTGAAAAAGAGTTCAGTGTTAGGAATTTATAACTAATTCCACATTAGTAGCTCAAAGGAGAAAACCCGTAAGCTCATTATGAAGGGGAAAATACATTTTAAAGATCAGAAATGACAGCAAGGATGAATCTTGGTTGGTTATGGTTTATTAAAGCTGGAAATGGTTTAAATCAGTGCTGTCCAATAGAAATAGAATGTGAGCCGCAAATGAGAGCCACATCTGTAATTTTACCTACATAAAAGAGCTGTAGGGGTGTATGGGTGGCTCAGTTGGTTAAACCTCTGCCTTCAGCTCAGGTCATGATCCTTGGGTCCTGGGATTGAGCCCTGCATCAGGCTCCTGAGTGGGGAGGCCGCTTCTCCCTCTCCCTCTCCCTCTGCCTACCCTAACCCCCTCATGCTCTCTCCCTCACTCTTTTTTCTCTCTCAAATAAATAAATAAAATCTTTTTTTTAAAAGAGCTATAAAGAAACAGGTATAAGTAATTTTTATATTTTATTTAACCCTGTATATCCAGAATAGTATAATTTAAACATGTAATCCCTGTAAAAATATTAAATTTAAATAATTAAATATTTATTTAAGGTAAATATAAAATTGAACATTTAACATTCTTTTTTTCATACTAAACCTTCAAAGTCTAGTGTGTATTTCAAGTGCCCAGCATATCTCAATTCGGATCAGCTACATTTCCAGTGCTCAGCAGCAACATGGGACTAGCGGCTGCCAGATTAGACAGCAGGGTTGAAATAAACAGAATTAGGGGAATTCTTAAATAAATTTGGGTATAAATGCCCCAAATATGATGGATCATTATACTGACCTCAAAATTACTTTTTGAAATTTGAATAAAATGGTATTTGTGGTAGACTATTAATTTGGAAAAACAAACTAAAATTGCAGAATACAAAACTGCATTGAAGAACGTAACATTGATTGACTGCACTGAAGCTTTCCTTCTCCTGGGTCCGGACAGGGGACTCCTGTCACATTTCACAGTGCCACCCCCAGAAGTGGGCAGAGCTTAAAGAGTCTCAGAAGCCCAAATGTTTCTCAGGGTTTCAGGAGAAAGAGCTGTTGGGACCTCTCCCGTGACCTGGACTGAGCACATCCTCACATTCCTTTCTGCATAAAACAAATAACTGAAGAATCACCAGAATGAGCAGGTATATTCTGTGAACACCAGCAAAACACCCATGTAAATAAATGGTGCAAACATGAATTTCCTGCACAAGAGAAGCTGCCTTCCTGTCTCCCCTAAAATATCTAAGTATAGCCTAGTGATAAAGTGGGGGACAATATAAATACTAATTCTTTTTTTTTCCTTTTTAAGGTTTTATTTATTTGAGAGAGAGAGACAGAGGGAGCACAAGCAGAGGGAGGGGCAGAGGGAGAGGGACAAGCAGACACTCCGCCTAGCGGAAAGCCCTATGTGGGGCTCAATCCCAGGACCCTGGGATCATGACCTGAGCCAAAGGCAGATGCTTAATGGGTGGAGCTGCCCAGGTGCTCCTAAATAATAATTCTTTTAATCTAGTGAAATAAAAAGAAAAGCAGACCACAGTACTATATGGAATGATGAATACTGTGGATTTAAATTCTTCATAACATTTTTTTTCTTTTTTATTGAAGTATAATTAACAGGGGCGTCTGGGTGGCTCAGGTCATGATCTCAGGGTCCTGGGATCGAGCCCCACATTGGGCTCTCTGCTCAGCAAGGAGCCTGCTTCCTCCTCTCTCTCTGCCGGCCTCTCTAACTACTTGTGATCTCTATCAAATAAATAAATAAAATCTTAAAAAAAAAGAAGTACAATTAACATGCAATTTCAGGTGTACATCATAGTGATTCGCTTATTTATTTATTTATTTATTTGAATTGTATTTATTGGGGCACTGCTTCAGATTTTCTCTCCCTCTCCCTCCTGCTTGCACACACTGTCTCTAAGATAAATAAATAAATAAAAATTTTAAAAAGTTTTTTTTTATTTTAAGTAATCTCTACACCCAGTGTGGGGCTTGAACTCCTGACCCTGAGATCAAGAGTCACATGCTCTTCTGACTAAGCCAGCCAGGCACCCCTGAATCGATATTTTTATACATTATGAAAGGATCCCCATGATAAATCTAGTCACTACCTGTGAGCATATAAAATAATTACAATATTATTGACTATATTCTCTATGGTATGCATTCCCATGACTTATTTATTCTGTAACTGGAAATTTGTACCTCTTAATCTCCTTCACATATTCCTTATTTTGAGAAATAAGAAACTTTTTTCTTATTTCAAGAAATAATACTTATGGTATTTTTAAAAAAGATTTTATTATTTATTTGACAGAGATCACAAGTAGGCAGAGAGGCAGGTGTGGGGGAGGGAGCAGGCTCCCTGCCGAGCAGAGAGCCCGATGTGGGGCTCGATCCCAGGACCCTGCGATCATGACCTGAGCCGAAGGCAGAGACTTAACCCACTGAGCCACCCAGGCGCCCCATAAATGAAATCTTTTAAAGAATACCATAAGTAGGGGCGCCTGGGTGGCTCAGTGGGTTAAGCCTCTGCCTTCGGCTCAGGTCATGATCCCAGGGTCCTGCGATAGAGCCCCGCATCGGGCTCTCTGCTCAGCGGGGAGCCTGCTTCCTTCTCTCTCTCTGCCTGCCTCTCTGCCTACTTGTGATCTCTGTCAAATAAATAAATAAATAAATAAATAAATAAATAAATCTTTTAAAAAAAGATTTCATTTATTTTAGAGAGAGAGAGAAAGTATGCACAATTGGGGGAAGGGGCAGAGGGTGAGAATCTCAAGCAGACTCCACGCTGAGTGCAGAGCCTGACTCAGAGCTCAATCTCACAACCCCAAGATCATGACCTGAGCTGAAACCCAGAGTTGGAGGTTTAACTGACAGTGCCATCTAGGTGCTCCATAATACCTGTAGTATTAATTTTGGAGCATGGCTAAATACTTGTGCTTTCATGCCTAAGAATAACAAACAAGAACGATGCCTGGGAAAATGAGCAGAGAATGGGGAGATGAAATGTTACTGTCTAGGGGAGCCTGGGTGGCTCAGTGGGTTAAGCCTCTGCCTTTGGCTTAGGTCATGATCTCAGGGTCCTGGGATCTGGCCCCACATCGGGCTCCTGGTTCAGCAGGGAGCATGCTTCTCCCTCTCCCTCTGCCTGCTGCTCCCCCTGCTTGTGCTCTCTCTCTCAAATAAATAAAGAGAAACTTATTTTTAAAAAAGAGAAAATGTTACTATCTAATATGAAGCTACAAAAGGCTAAGACAGCAGTACAGAGATCACTGGAAATGACAGTAGGAAAACTGACCTCTGAGCTCACCGTGTTAATTACATCTGCCAATGTCTACCCATTCACATCTTCTCTTGTTCTCACATTCATCCAGTATTTATGTGATGATCTATTAATTGCCAGGCATTGTAGATACAGCAGTGAATAGAATAGACAAACCCATCTACCCTCTTGTGGCTTATATTCTAGTGATCTGTGGTACTTACCTTGGAGAAAAATACAGAGGATACATAGCACAGTGAACAATCCAGGGCCACCACAATTTCTATCATCCTGTTCGTTTTAGGTCTCCAACAATCAAGAATCAGGGCTTGAGTGAAAGACCCATCCACTAGTTCATTACTCAATAGTTCCCTATATGCCCCAGGCTGACTTTGCCAAATGCTAATCACATGCCCAAAGAATGTGGGCCACACCCCTATGAAATAATATTGGTCTCTGCCCCCGGTTCCTGCTGTTATTTATTTTTTGACCCTGGTTCTTCATACAGAACTAAATCTCTTGAAATCTCTTGGGAAGAAAAAAAAAAAGACCTCGTGTGACTAGATGTTTGGAACTTTCAGTACTACCCCCATCTTCGGGGGAGAAGACAGGGGCTGGAGATCAAGTTAATGATCATGTTGATATGACAAAGCCTCTGGAAAAAACCGTAAAGTATGGGGTCAGAGAGCTTCCAGGTTGGTGAACCCAGGTTGGCCCGGGATCCACGCAGACCTCACCCTCTGTATTTCTTCATCTAGTTCTTCCACTGTATCCTTTTTCATATCCTCAATTATGGAATGCCCAGGGAAATGTGTTTCCCTGATTTCTGTGAGCCATTCTAGAAAATTGATGAACTGAAGAAGGCACTGTAGAAGTCTCAATTTATAGCCAACGGGTCAGACATACTGGCAACCACCTGGAACTTGCAATTGGGATCTGAAGTGGGAGCAGCTTATGGAACTGAGCTCTTCATCTCTGGGACGTACCATTAAATGTAGGTAGTGAGCCAGAACTGAGTTGAACTGTAGCACACCCAGCTGGTGTTGGAGCATTGGTTGCTCTGGGAGAAGACCCACACATCTGCTCGAGGAAGTTTTCTGTGTGAGGAGGAGAGGAGAAACACAAGAATTTTTTCTTCCCAACTGCTAATGATGCAGGGCATTGGGTGTCTCTACAGCTGTGGTGTGTGTGGTGTTCTGGGGTGCACGAAGTGCTGGGAGCCCCTGGTTCCACAGTTAGGAGTTTCTGTGGAGCTGGCATCTCTGGGGACCATTCGTGTTTGGCGGTGGCTGTGGGCAGGTGCTGGCTGCAGCAGTGAGGATACTTAGAGAGTCTCGAGGGTGATTTGGAAGCAAGGAATATCTTGGTGAGAAGACCATCTGGCCTTGGGTGAGCTCACCACCACAGCAACGTCCCTTCTCTAGGGCAGCAGTGGGCATCCATTCTGTCCCTCCTTGCCAACTGAAACCTTTGGATTTCTCCTTCCCCACCTTCTTTTTCTACTCTCCCTCTCCTCCTTTCTCTCTTGTGGCTGAAGCCTGACTTGAGGCTTACGTGCTCTGTGCACCTGCTTCTTCCTCCTAGGGACCCCCGGGGATGCACTTGCCACTCTGAACCAAGACAGGAAAGGAAACACTGGCACTTACTGAAAAGGACCTACCTGGCCACCACTCTTCCAAAGGGTTTCCATGGATCCTCTTAATGAGTTTTCCCACCAAGCCTTGCAGCGAGGCAGCACTGACCATTACTTTTTGGTGCTGGAGACTTGAAAAGTCTCTTTTCCAAATGTCAAATGGCTTCGAGAAAGATGAATTTGTAAGATGCATCACACAGGAAAGAAAAAAACCACCACCAATAAAACTGTGACACCCAGTGAAGGTAAGGCTCATAATGATTCTGAACTTTCAATCTCTGATGTATCCGTTGATGTATAGTGAGCAGGACTCCTTGGAGGCTGGATGTACAGTGTTAAAAGGTGAGTATAGTGTTAAAAGATAATTTTCTGGCCAATAAGCACATGAAAAAGATGCGGAGCATCACTAATCATTATGGGGACATGCAAATCGAAATGATAATGATACACTACCTCACACGCATTAGGATGGCTACTATCAAAAAAGCCAGCAACTAACAAGTGTTGGAGAGGATACGGATAAATTGGAACACTTGTGCACTATTCGTGAGAATGTGAAATCAGTGGAAATTAGTGGGAATGTAAAATGGTATAGCTGTTATGGAAAACAGTACGGTGATTCCTCAAAAATTAAAATTAGATCCAGGAATTTTATTTCTGGGTATATACCCTAAAGAATTGAAAGGAGGATCTTGAAGAATATTTGTACAGCCATAGCTGTAAGAACATTTATTAACAATAGTCAAAAGGCAGAAGCAGCTCAAGTGTTCATCAGTGGATGAATGGGTAAACACTTATTTCAGTCTTAAAAAGAAAGGGAATTCTAAAAAAAGGTGGGGGAGGTAATTCTAACGCATGCTAAAACATGGGTGAATCTTGAGGACACTAGCCTAAATGAAATAAGCCAGTCACAAAAGGACAAATACTGTAAGATTCCACTTGTAGGGACCCACTTGTACCCCCTGAGTTGGAGTGAAGATTATTTTAAACTGAAGACATTTGACATACAGCAGAGGCAGACGCAGAAGCCTTTCTGGAGCTTTCCTTTACCTGATTAAAGGCAGATCCTTCAGAGAGTGAAGCTGCCATAAATTCCCTCTTTGGGGGAGGTTCTCTCCTGGCTTAGACCACTTGCATCTGAGAATCTGCATAAGCAAACATGATCACAGTATCCTACCTTGCATTTGTTTCCCTAAAAGCCCATTAGTCCTGCCCAGAAAACCTCTTTCTTCTCCATGTCTTTCAACCCTGTTAGGTTGGTATATAAATCTCTAGCTCCAGCTCTTCAGGCAGCCTCCCCCATCTGAATGCCCTGCCTGAATGTGCCCATCGATCTTGTCTTTTCTCATGTGAATCTGTCAGTTAATTGGCAGGCTATCTGAATTGGTAGGAAGTTCTTCCTCCCAGCACACTTACATAAGATGTCTAGAGTAGTCTAATTCATAGAGACAGAAAGTAAAATGGTGGTTGCCAGGAGCTTAGGTGATAGATGAAGGCAGGCTTATTACTTAATGGGAACAGTTTCGGTTTAGTAAGGTGAAAAAGTTCTGGAAAGTGGATGGTGATGATGGTTGCAGAATAAAGTGAATGTGAGTAATGCCACCGACCTGAATATCTAAAACAAAACAAAACAAAACAAAACAACCAACCTGTTAATTTCAGGCCCATCTGGATAATTCAAGATGATATCCTCATTTCAAGTTTCTCAACCTAATTACATTTGCCATGACCCTTTTCCCAAATAAGGTTAACATTCACAGGTTCCTGGGAGTTTTAAGTAAAAAAACAAAACAAAACCTGTTAAGATGGCAAATTTTATGTATATTTTACAATTAAGAAGAGATGATTTTCTTTTTTTATTATTTTTAAATTTTATTTATTTATTTATTTTTTAAGATTTTTATTTATTTATTTGACAGACAGATCACAAGTAGGCAGAGAGGCAGGCAGAGAGAGAGAAGGGAGGAAGCAGGCTCCCCGCTGAGCAGAGAGCCCGATGCGGGGCTCGATCCCAGGACTCTGGGATCATGACCTGAGCCGAAGGCAGAGGCTTTAACCCACTGAGCCACCCAGGCGCCCCAAGAAGAGATGATTTTCAAAAAAAACAGTAAAATCATGACTCATGCAGATATAAAAATGAACAAGTGCTAAAGATTTTATTTAACTGGTTAGTGAGGAGATGGGGAGGTGTTACAGTCAGTTCTAAGGAGAAACAAATGTGCAAAGGAAGGTAGAACTGGACTCCGGGGGGAGGGAAGTCAGTTGAATAGGACAGAATGTACGTGTCTAGAGACAAGAATGATTTTGCGTTGCTATTAGCTGTCTTTCAAAGTAGCTCGAGAACAATGAAAGAGGGGTGCCTGGGTGGCTCAGTCCTTAAGTGTCTGCCTTCGGCTCAGGTCATGATCCCAGGGTCCTGCTCCACAGAAGCCTGCTTCTTCCTCTCCCACTACCCCTGCTTGTGTTCCCTCTCTTGCTGTGACTCTGTCAAATAAATAAATAAAATCTTAAACAAAAACAACAATAATGAAAGACTAGAAAACAATGAAGACTGGACAGGTAAGATCTGAGCAATGCAGTTTTTCACTGAAGTACATTTTTTCCATCAATTACAGGATGGGGTCTGTCCTTCAGCTAGCTCATTCATGCCAAGCCACACTAGATTCAAGTTTGGAGTCCAACACAGATCCAAACTGACAGAGCTATTTCACTAAAAAATCCCCAAACACAAATTGACAAGATGGCCTCTAAAAATGAGAGACAAATCTCACTGATAAATATCAATGCAATGGCACTGTGCAGCACATGAAAATAAGAATAGTGTTTGACTAGGGCACCTGGGTTGGCTCAGTGGGTTAAGCCTCTGCCTTCGGCTCAGGTCATGATCGCAGGGTCCTGTGACTGAGCCCTGTGTCGGGCTCTCTGTTCGGTGGGGAGCCTGCTCCCCCCTTCTCTCTGCCTTCCTCTCTGCCTACTTGTGATCTCTCTCTGTCAAATAAACAAATAAAATCTTAAAAAAAAAGGATAGCATTTGACTGAGAAATACTAGAAATGCAAAGACAGTCCAATATGAAGACATCTTTTAACAAAATTCACCATATTAATGACACAAAAGAGGGAAAAAAAATCCCACATAATCATCTCCATAAAGGAGAAAAAATGTAAAGGACTCATACACTCAATAATCTGACATTTGGATAAAGGTGTGTTAACATTTATTTCTGGGTTATTTATAGTTTGAAATTGAAAATAACCGTCAATAAGAGTTATGATAGAATATCAGTATTTAAGATGATAATGAATCTTTTAAAAATAAAATAATTTGGACAGCCAATTTTTTTTTTAAATACAAAGAATGTTACTATGTAAGAGACCTTGATGCTCCCGAGACTCCGCTGTTTGGAGGATATGGGCACTTGGGGCAAGGACAAGAGCTGCCAGATGGCTAGCTTGCTGCAAGACCCACTGGCCATCATCACCAGTGGGGACACGGGTACAAGAAAGGCCATCGTGACTGAGCTCCTGCAGCTGGGGTGTAATGTGGTCACTTCATCTCGTAGCTTTGATGAATTAAAATCTATTGCAGATGAACTGAAGGCTAGCCTGCCCCCCCGCCAACCAGGCTCAGATCAATCCCATAAAACACAACATCTGTAAAGAAGAGGAGGCAAACAATTTGGTCAAATCCATCTTGGATATTTATGGTGAGACCCAATTTTTTGGCTAACAGTGGAGGTTCATGACTCCTGCAAGACACCTCAAGTGCAAAGGGACAGCCTGCTGGCATTGAAACCGACTTGACGGGCACCTCCTACAGGTGCAAAGCAGTTTACAACTCCTGGGTAAAAGAGCACGGAGGATCCATTGTCATGATTATTATCCTTACTAAAAATGGATTTCCAGGATTTGTGCATAGTGGGGCTGCCGAGCAGGTGTTTACAAGCTCACCAAATCCTTCGCTATGGAATAGGCGAGCAGTTGAGTAAGGAAGGATCAACTGTGTTGGACTTGGAGTCACTTATTTCCTGACTGCTGTGACAACTACGATCCTTTGGCAAAACGCTTATTTGGAGGGTTCGTTAAGAAAAGGCTCAACCCACTGAGCCACCCAGGTGCCCCTACAGTGGCTCATTTTTGATGGCGAATACTTTTGGATCCATAAAGCTTTCTGGTAATTATTGATGTGTGGTTTTTTTTTTTGTTCATGAAGTCAAATGTGTATAAAGCCTCTTAATCCAAAAGAAAAATAAAGTTACATGTAATAATTTTTTTTAATATGTATTGTGTTTGATTCTATTAAGATACATATGCTCTAAACAAGCTTTAAAGGCAAAACAGCAACATGTTATGGTGGCTGGTTTTCACTCTCTTCACACAGTGCTGGAAACATTCCTTTCAAATGGCTTGTCCGTACTTCCCTTTGGCTCAGGGATTGGGGCAATGGTTGGAAGGAAGTGTACATGAAGCTCTTTTTGTGATAAACTGTAAGCAGGCATACATCCAGCCAGAAGCCTTCCAGACTGGTGAGAAAGTGATATAAAGACATGAAAAGAGGAGTATCTGCGTGGCTCAGTCATTAAGCATCTGCCTTTGGCCCAGGTCATGATCCCGGGGTCCTGGGATCAAGCCCCGCATCGGGCTCCCTGCTCTTCGGGGAGCCTGCTTCCTCCTCTCCCATTTCCCCTGCTTGTGTTCCCTCTCTTGCTGTGTCTCTCTCTGTCAAATAAATAAATGAATAAATAAATCTTTAAAAAAAAAGTGGAGAGCAAAAAGAAAATGGAACCGAATGACTACCAAATTTCTACCCAGTATAGCACATTTGAGACTTACAACAGTAGCTCTAAAAGCTCACATGAAGCACATTTAGTATCAGTTTGTAACCATTAACTCATCTAATCTTCACACACACACGTACACACACTCTATGAGGTATGTAGCACCTTATTCCATTTTACAGCTGAGGAATGCTTTACTTGAGGTCACGCAGCTAGTAACTGGAGCTAGGCGTTCCTAACATCGCACACTCTTCTCTCCCTTGCAAGGGCCTCAACTCAGAGGGCAGTTCTGAGGATTTGGTGGGCTAAGTCACATTTGTTTCCTTAGCCCCGTGCCTGCCACGTGCTAAGTAGTCATTAAATTATAGCTAGTATTATTAAATTATTAATAATAGTGTTTACTTGTGCATACCGGGGGTTCCATGGAGGGAATGGCTTTCCAACCATTGTGTTCAATCCATGTACTTCAGTATCACATGGCACACAAGTGAGAATACCTTCAACTTTATGATTCCACTAACCCTAGTCTTAACAGACTAGGAAAACAGAAGCACTCACAGCTGAAAATGTTTAACTCCTCAGTTAGTGAAATTGTGGGTCAGGATGATGTGGTAAGAGAGTAATGAGCTAATGGGGCCATCCTAGTTGCTGGACTCCACGATGGCAGGACTGTGGGAGGGGCACCACATTCTGCAGTGTGGCTCTCAGCACTTGCAGTCCGGAAATTAAATTTAGAAGGTATCCGGAGAATTATTCAAGCTCTTGGAAATTATTAAAGTGAAAAATGAACCAAACTAACCAAACAATGAATCTTTAAATCACATTGTCAATTATGTGTGTATAATTAGAGATACACCTCTCCTAGAATGGGCAATTCTAACCCCTTATTGGTCTGGCAATGAGAACAAATTCTTGCTCCCAGGTTGTCCATGAGAAATCCCTTCCATAACCAGAGCTCTTCATCTCCAAATCCTACCAAAGCCTAGTATGTGTTTTATTTTTCTGTAGCATTTATCACTACCCAAATTATCTTATTTCCGAGATTGGCTGCCTTCCTCTGCTAGAATGGCAGGTTCTTGGATGTTGGTTCGTCACCATATCCCTGACTTGTAGAACAGAGCTTGACACACACTAGAAACTCAATATATGTTTGAATGAATGAATGTAATCTGGAGGTTGTAAATTCAAGTTACATGAAAGTCAACTCAAACTTCTTTCCCTTAACAGAGAGTAACTCACTTGTAACTCAGCTGAGTCAGTTCTGCTCTCAGGAGTCCTCCTTAAAATACAATTTATTAGGTTTCAGTGGAGTAACAGAATAACTTGATTTCTGCTTCTCCTTACCACTCATTAGAAAGAAAGCATGAGAGATAGGTGAGGACTGGCTATGGCAATAGGGTGTGAAGTCCATTCATTTCCTTATCCTTTTAACGCATAAATTTTTTTAAAAAGATTTTTATTTATTTGACACAGAGAGAGAGAAATCACAAGGAGGCAGAGAGGCAGGCAGAGAGAGAGGGAAGAACCAGGCTCCCTGCTGAGCAGAGAGCCTGATGCAGGGCTTAGATCCCAGGACCCTGAGATCATGACCTGAGCCGAAGGCAGAGGCTTAACCCGCTGAGCCACCCAGGCGTGCCAACACATAAATTTCTTAAACTCCTATCACTGTTAGCATCTTGTTAGATGTTGGATAAGGGTGTGTTGGGGCGGGGGGGCTCCTGCTGCCTCATTACTCAGTAACAAAAAATCAAAAAGCAAAATTTTAATTGTCTTTCTAGCCCAAGGAAAATGCCCTTCAATGAAAACTGCTCCATATAGCTGCTGTATCAAGAGATACACAAGTGAGAATACCTTCAACTTTGTGATTCCTCAAAGTTGTAATTACCTTGGGTACAAAGCAGTTACTCATATAAGGTGGGGAGATTTCTGCCCAGAGACTGCTAACGCAGGTGTGGGAAGTTCAGGAATGCTCTGCAGAGCAAGCAGACAACCTTATTATTTTTTATTTCCTCTATTTTTAATATTCCTTATTTTTAACTGGAAGCAAACAAAGCTTATTATATTAATATTTTTTTTAAAAGATTTTGTTTAGGGTCGCCTGGGTGGCTCAGTGGGTTAAGCCACTGCCTTCGGCTCAGGTCATGATCTCAGGGTCCTGGGATGGAGCCCGCATCGGGCTCTCTGCTCAGCGGGGTGCCTGCCTCTCTGCCTACTTGTGATCTCTGTCTGTCAAATAAATGAATAAAATCTTTAAAAAAAAAAAAGATTTTGTTTATTTGACAGACAGAGATCACAAGTAGGCAGAGAGGTGGGCAGAGAGAGAGGAAGGGAAGCAGGCTCCCCGCCGAGCAGAGAGCCAATGTGGGGCTTGATCCCAGGACCCTGAGATCATGACCTGAGCCGAAGGCAGAGGCCTTAATCCACTGAGCCACCCAGGAGCCCCAATATATTCATATTTTTAAAATGCAGAACAAAACATAGACAGCCATGCCTTAAGAAGTGGATCAGATCATCTCTGATGTTTTACGTTCTACAGTACAGATCTGATTGAATGGATGAGGCATTTGGAATAGTTTGGCATTGGAATTTTGCCTCTACTGCTTACCCACTCAGTGACACTGGCCATTTTACTTAAGCTGAGCTTCAGTTTCCTCATTCATAAAATGAGTATACAAATAGAATGGGTGAGACAGCATTGAGGAGAAAGTCTTGTTTATCATTCAGTATCTCCGGATGAGAACTCCTAGATCTCTAATTCAGAGATGACTTTCAGTAACCCAATTAACATCTCTGATTCAAGATGCTTACCGCAGGGATGTTTTAGGAAGGCAGTGGGCCATCATTAAGAATATAAAGCACCATGGAAAGGGAGAAACCATTTTCTAAGAGTAAGTGGGAAGGAAGCGCTGCTGGAGGGACCTATCCCAACAGACCTAGGGTTCCAGAAAAGGATGAACCTCTGAAACAACTCAAGGAATATCACACCGGTAAAGGGCTTCTCAGAGCCTCCATGAAGAGCCTCACTTAGGGATTGGTTGGATCTACTTCCAGGGATGTCTGAGCACAGAGGGTCACAGAAGAGCCCTCCAGGAACTCAGCGAGAGGAGTCCCAAAATGGCGGGTGGCTGTTGCATGTAGTGGCCCCGGGCACGGGAGGTAGAGCCAGAGGTCCGTTTCTGTTTCCACTCCATGGGCTACTAGCAGAGTGTTGTTCCTTAGTTCCTAGGGACTGACTGAAGCTGAGGCTCTTAAGGCCCACACTGTGCCCTGTGCCGGTTGTCCATGAATGATCTCTATAGGCAGGGCTGCGTTGGTCCTGAAAGGTCCAGAAGGCCCGTGTGCCAAGGAATATCTCAGTGTGGTGCAGCAGGGTGAGAAAAACCTCTTACTACCCTGGGGGTAAAAAATTTGCATAAACCTCCTTACTAACTGGAGTCTTGGTTAAAGCAAAAGATGATGATTAAAGAAAGCTTGAAGGGGGCTGTGAGGCCAAGCATCTCCATGGCATTGGTCTCAACCTTTCCTCATGAGGTTTTCTTACCACTTAGGAGAGTTATAGCAACACAGGCTGTGATCTAAAGACACACAGATCAGTGCTTAAATCCTGGCTATGTCTCGCTTCCTGTGTAATTTTGGTAAGTAACTTTGGTTCTCTAAAGCTCGTACTTTTATCTCTAAAAAGAGGGAAGTAATTATAATTGTTTTACAGTTACTGTGAGAAATTATATAGATCACACAGCACTCAGCCTTATACATAGTATCAATTTACACTTGCTATTTCAACACTATGTGAATTATGAAAAGGTTTGCCTATCTTGCTTCATCTTGTCCTAGTGGCCTATGGCACTCTCTTGGAAAACCAGTGAGGCCCAAATAAAGATTCATCACATGTTGAAAACTGTTTAATTAAGGGAAGTACAAGGTGGGTTCACATTGCTTTAAAAAAGGTAAAAGTGGGGCGCCTAGGTGACTCAGTCGGTTAAGCATCTGCCTTCGGCTCAGGTCATGATCCCAGGGTCCTGGGATCAAGCCCCACGTTGGGCTCCCAACTCAACGGAGAGCATGTTTCTCCCTCTCCCTCTGCCTGCCTCTCTGCCTACTTGTGTTCTGTCAAATAAATAAATAAAATCTTAAAAAAAAGGGCAAAAGAACACTGATTGTTAACATAGTTTACAGTCTTTAGGTTCATGAAAGGATTCTCAGAGGAAGAGACCATGGAAGGAAAAGACGAATGAATAAACATTCCAGACAACTGGAATAGCACATGAGAAGGTCCTGAAATGAGCTGGAGCATGGTGGAGTTAGGGAACTGGAGTTAGTCTCGTTTGAATGGAGATATTAATGAGGGGATGGAGAGAAGTATATATTAAAAGGAAAGCATTGCCTTGTCTTGTATGGCCTTATAAGTCCTGTTAAACAGTGGTCATTCAAATTATCCTTCCTGCTCATGTATTTATAATGTGTGCATTAGACTAAGAATCTTTAGACAGTGTGGAATTGGCAAATTACAGCTACCCCGTATGGTAACAGAGGACAGCTTTCTATAGAATACAGGTAAAGAGCCATCTGAGTTCCATACATTATGTGGCATGAAGAAATGCTCAAGTGACTGATTTTTAGGGCTTCTCTTTGAGAGGATCCTGGAGGTGTCTGGATAACAGTTCAGCCTCAAGTTGGTTTCTGCCAATTCAGCCCCATTCAGCAATGATTTTGAAGATAAAATTTCCCAATGGTGCACTGCCGGAAGAGGAGACCAAAGGGGATGTGTGCTCTTACTTCCTGAGAGAATCTTCCAATTGTCCTACCTCAGGTATTGGCAGAAAAATCTAAACGAGAGTTCCCAAAGATGAGAAAGAAACTCCACCAATGCTTCCAAAGAAACAGTGCCTAGGTTGTGGGGGGGTGTTCTGTGTGGAGTCAGCTGATCTGGGGTGAGACCTCATTCTCCAACTAAGTTACCTGACAACCTAATCTCTCTGACCCTTAATTACCTCATTTATAAAATGGGTGCTGTAGTACCTTGATCATGAAACTGTTGGTAGGAGCAAATAAAATATCTCACGGAGAGCTCTACCCTTGTGCCTGGCAGGTAGTGAGACCTCAAGAGATCCTAGTTCATTATGAGTAGTTTTCATCTTCCATATTTTTTTAAACTTAAAAAAAAATCTTTTATCTGAGAGAGAGAATGGGAGAGAGCATGAGAAGGGGGAGGGTCAGAGGGAGAGGCAGACTCCGGGCTGAGCAGGGAGCCCAATGCAGGACTCGATCCTGGGACTTCAGGATCATGACCTGAGCCGAAGGCAGTCACATAACCAACTGAGCCACGCAGGCACCCTTATGCCATTTTCCACATTTTTGTCAGCAAGTGATCATTTGAATCTCACAACTTTGCTAAAGTGAATACTGTAGAATCAGAAAGCCATACTCCGCAAACTTGCCTGGCATTATTTTAAATGTTTTAGTTTATTCAATTATTTATTAAGATTTTATTTGACAGAGAGAGATAGAGAGAGCACAAGCTAGGGGAGCAGCACACAGAGGAAGAGGGAGAAGCAGGCTCCCTACGGACCAGGGAGGCTGATGTGGGATTCAATCTCAGGACCCCAGGATCATGACCCGAGCCAAAGGCAGACGCTCAACCGATGGAGCCACCCCCCGTGCCCTAGTTTATTCATTTATTTCTTGAAGTTATGTGTGTTAGTTTATCAGAGCTGCCTGGTAACAAAATACCACATACCATAATTCCTATAACAAAATACCACAGATTAAGTGGCTTAAACAATAACAAGTATTAGTGTCTGACAGTTCTGGATGCTAGAAGTCTACGATCAAGGTGTTGGCAGGATTGGTTTCTTTTGGGGACTCTCTCCTTGCCTTGTACATGGCCGCCTTCTTGCTCTGTTCTCACACGGGTTTCCTCTATGCGTGCATGTCTGCATCATAATTTCCTCTTCTTATAAACACATCAGTCACAATGGACTAGGGCCCACCGCTATGACCTCATTTTACTTTAATTACCTCTTTCAAGGCCCCATCTCCAAATAGAGTCACACTTTGAGGAACTGGGGATGAGGACTTCAACATAAGAATTTTGGAAGCAGGTGGGGGCACAACTCAGCCCACTACAGTATTTTTTTTTAAAGCCTTTTTCAACGGAAACGCAAAAGTAGAAAAAGAAATGGTACAATGGATCCCACGTACTCATCACTCAGCTTCAGTAATCATCAACTCTTTGCTAATCCCTCTGCATTCACACCGACAGCCTCCTTTTTCCTTCTGCATTTCTTGGAAGCAAATCCCCAACATCACATCACTCCTTCTGTGAATAGTTCAGCATTTACTTCCAAAGTATAAAATAGAACATCATTTTAGCACATGCAAAGAACTTAATTTTGTGATATTCAGTATCTAGTCGGTACTCAAATTTCCAATCATCCCATAAGCTGTTGACTTAAATCAGGATCCAGAGAAAAGTCCACATGATGACTGGATGATGCATCTTTTCAGGCTTTTTAAATCCATAGTCTTTTTTTCCCCTATAGATTTAGTCTTTTAAAAAATGTAAGGAAGAGACTTAGTCTTAGCCTGCCTACAGGTACTGTGGCCTCCCCCTTCCCATTTTCCTTCATGATATTTAATATCTGTTATGTTACTTACTATGTATGTGGTGTACAGTCTCTTCACCTGCCCATCATTAGAATGAAACTTCACGAGGGCATGGAAAACTTTTCTGGGAGCAAAAACTGAAACACGCTTGACCCATGGCCCCTTCTGATAGTGATTTCCAGAACCTTTCTCTTTGAGATGAGGAGGCTGAAAGAGAGGTATTGCATTTATTTTTAAAGATTAGTCTCTTCTAAACTGATTTATTCAGGGTGACCAGCTTAGCAAGAGTTGGTCTGATGACTGGATGTTAATTTTTTTTTTCTTTTTTCTGTTTGAGTTGTGAACTTCCAAGATCAACCTGGTAGGGTCAGAGAGGGAAGGAAAGTGGGAGAAAGTATGGCGATGGGGTAAAGAGCAGGTGGTTTGGAATGGCGATGTGTGGCATGGTGGCTTCGGTCTGGAGCCGGAGGGAGGTAGCCCAGGGTCAAAGACAAAATCCACTGGAGGTAAGGAGGTTTTATGTAGGCTGTTGCAACAGGGAGAGCACTCCAGATCCAAAGATCTGAGAGTCTCAGCAGAACGGCTCAGCTTCCCATTTGTATAGAGAGAGTGAAATGAGCTGCAGAGATTGTCTGCAAGTAGGGGAAGGCTCAGAGATCTGAGCAGCAAAAGTTTTTCTTTGTGGTTCATTTCAGGAGACAAACATTTCTAATCTCACCAGGTTCAGGGTCTGTGTCTGGCCTTGCCTCAGGTAAACAAGGGAGTCCTGAGAAAGAGTAGGAAGTGAATCTTACTGAGGTCATATGGGGAAAGGTAATTCTTTAAGGTAAGCTGATTTCTAGAACACAGCTTTTCAGGAAACAGAGGACTGGGGACATTTCTTCATCATGGCAGTTTTCTGGGTGCACAGGGCTCAGGTGAAGTTTGATATTGTCAACAGCTTGCCGGTCAGAGGCCAGGATAGGTAGGAAACTGCTGTAGTTTCATTGCCCGGAGAGACACTGCCCACAAACCCGCACTTTGAACCACGCGCAGTCTGGTCCAAAACCAGGGCCGTCGCCCAAGGCTTGACTGGTGCTGAGCTTCGAGCAAGTGGAGGCTGTCTGATCTCAGGGAAGTCACCTTCCCATCCTTCTACCGCCAAACCCACAGAGCCAGGCAGTTACAGTCTGAGAGTCTCCCCCTGATTCTGCTTCTCCTGAGAAGCAAAAGGTGCAGATTAGACGTTAATTGTTTTGGGTTTTTCCTTCTGGCGCTCTCCAACCCTAGGGTTCATTCACTGCCCGCCCCCCTTAGCTATTCGGAGCTGACGGGATCCCAGTCTGGTCTTCATCCATTCCTTTGCCCTGTAGTATGTTATTTTCGTGTTTGGGAAGTAATTTACTCTCAGTTGCAGAATGGTGTCAGTCAAATGAATGGCAGAAAATCCACGAAAGCACCGGCCCCCTTCTTTGGGCATAAGTGGTCATGTACTTAAGCACTTGTAAAATTTCTGAAATAACTAGTAGCATACACAGCCCTCTCAGCCCCCCTCTTTTTATAGATCCTCAGCCCAGGCCTGAAGCAGTGCTCAGGGACAGACTGGAGAAGGCACTGGGTGGGGACCAGCTTATGTGAGCAACCTGTAGGTCAGTGAAGGGGAAGAAAGGCCTAGGGTAGGCCAGCCCCACTGCATCTCCTACAGCCTACCTGGTCTCCTCCTGCGCTCCTCTCCTTGTGTGGGTGGGGATGGTCCTCAGAGACCTGGGGGCTGTTCCCCAGGAGTCAGCCCCCTCTGGCTCAGAGCCCAGAGCAGGTGCACCCCGGCCCAGCCCAGAAATCCGTGTGTCTGCTCTCCCAGCCTGTGCTAAGTCCGCTACCGTCTCTCCATCTCCCCAAGAACTGGCCACACCCACCTGCACCCTGAGCCACGGCTTCTGGGTTGGTGGCTACAGGATGTCCTGGGTATAAGCAGAAACCAGGGAGCCCTCTCGGTTTCTCTTAGCCCGGTCTTCAGACTCAAGGAAGCCTCAGGCTTTGGGTCCCCAGTGGCTGTTCTGGATGCTGGTGCCTGACCTCTGCTTCTGACTCTAACCAGTTCTGGCCCAACTGTCTCCTCACTGCAACAAGGAGAGGCTGGAATTCACAGATTCTGAGTACTGTGATCCTTCTTGGCTGTTAAAATAGCCTTTGTTATGGTCCTACTTTATGGGAACAGATCCTCCTAAGATAGAGATCTCATGCATAAATGAGCAGTAGGTGGAGGAACCAGTGGCACTATCGATGGCCAATGGGCGTGGGACCTGGGTGCCTAGTCGGTTAAGCATCTGCCCCTGGCTCAGTTATGATCCAGGGTCCTGGGATGGAGCCCCTTGTCAAGCTCCCTGCTCAGTGGGGAGTCTGTTTCTCCCTCTCCCTCTCTCCCTCCCCCAGCTCATGCTCTCTCAAATAAAGCTTTAAAAAAAAAAAAAGACCAATGGGGCTCGCAGTGTTGCTGTCTGTTCTCAGTGGTGCAGGGAGCAGGTCTCTGCAGACTTAACACTACCAGCATGTCACAGGGAGATGGTCACTTATAGGTCAGGTCCTCAAAAAATGTGAAATTAATCCAGGCAGAGGTAGAAGTACTCTCTAGGAATTGAATTTAATAGCATGAACTGGAGGGAAGAAAACCCTCCAGGGATTGTTCAGAATGAGGAGGTTCATGGAGTCAGAAGGTCTGGGGAAGTCCGCAGAAGAGCCTACAATGCGGCACTGTGGGGAGAAGGGTTCCGGGATTGCGGGGGAGAGAGGGAGAATCTGAAGAACCAGAGCAGGGAAATCAGCTTCTCTGCTGCCCAAGACCTCAGCCAACTCACCCCTTCTGCCCCTTCCCTGTCCCGGGCAGGTGGTGCCTGTAACAGTGAGCCCAGGAAAGGAAAAGATGGCAGAAAGGGAAAACAGAAAGAGAATAATGGAAGGAACAAACAGAAGAAAAACAGTAAGAGAAGAACGTGTAGGTTTTCTCCTCTGATACCAAATATGTGTTGTTTTCCACATCAACCAATTCTGACACTAACCAGGTGTCTAAAAATTCAATTCAATAATGACATATTCTACCTGGAGTTAGCAAGTATCAGATTCCACAAGTTAAATGGCTCAGTCCCATAAGACCATCTCCAGTTCAGATGCCAGCCCCAAACGGGGTGCCCAAGCGACCCACACTTCTGCCTGGGTGACTATAAATTTGGGGGTTCCCTCTACCCCCTCAGGTTTGATTAGACTCAGAACTCAGGAATGCACTTTACTTACAAGTACTGGTTATAAAGGTTCAGTACCTCTCAGTAACAGCCAAATGGAAGGGATGCACAGGACACAGAGTAGAGGAGAACTTCCATGCCTTCTCCTACCAACACATCCGTATGTTCACCAACCCAGAAGCTTTCTAGAATTTGTTGTTTTGAGTTTTTATGGAAGTTTCATTACATAGGCATGACTGATGGAATCACTGGGCATGGCGATTGGGCTCAAGCTCTGACACCTCTCCCCTCCCAGAAGGTTGGGGAAGCTGAAAATTTCAATCCTCTAATTGTGTGGTTGGTTTTCTTTTGTTTCTTTTTAAATTTAAATTCAATGGCCAACATACAGTACATCATTAGTTTTTGATGTAGCGTTCAATACTTCATTAGTGGCATATAACACTCAGTGTGGTTGGTTTTTCTGGCCACCAGCCCACATCCTGAAACTATCTAGGCACCCCTCACCCCAGAGTTATCTCATTAACATACAAAAGACAGTAAACTTCAAGAGTTTTAGAAATTCTGCGCCAAGGACCCAGATAATGTTTATTTCTTGTATCACACAGACATAAATCCCAACATACTGGTAATTACATTAAATACATATGGCTTAAACACATTAAGAGGCAGAGACTCTCAGATTTTATTTTAAAAAAGATCCAGCCATATGCTATCTACAAGAAACCTACTTTAAATACAGTGATATAATATCAACAAACTTGACATCTATAGAACTCTCTACCCAACAGCAGAATTCACATTTTCTAAGCACCAAGAGACTATATCCTAGGCTATAAAACAAACTGAAGAAAGTTAAAATCATACAACACAGGTTTTTGAACAAAATAAAATTAAACTAGAAATCAAACAAAGGTACCTAAAAAATCTCCAAATTAAAGATTAAGGAAAGTCAACAGAAAGTCAGGAGAAATTTTAAAATATTATGAGTAGAGAGAAAGTAAAAATACAGTTAACCCTTGAACAGTGCAGGGATCAGGGGCAACAAACCTTCACAGAGGCAAAAATTTGCATATAAATTTGACTCCCCCAAAACTTTTTTAAAGATTTTATTTATTTATTTGACAGAGAGAGACACAGCGAGAGAGAGAACACAAGCAGGGGGAGTGGGAGAGGGAGAAGCAGGCTTCCCGCTGAGCAGGGAGCCTGATGTGGGGCTTGATCCCCGGACTCCGGGATCATGACCTGAGCTGAAAGGCAGACACTTAATGACTGAGCCACCCAGGTACCCCGGACACCCCAGACTCCCCCAAAACTTAACTATTAATAGCCTACTGTTGACTGGAAGTCTTAGGATAACATAAACAGTTCAAGTAACACACATTTTGTAGGTTATATGTATTACATAATGTATTGTTACAATAAAGCTAGAGAAAATAAAACTGCAAGAAAAAACACATTTATAGTATTGTACTGTATTTGTAAAAAAATAAAAAAAATCCAGGTATAAGTGGACCCTTGCAGTTCAAATGTGTTGTTCAAGAGTCTGCTGTGCCATATATCGCCATCCATGGGATGCAGCTAGAGCAGTGCTTAGAAAGAAAGTAACAGCATTAAGTGCTTATGTAAATATGCCATAGACAAAATGACCTTACACTGGATGTGAACCACCATACGAGGGAGGATGACTGGCGTTCCCTGGAGGAAGAAACAGCCACCCACGAGCCTGGCTCTTGGGTTCCTGAACTTGTCCGTAACTTCCCAGAAGGTCTGCAGTAGGAATGACTGGACAGAGACAGAAACTGAAAGCTATGACTTTATGTGGCTAGAAACTCAATATATTCTTTGTACAAAGAGAAAGGAGAAGAAAGAGTGGCATGCCAGAAAAGGTAGGATTGTAACACAGGATGGTTTTGATCCACTGACCTTTGGGTTGAGTCCGGCCCCCTTTTGTCACCTATGCCTCTGCTATAACAAAGATCCCTATTGTCAAGGCGATAGGGAAAAACACTTGTTGGCATCCCTGTAGCACAGTGAAAACATTAATTCAAACTAAACTTAGGGGTGCCTGGGTGGCTTAGTGGGTTAAAGCCTCTGCCTTACGCTCAGGTCATAATCCCAGAGTTCTAGGATCGAGCCCCAAATCGGGCTCTCTGCTAAGCAGGGAGCCTGCTTCCTCTTCTCTCTCTGCCTGATTGTCTGCCTACTTGTGATCTCTGTCAAATAAATAAATAAAATCTTAAAAAAAAAAAAAACTAAACTTAAATCCAGGATCCTTAAGCACTCTAAAGTAACCATACTATGAGGGAGGCCCCTAACCTTGAGGGTGCCAACTGGAGGACCTTTGGAGGAAGAAATTCGTACAGATGAGGAGAAATACAGGAGAACCCGCTGAAGTATATGCCCAGTGACTGGAAGGAGAAAGAAACCTGGACATAGTGACAACTGTAACAAAGGCTAAAATAACGGCCCACAACTTGACCCAACTGGAAATTCAAAATCAAAAAACTTTATACAGTAACAAAAAGGTACAGATTGGCTTTGTGCCTTTGTGCCTCATAGGTTCTGCAGTCAAATGCTCTCCCATCCAAGTACTAACCAGGCCCGACCCTGCTTAGCCTCATAGGTTCTGAATTAACTTTAGTATCTGCTTAAATGTGCCAGTTGGTAAATGGCCTTAATACTGAGTCTCAAATTATAGTTGTATTGTGACCCCAATAAATTTAACCACCCTACTCCTTATAATCCTTTAAGGAAGTAACTGAATATAAAGTGGAGGACAAATAGGTAGGCCTTATCTTGACCATTGGAACTATTACTGTCTTGCCTAAAATCTTCACAGTCATAGCACCAGTTGCCCCAAAATATCCCCTGCTGGGTAAGAAAGCCCTGCCCAAGTGAGTAATATGTTAAAATTAAGACTTTGGCAATTACATGGATGCCTGGATAGCTCACTTGGTACAGCAACTCTGGATCTCAGGATCTTGAGTTTGAGCCCCATGCTGAGCATGGAGTTTAAAGAAAAAGAAAAAGCTTAAAGAAAATACTTTAACAATAACAAATTGTCTTGACAAAACTGAACCCCCATGGACACCCCTCCTCCACTAAAATAGTTAATATAGCCCAATGTAAATTAAAATAGGCCTTCCTTCGGGCACCAGGGTGGCTCAGTCAGTTGAGTGTCTAACTCTTGATTTTAGCTCAGGTCTTGGTCTCAGGGTTGTGGGTTCAAGCCCCATTTGAAAAAAAAATAGGCTGTACTTCAAAGATTGAAACTTAGAGAGGATCTAATGAGTGAAAAAATGATTATACCCACTATTGCCCAATTTTGCTTGTACTTAAACTTGGAAAGAAGGCAGGTACCTCAATTCTGTGGGCCCATCCCATAAGTCCCCAGTACCCAATATATTGAAATTACTAATTCCATCCAATCATTAACCAATAAATAGTCTACTATTATAGCTTTGGGTAGTATGTTCTGTTCATTGCTTATTCAATGCCTCTTAGCCACAGTCTGTCTTCATCTCTCAAGGACTATAATACACCTTCACCAGGCTACCCACGAGGTATCTTTGAGGGCAAGCATTTACTTGCACCCAACTTTCTCAAGAAGCACAAATACAACATTATATTGATGATATCCCTCCTCCAAAAAGATTCATTTGACACATTCATTAATGAGACAAATACTATAGCTCACAAAAGGAGAATGGGTCACAAATGTCCCTCATATAATACAATGTCCCACCACCTCAGTTAAAAATCCTGAAAATTTGGTTCCTGGGTGCCTCAGTTGGTTAAGCATTTGCCTTCAGCTCATGTTTCCAGGGTCCTGCGATCAAGTCCCACATGGGGCTCTCTGCTCAGTGCAGAGTCTGCTTCTCCCTCTGCCCTCCCCGCTTCCTCACAAAAATAATCTTTAAAAATAAATCCTGACGGGGCGCCTGGGTGGCTCAGTGGGTTAAGCCGCTGCCTTCGGCTCAGGTCATGATCTCGGAGTCCTGGGATCGAGCCCCGCGTCGGGCTCTCTGCTCAGCGGGGAGCCTGCTTCCTCCTCTCTCTCTGCCTGCCTCTCTGCCTGCTTGTGATCTCTCTGTCAAGTAAATAAATAAAATCTTAAAAAAAAAAAAAAAATAAATCCTGAAAATTATTTGGTAAATCAATTATTTGGTAAACCATCCCTGGCATGATTAGGAACCAGTTACTAACCTTCTCAGCATCCATAATGTTAACACAAGTTGAAAATCTTTTAGTCCTTTTGGATTCTTGAAAGGCAACATATTCCCTATTTACAAATTTTACTGGTGCTGTTACTTGCAAATCTACCTACATGGAATGGCAATCCTTCCAATTTAAAGGCTGTGAAATGTGTCCAAACTGGAATCAGCGGGCAATCCTGCTGGGGACTTCAGGGACTCTGTTACTGTAGAGGCTTCCCTCCTGGAGTTTTCAGACCACCTAAGATGCCCGTAAAGTGACAAAGGGCTTCTAATGCAAGAAACTATCCTCCTCGGCCCTACATTATACACCATTAGGGTGGCAAATGCTGACTACTTACTGGGCCAGGAGGCAGTGGATTAATTTATTCAAAGTGCTGAATAAAAATAAATGTCAACCAAGAATCCTATATCCAGCAAAACTGTCCTTCAAAAGAGAGAGATATTAAGACATCCCAGATAAACAAAAGGATAGGGACTTTGTTACCACTAGACCTTCCCTAAGTCAAAGCTGTATAAAAAAATAAAGGTCTCAGTAAAAGTAAAAAATTGGGTAGTTTTTATAAAAGCTAGTTTATCGTAACTTTGGTTTGTAACTCTACATTTTGCTTTCTAAGTGATTTAAGAGAGACTAATGCATTAAAAAAAAGAGTGGTCTATTTTTTGATGACGTATAAAGATGTAATTTTGCAAAATCAAGACTGAAAGAGGGTTGGGACAGAACTTATTAGGAGCAGAGTTTCTGTACATCATAGAAGTTAAGCTGGTATAAATTCAAATTAGGATGTTGTAACTTTGTATTTTTTTTAAAGATTTTATTTATTTATTTGACAGACAGAGATCACAAGCAGGGAGAGAGGCAGACAGGGGGTGCAGGAAGCAGGCTCTCCACTGAGCAGAGAGCCCGACGCGGGGCTCGATCCCAGGACCCCAGGACGACGACCCGAGTGGAAGGCAGAGGCTTTAACCCACTGAGCCACCCAGGTGCCCCAGGATGTTGTAACTTTAAAATGTTAAAACACAATCCCTATTGCAACCACACAGAGGATGGCTATTGAATATATGTGAAAGGAAATGCTAAGAGAATTAAAGCATTTCATTACAAGAATAAACTAAACACAAAAGGAGACACTAGTGCAGAAAATAAAGGGAAAAAGTGTAAGTATGTAGAAAACATGACCCCCTTATCAGTAATTACTTTTTAAAAAAATTTTAAAAGATTTTATTTATTTATTAGACAGAGATCACAAGTAGGCAGAGAGGCAGGCAGAGAGAGAGAAAGCAGACTCTCCACGGAGCAGAGAGCTCAATGTGGGGCTCAATCCCAGGACCCTGGGATCATGACCTGAGCCGAAGGCAGAGGCTTTAACCCACTGAGCCACCCAGGCGCTCCTATCAGTAATTACTTTAAATGTGAATGGATTAATCTGTCCAGTCAAAAGATAATCCAGTACTATGAACAACTGTATGCCAACAAAATGGATAAATTCCTAGAAACACAAAACTTGGGGCACCTGGGTGGCTGAGTCGGTTAAGTACCCTACTCTTGATTTCAGCTCAGGTCATGAACTCACAGTCATGAAATTGAGCCCCGTGTCAGGTTCTTCATTCAGTGGGGAGTCTGCTTGAGGATTCTCTCTCCCTCTTTCTTTTGTCCCTTCCCCTGATCACAGTCTCTCTCTCTCTCTCAAATAAATAAATCTTTTTTTTTAAATATTTTATTTATTTACTTGACAGACAGATCACAAGTAGGCAGGGAGACAGGTCGAGAGAGAGGAGGAAGCAGGCTCCCTGCTGAGTAGAGAGCCCAATGTGGGGCTCGATCCCAGGACCCCGGGATCATGACCTGAGCCGAAGGCAGAGGCTTTAACCCACTGAGCCATCCAGGCACCCCTCAAATAAATAAATCTTAAAAAAAAAAAAAAAAAGGAAACATAAGACCTACCCAAACTGCATCAGGAAGGAATAGAAAATCTGAACAGACCTAAAATAGTAAGAAAATTAAGTCACTATTCAAAAAATAGCCTGATAAAGAAAAGCCTTGGACCTGACAACTTCCCTGGGGAATTCTACCAAACATCTGGATAACAGTGGTGCTTCTCAAACTGTCCCCAAATACTGATGATGAGAAAATAGTTTCTAACTCATTCTATGAGGTGTTACCCTGATACCAACGCCAAACATACTACAAGAAAAGAAAACGAAAGACAAATATCCCTTGAGCCCAAATTCTCAGTAGGTGACATCAACGAAATGGCAGAACGCACAGCCTCAGACCCTCATTTCTCTCATGTATCTTAAAGATACATGAACCAAAGTGCCTTTGTGAGAAGTCCAGAAGCCATGTAAGACATTGTAGCACCCAGATGAATGCAAAACCAGTAAGAGCTGTGCTGAAACAGTAGAAAATGTTCAGATAAATTTCTAGGGCCAAGATGGAGCCACTCCAGCTTGGGACGCCATGTCAGCAAACCAAGTTTTTGTGTTCCTGTAAATACTCTGCTTGACCAGAAATGCAGTACTATCCAGTTAGCCAATCCCCAAACACCCAGCCAATTCTGGCTCTATAGTCATTTCCTTGATCTTTTTAAATGAGGCAGACATGTAGCCCCAACCAATCATGCCACTTGCAATGCTCCTACCCAAAATCCCTCAGGAAGAGTTCTCCTTATTTTGGCTCCCTCAGCTACAATGGTTTCCCCCAGTGGCATCTATTGGGACATTGAAAGGGACAATAATTTTTTCTTCTGGTTTTTGGACATTACTGAAATTCCTCGTCAAATCACTCAATGCCCCAGAGATAATGGAATAGGAACTTCAGTGACCCCATGCAACATGGAATACACATTGCAGGAAGAGCTTGGGAAAGCCTAAAATAGGTACTTTCAGCCCAAAACAAATAAAAATCAACAATCTTTCTGAAGGGCAGAAGAATGAGGTCTCCAGAGTTAGCACAGTTAAATACTCAGCACATCTGGTTCTCAACAAATTGACAGTTATGCTTGTAAGGGCCTGCCCCTCCCAGAGGAACTAATTTGTGGACCCCAGAAGTAGGGGCGGGGCAGGCCAGGTGGAGACGTCCAATCGGTGGGGCGTGGGTATATCCACTGGGTAAATTGCAATTCAACTGGCTAACTGTGTAGGGGCGGGGCTCAACCACCCCCATAAAGGTTGGTCCGCGAGGTTGGCGGGAGCAGAAAAAGAAGGGAGAGCTGTCAGAAGGAGCAGAAGAAGGAGAGTCGGCGGGAGCAGAAGAAAGAGCTGTGACAGCTCTTGTAAGAGCTGTGAGAGTTGTGACAGCTCTTGTCAGAGCTAGACGAGCAGCCCCACCCACACCGCGGCTTCGGCAGCAGCGCCATGGGGAGCAGCGGAGCCACCTGCAGCTGAGCCGCCAGCAGCCCCGAGCACGCGAAAGGTCCCAGCACACCAGCAGCAGCCGACGCCACAGCAGTCCCAACGCCAGCGGTCCCAACGCCAGCGGTCCCGACACCAGCGGCCCCACCTACACACAACGGGGAACGGCCTAGACGCCAGCAACCTCGCTGCGAACGGCCTCGCTGCCAGGAGCGGCCTTGATACCCTGAGCCGCGGCCTCACTGGAGCTGCGCCATTCCAGGGAGCGGCTTCATCTGGAAAGAGGCTTCCTCGGTGAGCAGCCCTGTGGGAGGCAGCATCATCAGGAAAGAGGCTTCCTCCAGAGTGGCCTCTTTTTGTGAGCAGCCTTGTCCGAGGAGCCGCCTCGCCGGAGCAGCCCTTGTCCGGAGAGCAGCCTTTCCGGGGAGCAGCCCTGTCTGAGGAGTGACCTCATCAGCTGCGGCCTCATCCTGGGAGTGGCCTCGTCCAGAGTGGCCTCATTTACAGAAAGGCCTTGTCCAGGGCAGCCACGTTGGGAGCGGACTTGCCGGGGTCATCGTCGTCACCTTTTCGTAAGAGATAGCCCTGACCGGTCAGTTTGATTTTTGATGCTTGGCGTGAAATAAAGCTTTGTTTGATTTTTGCTTTATATCAGTCTCGTTCCTTTGATCACGGACCCTAACAATGCTCACTGAGGTAGGAAAACCATGAATAGAAACCTCAAACCAGGGGTGACTGGGTGGCTCTTCAATTAAGCGTGCAACTCTTGATTTCAGCTCCTGTCATGAGCTCAGCGTGGTGAGATAAAGCCCCATGTTGGGCTCTGAGGTGGGTGTGGAGCCTGCTTAAGATTCTCTCTTCCCGATCAAGGAGTCAAGATGGCGGAGAAGTAGCAGGCTGAGACTACTTCAGGTAGCGGGAGATCAGCTAGATAGCTTATCTAAAGATTGCAAACACCTACAAATCCAACGGGAGATCGAAGAGAAGAAGAACAGCAATTCTAGAAACAGAAAATCAACCACTTTCTGAAAGGTAGGACTGGCGGAGAAGTGAATCCAAAGTGACGGGAAGATAGACCGCAGGGGGAGGGGCCGGCTCCCGGCAAGCGGCGGAGCAACGGAGCACAAAATCAGGACTTTTAAAAGTCTGTTCCGCTGAGGGACATCGCTCCAGAGGCTTAACCGGGGTGAAGCGCACGCGGGGTCAGCGTGGCCTCAGGTCCCGCAGGGTCACAGAAGGATCGGGGGTGGCTGAGTGTCACAGAGCTTACAGGTATTAGAACAGGGAAGCCGGCTACAGAGACGGAGCCGAGGAGTGAGCTCTAAGCTCGGGGTTACCTTGAACCGCTCGCAGGCTCGGTGAGCTCGGAGCGCGGCTGGAGGCCAGGCAGACGGGAGTAATTGGGCACTGTTCTCTGAGGGCGCACTGAGGAGTTGGGCCCCGGGCTCTCGGCTCCTCCGGGCTGGAGACTGGGAGGCCGCCATCTTCATTCCCGTCCTCCGGAACTCTACGGAAAGCGCTCGGGGAACAAAAGCTCCCGAAAGCAAACCCGAGCTGATTACTCAGCCCGGCCCCTGGTAAGGGCGGTGCGACTCCGCCTGGGGCAAAGACACTTGAGAATCACTACAACAGGCCCCTCCCCCAGAAGATCAACAAGAAACCCAGCCAGGACCAAGTTCACCTACCAAGGAGTGCAGTTTCAATACCAAGGAGAGCGGCGGAATTCCAGAGGAGGAGAAAGCAAAGCACGGAACTCATGGCTTTCTCCCCATGATTCTTTAGCCTTGCAGTTAATTTAATTTTTTTTTTCAATTTTTTTTTCTCTTCTTCTGCTAATTTTTTTTAACTTTTACCCTTTTATTTTTTAACGTTTTTTAACTAGTTTATCTAATATATATATATTTTTTTCTTTTTTATTTTTTTCATTATTGGTTTTCTTTTTTTAATTGTTTCTTTTTTCTTTTCTTTTTTTTTTTTTCCTTTCTGAACCTCTTTATATCCCCTTTCCTCCCCCTCACAATTTGGGATCTCTTCTGATTGGCTAAAGCATATTTTCCTGGGGTTGTTGCCACCCTTTTAGTATTTTACTTGTTCCTTCATATACTCTTATCTGGACAAAATGACAAGGCGGAAAAATTCACCACAAAAAAAAGAACAAGAGGCAGTACCAAAGGCTAGGGACCTAATCAATACAGACATTGGTAATATGTCAGATCTAGAGTTCAGAGTGACGATTCTCAAGGTTCTAGCCGGGCTCGAAAAAGGCGTGGAAGATATTAGAGAAACCCTCTCAGGAGATATAAAAGCCCTATCTGGAGAAATAAAAGAACTAAAATCTAATCAAGTTGAAATCAAAAAAGCTATTAATGAGGTGCAATCAAAAATGGAGGCTCTCACTGCTAGGATAAGTGAGGCAGAAAAAAGAATTAGCGATATAGAAGACCAAATGACAGAGAATAAAGAAGCTGAGCAAAAGAGGGACAAACAGCTACTGGACCAGGAGGGCAGAATTCGAGAGCTAAGTGACACCGTAAGACGAAACAACATTAGAATCATTGGGATTCCAGAAGAAGAAGAAAGAGAGAGGGGAGCAGAAGGTATATTGGAGAGAATTATTGGAGAGAATTTCCCCAATATGGCAAAGGGAACAAGCATCAAAATCCAGGAGGTTCAGAGAACCCCCCTCAAAATCAATAAGAATAGGTCCACACCCTGTCACCTAATAGTCAAATTTACAAGTCTTAGTGACAAAGAGAAAATCCTGAAAGCAGCCCGGGAGAAGAAGTCTGTAACATACAATGGTAAAAATATTAGATTGGCAGCAGACTTATCCACAGAGACCTGGCAGGCCAGAAAGAGCTGGCATGATATATTCAGAGTACTAAACGAGAAAAACATGCAGCCAAGAATACTATATCCAGCTAGGCTATCATTGAAAATAGAAGGAGAGATTAAAAGCTTCCAGGACAAACAAAAACTGAAAGAATTTGCAAACACCAAACCAGCTCTACAGGAAATATTGAAAGGGGTCCTCTAAGCAAAGAGAGAGCATAAAAGTAGTAGATCAGAAAGGAACAGAAACAATATACAATAACAGTCACCTTACAGGCAATACAATGGCACTAAATTGATATCTCTCAATAGTTACCCTGAATGTTAATGGGCTAAATGCCCCAATCAAAAGACACAGGGTATCAGAATGGATAAAAAAACAAAACCCATCTATATGTTGCCTACAAGAAACTCATTTTAAACCTGAAGACACCTTCAGATTTAAAGTGAGGGGGTGGAAAACAATTTACCATGCTAATGGACATCAGAAGAAAGCAGGAGTGGCAATCCTTATATCAGATCAATTAGATTTTAAGCCAAAGACTATAATAACAGATGAGGAAGGACACTATATCATACTCAAAGGATCTGTCCAACAAGAAGATCTAACAATTGTAAATATCTATGCCCCTAATGTGGGAGCAGCCAACTATATAAACCAATTAATAACAAAATCAAAGAAACACATCAACAATAATACAATAATAGTAGGGGACTTTAACACTCCCCTCACTGAAATGGACAGATCATCCAAGCAAAAGATCAACAAGGAAATAAAGGCCTTAAATGACACACTGGACCAGATGGATATCACAGATATATTCAGAACATTTCATCCCAAAGCAACAGAATACACATTCTTCTCTAGTGCACATGGAACATTCTCCAGAATAGATCACATCCTGGGTCCTAAATCAGGTCTCAACCGGTATCAAAAGATTGGGATCATTCCCTGCATATTTTCAGACCACAATGCTCTGAAGGTAGAACTCAATCACAAGAGGAAATTTGGAAAGAACCCAAATACATGGAGACTAAACAGCATCCTTCCAAAGAATGAATGGGTCAACCAGGAAATTAAAGAAGAATTGAAAAAATTCATGGAAACAAATGATAATGAAAGTACAACGGTTCAAAATCTGTGGGACACAACAAAGGCAGTCCTGAGAGAAAAATATATAGCGGTACAAGCCTTTCTCAAGAAACAAGAATGGTCTCGGGTACACAACCTAACCCTACACCTAAAGGAGCTGGAGAAAGAACAAGAAAGAAACCCTAAACCCAGCAGGAGAAGAGAAATCATAAAGATCAGAGCAGAAATCAATGAAATAGAAACCAAAAAAACAATAGAACAAATCAACGAAACTAGGAGCTGGTTCTTTGAAAGAATTAATAAGATTGATAAACCCCTGGCCAGACTTATCAAAAAGAAAAGAGAAAGGACCCAAATAAATAAAATCATGAATGAAAGAGGAGAGATCACAACTAACACCAAAGAAATACAGACAATCATAAGAACATATTATGAGCAACTCTATGCCAACAAATTTGACAATCTGGAAGAAATGGGTGGATTCCTAGAGACATTTAAACTACCACAACTGAACCAGGAAGAAATAGAAAGCCTGAACAGACCCATGACCAGTAAGGAGATTGAAACAGTCATCAAAAATCTCAAAACAAATAAAAGCCCAGGGCCAGACGGCTTCCCAGGGGAATTCTACCAAACATTTAAGGAAGAACTAATTCCTATTCTCCTGAAACTGTTCCAAAAAATAGAAATGGAAGGAAAACTTCCAAACTCATTTTATGAGGCCAACATCACCTTGATCCCAAAACCAGACAAGGATCCCATCAAAAAAGAGAACTACAGACCAATATCCTTGATGAACACAGATGCAAAAATTCTCACCAAAATACTAGCCAATAGGATTCAACAGTACATTAAAACGATTATTCACCACGACCAAGTGGGATTTATTCCAGGGCTGCAAGGTTGGTAAAACATCCACAAATCAATCAATGTGATACAACACATTAATAAAAGAAAGAACAAGAACCATATAATACTCTCCACAGATGCTGAAAAAGCATTTGACAAAGTACAGCATCCCTTCCTGATCAAAACTCTTCAAAGTGTAGGTATAGAGGGCACATACCTCAATATTATCAAAGCCATCTATGAAAAACCCACCGCAAATATCATTCTCAATGGAGAAAAACTGAAAGCTTTTCCGCTAAGGTCAGGAACACGGCAGGGATGTCCGTTATCACCACTGCTATTCAACATAGTACTAGAAGTCCTAGCCTCAGCAATCAGACAACAAAAAGAAATTAAAGGCATCCAAATCGGCAAAGAAGAAGTCAAACTATCACTCTTCGCAGATGATATGATACTCTATGTGGAAAACCCAAAAGACTCCACTCCAAAACTGCTAGAACTGGTACAGGAATTCAGTAAAGTGTCAGGATATAAAATCAATGCACAGAAATCAGTTGCATTTCTCTACACCAACAACAAGACAGAAGAAAGAGAAATTAAGGAGTCAATCCCATTTACAATTGCACCCAAAACTATAAGATACCTAGGAATAAACTTAACCAAAGAGACTAAGAATCTATACACAGAAAACTATAAAGCACTCATGAAAGAAATTGAGGAAGACACAAAGAAATGGAAAAATGTTCCATGCTCCTGGATTGGAAGAATAAATATTGTGAAAATGTCTATGCTACCTAAAGCAATCTACACATTTAATGCAATTCCTATCAAAGCACCATCCATTTTTTTCAAAGAAATGGAACAAATAATCTTAAAATTTATATGGAACCAGAAAAGACCACGAATAGCCAAAGGAATATTGAAAAAGAAAGCCAAAATTGGTGGCATCACAATTCTGGACTTCAAGCTCTACTACAAAGCTGTCATCATCAAGACAGCATGGTACTGGCACAAAAACAGACACATAGATCAATGGAACAGAATAGAGAGCCCAGAAATAGACCCTCAACTCTATGGTCAACTAATCTTCGACAAAGCAGGAAAGAATGTCCAATGGAAAAAAGACAGCCTCTTCAATAAGTGGTGTTGGGAAAATTGGATAGCCACATGCAGAAAAATGAAATTGGATCATTTCCTTACACCACGCACGAAAATAGACTCAAAATGGATGAAGGACCTCAATGTGAGAAAGGAATCCATCAAAATCCTTGAGGAGAACACAGACAGCAACCTCTTTGACCTCAGCCGCAGCAACATCTTCCTAGGAACATCGCCAAAGGCAAGGGAAGCAAGGGCAAAAATGAACTATTGGGATTTTCTCAAGATCAAAAGCTTTTGCACAGCAAAGGAAACAGTTAACAAAACCAAAAGGCAACTGACAGAATGGGAGAAGATATTTGCAAACGACATATCAGATAAAGGGCTAGTGTCCAGAATCTATAAAGAACTTAGCAAACTCAACACCCAAAGAACAAATAATCCAATCAAGAAATGGGCAGAAGACATGAACAGACATTTCTGCAAAGAAGACATCCAGATGGCCAACAGACACATGAAAAAGTGCTCCATATCACTCGGCATCAGGGAAATACAAATCAAAACCACAATGAGATCCCACCTCACACCAGTCAGAATGGCTAAAATTAACAAGTCAGGAAATGACAGATGCTGGCGAGGATGCGGAGAAAGGGGAACCCTCCTACACTGTTGGTGGGAATGCAAGCTGGTGCAGCCACTCTGGAAAACAGCATGGAGGTTCCTCAAAATGTTGAAAATAGAACTACCCTATGACCCAGCAATTGCACTGCTGGGTATTTACCCTAAAGATACAAACGTAGTGATCCGAAGGGGCACATGCACCCGAATGTTTATAGCAGCAATGTCTACAATAGCCAAACTATGGAAAGAACCTAGATGTCCATCAACAGACGAATGGATAAAGAAGAGGTGGTATATATACACAATGGAATACTATGCAGCCATCAAAAGAAATGAAATCTTGCCATTTGCGATGACGTGGATGGAACTAGAGGGTATCATGCTTAGCGAAATAAGTCAATCGGAGAAAGACAACTATTATATGATCTCCCTGATATGAGGGAGAGGAGATGCAACATGGGGGTTAAGGGCGTAGGAGAAGAGTAAATGAAGCAAGATGGGATTGGGAGGGAGATAAACCATAAGTGACTCTTAATCTCACAAAACAAACTGAGGGTTGCTAGGGGGTGGGGGGTTGGGGAGTGGGGTTATTATGGACATTGGGGAGGGTATGTGCATGGTGAGTGCTGTGAAGTGTGTAAACCTGCGATTCACAGACCTGTACCCCTGGGGAAAAAAAATATATGTTTATAAAAAATAAAATTTAAAAAAAAAAGAAAAAAAAAAGATTCTCTCTTCCCCTCTCCTGCCTTTCCCCCTGACCCTGCACATTCACTCTCTACAAAAACAAAAAAACAAAACCCCACAAACCTAAAGCCAGCCAGAAAAAACAATGTATGAACAAAATGAGAGTATCAATAAAGAGACTGGAATTCTAACAAAAAACGAGAGGAAGAATGGAGAGGATTGTGCAGAATGTAGTAGGGATCTGTTGCTCCATGCAAACATTTGACACAGGCATACTCTGTATGAAGGAACTATTTTAGAACTCTGAAGTCTATCAGAAGGTTTGCAGTTTCCAGGGGAAGGTTCGGCTGGTAAGCTACAGTGAATTTTGGTCACTTTCAACTGTGTGTAGCAACAGCTACCCACTCTCTCCCCCCAACCCCGGTGGCAGGCAGCTGGGCTGGTGTTCCTCATGTAGCTTGTGGGGACTATCACCAGGGAGACTCCCTAAAACTCTGGAAACTCCTAGAAGCTTCTACGCTACTATCAATTTTATCTTTTAGAATTAGCAAATTGGGGTGCCTGCGTGGCTCAAGTGGCTGAGTGTCCGGCTCTTGGTTTTAGCTCAGGTCATGATCTCATGGTTGTAGGATCAAGCCCTGTAACAGGCTCCCCGCTCAGCTGGGGGTGCCTACTTGTCCCTCTCCCTCTGCTCCTCCCCCCAACTCACACTCTTTCTCTGTCTTCTCTGTCAAATAAAGGAATTAAAGAAAAAAAGAAACTAACAAATTGTTAGAACAGGCTCCCAGGAGGATGCCTACGCAAATGAATCCTAAAGTGCCTAAGAGCTACCTCAGTTCCATTATGTTAAAACCCCTGGAAGGGGCATACAACTCATTAGCATGACATACAGTATGAATGCTGAGTGCACATGTGCACCTTTATGCCGGTAATGACAAGGCCTCCACCTCTGAATATTCATCTTAACCCTAATAGAAGAACCCTGCTTATCCCTGGCTGGGGAAGTTACAGCTTTGGAAAGGAGTTCCTGTGATTTCCTTATTTACTGCAAATAAAGATGACTTTGTGAGGCAACTCCACCTGGCATAGTCTCTGTCTATAATTCACCAAAGAGCAGCCTGCATTGGTTGGGTAATAGAATCAGGATGGTTAATAAGGACTTTGTCCTCCAAAAATCAGGAATCAATGTTTTGACTGCTCTTGATCATACACGTGCAAGCCAACATTGTTGTAATAACCATGGGCCAAAGCAGCTTCCAAGGAGTTTAAAAAGATACTGGCTACTTTTCCCCCCATTTTTCTCCTTTTGGGAGCTAAATATTGAAGGATTTAGGTATTCAAAATCAACAGCTTCAAAAACTTTAGAAAATCGCTGCATATATCCTGAAAAGATGTAGGCTCAGAGAATAACAAAGAACACCTTAAAATGTCTATCTCAGGTGATGTGATCCCCAGCAAAGAGATTTCCTAAAACAACAAGAACAAACCCAACCCAGTATACCCGGGGGAAAGAGAAGAATCTGATTTATGGAGTTCCCATATTGTAAGATTCAAATGCCTAGTTTTTAAAAACAACAAAAAATTACAAGATCTACAAAGAAACAGGAAGGAAAGTCCAATTCAAAGGAAAAAAAAATAAACCAACAGACACTGTTTCTGAGACAACTACATGGTGGATATACTAGATGAAACAACCATCGTGAAGACTGCTTAAAGAGCTAAAGGAACAGTGAACATCGAGAAAATATATGAACAAAGTAGAAATAACTGCAATGTTTCCTAAAACATAAAACAAACCAAAAGGAAATCCTAGAAAGTACAGTAACTGAAAAGAGATATTCACTGAAGAGACTGAAAAACAGATTTGAATATAGAAGAATCCGTGGACTTGCAAACAGGACAAATGAAATCAGTAACAATCAGGAAAAAAAAGGAAATAGATCATGTGCACATAATAAACCAACATGATCTAACAGAAATATATAGAACACAACTGAATTCACATCCTTCTCTAACACATATGGGATATTCATCAGGACTGACCACAAAACAAGACTTCACAGATTTTAAGAGATAGATCTAGAAGGTATCTTATCTGACTACTGTAAGGGCCTGCCCCTCCCAGAGGAACTTACTTGTAAACCCTGGATGTAGGGGCGGGGAAGGCGGGATGAAGACATCCAATCAGTGGGGTGTGCGTATATCCACTAGGGTGAATTGAAATTCATTTGGCCACCTGTGTGTGGGCGGGGCTCAACCACCCCCATAAAGGGGCGACTCTGCAAGCGGCCTCGCCTGAGCGGCATCATTCTGGGGAGTGGCCCCGTCCGGGGAGCGACCTCGTCAGCAGTGGCCTCATCCTGGGAGCGGCTTCGTCCAGAGTGGCCTCTTCTTGGGAGCATCCCTGTCCCAGGAGCAGCCTCGCCCGAGCAGCCTCATTCCGGGAAGCGGCCCTGTCCGGGGAGCGGCCTCATCAGCAGCAGCCTCGTCCAGAGTGGCCTCTTCTTGGGAGCGGCTCCGACCAGGGAGCAGCCTCGTCTGTGGAATGGCCTCATCCAGAGCGGCCTTCTTAGGAGTGATCTTGTCAGGGTCATCGTCGTCGTCTCTTTGTAAGAGATGGCCCCTACCAGTCAGTTTGATTTTTGATGCTTGGCGTGAAATAAAGCTTTGTTTGATTTTCGCTTTGTGTCAGTCTCGGTCCTTTGATCACGGACCCTAACAGTAGGAGTTAGAATAGCCATTCAGATAGCAGTTAGAATAGCCATTGGGATAGCTGTTAGAGTAGCTGTTAGAATAGCTGTTAGGGTAGTCACTGGAGTAATAGTCATTGGGAGCAGTGCCGCCGCGAGTGGCCTCGCGGTGTCATTCTGTAGAGCGGCCTCGTCGGCGTGTGGCCTCATCCAGAGCGGCCTTGTGGCCTCGTCTGGAGCAGCCTGGTCCGGAGTGGCGTCGTATGGGGAGCGGCCTTGTTGGAGTGGCGTCATGGGGAGCAGTCTATGTCGTCGGGGTTGTCGTCCTCGTCATCGTTGCCTCTTCGTCATCGGGAGCGGCCTCATCTGGGGAGCGGCCTCGGTGGAGCAGCATTGTCATCGTTGTCGTCATCGCCTCTTCGTCGTTGGGAGCGGCGTCCTCGTCATCGTCGCCTCTTCGTAAGAGATGGTCCCGACCGGTCAGTTTGATTTTCAATGCTTGGCGCGAAATAAAGCTTTGCTTGATTTTCGCTTTGTGTCAGTCTAGTTCCTTTGATCACGGACCCTAACAGGTATACCGTTAATTTTTTTGTTTTATTACTAGCTTTGTTGTTAATCTCTCACTGTACCTAATTTATAAAGTAACCTTTATCATAGGTATGTATGTTTAAGAAAAAAAATACACAGTTGATCTTTGGAAACTATAGGTTTGAACTGTCTGGGTCCACTTACATGTGGTTTTTTAAAGCACTGACAGCATAAGCCACAAGGCATTTAAATACCACTGCATAAGATCAAACTGAAGGCCTCTGGCACAGAGGTCATGCTCTGAGTACCTAGAGAGGCTTAATGAGGTTGCCAGCATCCCCCTCAGGGGAACCCAGGACTGGCTAGGGTGTAGGTCACCTCACATACTAATGGGGTGGCTGGGTTGAACTCCTGGGGCTGGCAGGCAGGAGGCTGGGCTCAAGTAGAAGAAGGTACTCAGAGGGCAGAGAAAGTGCTGCAAAGGGAGCCCCACACCCCTGGTGCCCCCATCCCCCACAAGTCCTCCATGCAAGGGGCTCTAGGGCTGTGCTGGGGTCACTGAAGGCCTTGGGTCCCCCTGGGCTGGGTGTGGACTCCTCTCTGTAGTGGTGCCCTGGCCCCATGGCCACCTGGAGACCAGCCTACTCAAGCTTGGCCATAGTGGCTATCGACCATGGCTGGTGGTACCCCTGTAGGCAGATGGGGGAGCAGCTATACTGCACCTCTGCGCACACCCAGCAGCTGCCACTGCTGAGCTGAGGCTACAGGCTGCAGAACATTGCCATCACAGGGCCAGGCCTGCCAGTGCCACCACCCTTGTCCTGACCCAGTGCACCTACATGCAAATTTTTTCAATAAGTATGTATAGAATACTGTAAATGAATTTTCTCACTCTCTTTTCTCTGAGAGAGAGTGTGTGCACAAGTGGGGGTGGGGAGGGGAAGAGGGAGAGATAATCTTAAGCAGGCTCCATGCCCAGCGTGGAGTCTGACATGAGGCTCAAGAGCAAGACCTGAGCCGAGATCAACAGTAGAACACTTAACCAACTAAGTCACCCAGGTGCCCCTGTTTTCCCTTCTTTATGGTTTTCTTAATGTTCTCTTTTTTCTACTCTATTATAGGAATATAGTACACAATACATATAACATCTAAAATATGTGTTAATTGTCTTGGTAAGGTTTGTGATCAACAGTAGGCTATTATTAATTAAGTTTGAGGGGAGTCAAAAGTTAGACAGATTTCTGACTATGTAGGGGATTGGTGCTCCTAACCCCCCTGCTGTTCAAGGCTCAACAGCACTATCAAACTAAATTCAATAGTACATCAAAAGAGTCACATACCATGACCAAGTGGGATTTATCTTTGGGATGCAAGGTTAGTCCAACACATGCAAACTAATCAATGTGATACACAATACAAGCAGAATGAAAGATAAACATTACACCATCATCTCAAAAGGTGCAGAAAACACTGACAAAATTCTATATCCAATCGTGATAGATAAAATCTCTCAAATTTCTACACGAGAAAGCCCATCTATGAAAAATCTACAGCTAATTTCATAACCAATGAGTTACAACTGGAAGATCTTCCTCTAAGATCCAGAACAAGGCAACGATCCCCACTCTCACTACTGCTATTCAACACTGTCCTGGAAGTCCTAGCCAGAGCAATCAGGCAAGAAACAGAAATACAAGGTATAGAAATTGTAAAGAAAGAAGTAAAATTATCTATTTGCAAGTGAGAGGTTTGGGGGGTAGGGAAGGAAAAAATGAAACAAGATGGGATCAGGAGGGAGACAAACCATAAGAGACTCTTAATCTCACAAAACAAACTGAGGGTTGCCGGGGCGGAGGGGGATGTATGGATAGGATAGTTGAGTTATGGACACTGGGGAGGGTATGTGCTATGGTGTGTGTTATGAAATGTGATTGAGGATTCACAGACCTGTACCCCTGGGGCTAATAATACACTAAATGTTAATAAAAAATAAAAATAAATAAAATAAAATGCAAAAAAATTATCTATTTGCAGATAGGATCATCATATATATAGAAAACCATAAAGACTCCACAAAAAACTACTAGAACAAATTCAGTAAACTTACAGGATATGATATCAACGTACAAAAATTCTCATTTCTAAAGACTAAGGAATGAAATGGAGCACCTGGGTGGCTCAGTGGGTTAAAGCTTCTGCCTTCGGCTCAGGTCATGATCCCAGGCTCCTGAGATCTAGCCCTGCATCGGGTTCTCTGCTCAGCAGGGAGCCTGTTTTCTCCCCTCTCTCTGCCTGCCTCTCTGCCTAGTTGTGATCTCTGTCTGTCAAATAAATAAATAAAATCTTAAAAAAAAAAGACTAAGGAATGAACTGTCAAAAAAGGAAATTAAGAAAACAATTCCATTTACAATAACAAAAAAAAGAATAAAATACATAGGAAATAATAAAAGAAGTATAAGACCTCTATGTGTTGAACATTATAAAACACTGATGAAGGAAATTTTCAAAGACACAAATAAATGGAAAGACATTTTCAAAGACACAAATATGTGGAAAGACATTAAATTTATTAAATTATTAACTATCTTTCCGTTTATGTGTTTTTGAAAATTTCCTTCATCAATGTTTTATAATGTTTGTAGAGTGGAAAAATATCGTTAATATGTCCATACCACTCAAAGCAATGTACATATTTATTGTAACCCTTACCAAAATCTTTCTAATGACACCTTTTACACATACGGAAAAATTGAAATAGAATTCGTATGGAACCACAAAATACCACAAATACCAAAGCAATCTTGAGAACAATAAAACTGGAGACATAATGCTTTCTGGTCTGAAATTACACTACATAACAACCAAACCACATAAAAACAGACAAACCAGGGGTACCTGGGTGGCTCAGTTGGTTGAGCGATAGCCTTCAGCTCAGGTCATGATCCTGGAGTCCTGGGATCGAGTCCCACATCAGGCTCCCAGCTCCATGGGGAGTCTGCTTCTCCCTCTGACCTCCCATCTCATGCTCTCTCATTCTGTCTCTCTCTCAAATAAATAAATTAAAAAAAAAAAAACAATGGAACAGAAGAGCGAATCCAGAAATAAGCCCATACATTTACAGCCAACTGATGTTCCACAAGGATGCCAAGAACACACAATGGAGATAGGATACTCTTCAACAAATGGTTTTGAGAAAACTGGATATCCACATTCAAAAGAATGAAATTATATCCCTATCCCACACCATACACAAAAATCACCTCAAATGAGTTAAAGAATTAAACCTCAGGCCTGAAACTACAAAACTCCTAGAAGGAAATGGGAAAAACATCTTGATATTCGTCTTGGCCATAACTTCTTAGATGGGACACCAAATTACAGGCAGCAAAAGCAAAAACCGACAAACGGGACTACATGAAATTAAAAAGATTCTGCATATCACAGGAAACCACCATGTGAAAAGGCAACCCATGGAATGGGAAAAAATATTTGTAAACCATATATCCAGTAAGTCATTAATATTCAAAATATATGAGGAACTCCTACAACTCAACACTAAAAATATAAATAACCTGATTTTAAATGGGCAAAATACCTAAATGCCACTTCTTTAAAGAAGAAACTCAAATGGCTAACAGGGACATGAAAAAGTTCTCAACATCTCTCATCAGGGAAATGTAAGTCAAAACCACAGTGAGGTTTCACGTCAATGCCTGCTCAATTGGGTATTATCAAAAAGACAAAAATAGTGTTTGTGACGATTTGGAAAAAGGGAGCCCTCATACACTGCTGATGGAAATACGAATTAGTACAAACATTGAAAACAGTATGGAGATTCCGCAAAAAAATTAGAAGAACTATCAAGTGATCCAGTAATCCCATTTCTAGGTAAATATTTCAAAAGAGTTGAAAGCAAGATAGCAAAGAGATAGCTGTACTCTCGTGTTCTTCACAGCACTATTTAAACTACAGAAATAACCTAAATATCTCTCAGTGGATGAAAGGATAAAGAATATCACGTTTCCTTTATCCATTCATGTAAACACGTTTTTATTTATATATGATGTAATAATAGCCTTAAATAGGAAATCCCGCCATTTGTGACAAAATGAATGGAGCTGGAGGACAGTATGCTAAGCAAAATGAACAAGACACAGAAGAGAAATACACTGCATGATCTCACATGTGGAGTCTAAAATATTCTAAATTTGGGGCACCTGGATAGCTCAGTCAATTAAGGGTCTGCCCTTGGCTTGGGGTCCTGAGGTCCTGGGGTCGAGCCCTGCATCGGGCTCCCGGCTTGGCGGGGGTCTACTTCTCCTTCTCCCCAACGTGTACATGCACATGCTCTTTCTCTCTCTCAAATAAAAATATTTTTAAAAATAAAATATTCAAAGTCATAGAATGAAGAGTAGAATGGTGGTGGCTGGGAGTGGGGAGAGGAGGAAATGTGATGATGTTGGCCAGAATACAAAGTTTCAATTATGCAACATGAATAATTTCTGGAGATCTAATTATGTATCTCATGGTGCCAATAGTTAACAATACTGTTATTTTATGCATGTAATTTGCTAAGAGGATACATCCTAAATGTTCTCCCTAAATACACACACACTACCTAAGTAATGTATGTATTAATTAGCTTGACTGTGGTCATCATTTCACAATATACACACATATTGCAAATGTCAAATGTATAACTTAAATATATGCAATTTTTATATGCCAACATCATCCCAATAAAGTTGTTTTAAGAAACACTAAAGGATTATAAAAAAGCACCATGGACAACTATATGCCAACAAATTAGATAACATAGAAAAAATGGACAAATTCCTGCAAACATAAAACCTACGAAGACTAAATCATGAAGAAACTGAAGCTCTGAAAAAATCTAGAACTTTTAAGGAGACTGAAACGATCAGAAAGCTTCCAGCAAAGAAAAACCCAGGACCAGATGGTTTCACTGGTAAATTCTACCAAGCATTTAAAAAACTGACACCAATGTTTCATAAATGCTTCCAAAAAACTGAAAAGAAAGGAAAACTTCCCAACTCATGCTATAAGGTAAGCATTACCCTGACACTTAAGAACAGACACTACAAAAATTGAAACTACAGACCAATGTCCTTCATGAATAATGGTTCTAAAATCAATAAAATACTAGGAAATTCAATTTAACAACATTTAAAAATGATTATACATCATAACCAAATGGAATTTATGCCCAGAAAACAAAGATGTTTCAACATTCAAAAATTAATAAATGCAACACACATTAGTATCATGAAGGGGTAAAGCTCACATGATCATTTCAACTGATGCATATCTGACAAAATCTAATACCCTTTCAAGATAAAAAGAAACAGTCAATAAACTAGGACTAGAAATAGACTACCTCAATGTAATAAACACCCATAAGGAAATACCACATGTAATGCTGAACTCAATGGTGAAAGACTGAAAGCTTTTCCCCTAAGATCAGAAATAAAACAAGCATGTCTGCTTTCAATACTTCTCCTCAACGCTGTACTAGAAATTCAAGACCGTATGGTTAGGCCAATAAAAAAATAAAATAAAAGGCAAATGAATTGGAAAGGAAGAAATAAAGTTCTATCTCCTTGTAAAGTTGTAGGATACAAAAATCTGTTTTATTTCCATACACTGGCCATGAACCACCAAAATTTGGAATAAAATGAACCGTGGAGGTGATAGATCTGTACACTGGCAACTTCAAAATTATAAAACAGGAATAAACTAAAGACGACCTACAGAAATAGATATCCTATGTTCATGAACCAGAGAACTTCATATCAAGATGACCATATTACATTAGAGGTTGAACTGTGTCCCTCAGAAAGATTACTTGACAGCCTAATTCCTGGTACTTGGGAATGTGATGCTATTTGGAAATAAGTCTTCACAGATGCAATCCATTAATAGGAGATCATACATGATTACATTGGCCCATAATGCTGTATGACTGGTGTCCTCATCAAGAAAATTTGGACACAGGCAAGGAGGAAAGACAACCATGTGAAGAGGACAGTAAAGACTGTAGTCACGCTGCTGCTACGAAAAGATCTAACAGGCAAGGAAGGAACATATGCTAGAGATTTCAGAGAGAGCATGACCCTGCCAATACCTTGATTTCACAACTCTAGTCTCCAAAACTGTGAAAGAATAAAATTTGTTATTTTAAGCCACTCCATTATGGCAGAGGGGGAATGGGAAATTACTGTCCAGAGACGTTTTGGAAAATAGAGAGTAGTTCTGGTTGCAAACACTGTAGATGTTACATGCCACAGAATTACACACCTAAAACAGGTTGATTTCCATAGACAGAATAGAAAAACTTATCAGGATCTATCATGCAGGAAGCACCAAGCCCAAAGAGTTCCACAGGGAATCCTACTAAACTTCAAGGCTTTCAGAGGCTACAGATTTCCTTTGCTATCTGAAAGTAGAGAGCATTTTTTAAAAGATTTTATTTATTTGAGGGGCGCCTGGATGGCTCAGTGGGTTAAGCCTCTGCCTTCGGCTCAGGTCATGATCTCAGGGTCCTGGGATTGAGCCCCACATCGGGCTCTCTGCTGAGCAGGGAGCCTGTTTCCCCCTCTTTCTCTGCCTGCCTCTCTGCCTATTTGTGATCTCTGTCTAATAAATAAATAAAATCTTTTTAAAAAAAGAAGATTTATTTGAGAGAGTGAGTGTGTGTGCACAAGTGGGGGGACAGGGGGAGAAGCAGGCTCCTCACAGAGCAGGGAGCCCAACATGGGGCTCGAGCCCAGGACCCTGGGACCGCAACTGAGCCAAAGGCAGACACCTAACCAACTAAGCCACCCAGGTACCCTGATCTTTGAAAAGTAGAGCATTATGAAACCTTTTGTAAGCTGAAATGTTTGTGTAAAGCAAAGCAACTGCCATTAATTTATATGGAAAACATTTTAGTGTTCCCAGACCTAAAAAGTAACCTCTCCTAGGCTTGTCTGACATCTCAGCACACACCTTGTTAACACAAAAGCACAAAATAAACCAAGAAAAACCACACACACTCACAGAAATGGTTCACAGCTATGGTGGCTTGTTGAGATGCAGAGCAGAGTTCCGGGGCAGGGTGGAGGGGGGTGCACTCGGCAGGGCCACTCTCGCAGCCTGGGGTGTGCACTGCCTCTATGATGACCTGCTGCAAAACAAACGCTGAATGCTATTTTCGCTTTTTACATAAAAGTGAAAATCCTCTTCGAATTTCTTTTGCTTAGTGGAAACAGGGACAAATGGAGGTCTTTTGCACAAGTGGCGTCACGCAAATTTTCAAAAAGCGGGGCACACCTGTATATAGGAAAAAAAACAAAACCACAGAAGTGGGACACACTGAAACATCACCCTGAATAAAGCAGCATCATTTCAAACTGCCATATACTGAAGGCACAGCTTACACCACCAGGAATGAGACAAGGACACCCACTCTCACACATCATGGTATTGGAGATCCTAGGCAGGGCAATAAGGAATGACAATCTTAACAGAGAAACAGAATCTGAAATTAGCAAATCAAACTGGGGCTATTGGAGACAGAAAAAACACAAAAGTATAAATTATTAGAAATAACAGAAGGAAATGAAGTGGGCCCAGAAAGTTAAAGGCAGTTCTTGGGAAGTAATTTGGGACAGGGAGTTGGGTGGAGAGGAGACATGTGCTTAGGTATCACCATTTATTATGAAGAAAAAATTGGAACAATTCCTCTCCACTACGCTGCCCTCCACCTTAATCAACTTTGCTCCAGCTCAGTTGCTTTTTCTCCAGGGGACTCTAAGCAAAAGACTACCCCACGAGAAAGGATTCTCCCTTTTCACCATCAAAGGGTTTGACATATCCTTCATCCTCTGTCTCTCCTTGATTCCTTCTCACATTCCTCCTCTCATTTCTCTGCCTGGAGTGGGGGCTTCCCCCTGATACCTGGATGCTTTTCCACACACACCTATCAGTTACTGGTATGTTTACAGAGAATCCTTGATTCCTGCATCTCCCCTCACCAACTCCCTCAAAGCAAAAACAAAAACAAAAACAAAAAAAAACCAGCCACTGTTAAGGAAAACCCCAGTTCTACCTCCCTCATGGGGAAAAACCCAGTTCTTCGCTGCTGGGAGTCTTTCTCCTGGGTCTCCTTTACGCCTCACAGAAAACACTGCACTTCTAACATTTCTGGTCACCAAATGTGTGGGGATTCGTCCCTGCAACAAAAACTAAGTCACACCGTATCTCCGATACCATGCACCTGGAGAGAGTGGTGGATCCCAGCCAAAGAGATCAATCCCACATGACTGCCCCCACCCTACTTCAGATGCCCAAGAGCAAGTAGTTAAGCCCCCAGCTTACTCACCACTTGTCTGATCTGGCTACAAATCAGAGGCGCTCCCATGACCCCCTCCCTCAAGTTGGATTAATTTGCTGGAGTGGCTCACAGATCTCACAGAAACACTTACTATTACCAGTTTATGAAAAGATGATAAATAGTACGGATGAAGAGCCAGATGAAGAGATACATATGGTGAGGTCTGGGAGGAGGGGATCCAAGTGGAGGAGCTTCTGTCCTTGTGGTGTTCGGGTACATCTCTCCATACCCCTACTACTGGGGTTTTATGGAGGTTTCCTCATGTAGGTCTATCAACTCACTCCGTTTCCAGTCCCTCCTCCCCCTCTGGAAAATGAGGCAGGGGCTGAAAACTCCAAGCTAATCATGGTTTGGTCTTTCAGGGGACCAGTCCCACCTGGGAGCCATCTGATCGCCCAGCCTAAAGCGTGTCATTAGAACAAAAAATGATCCTAGTTTTCTTCTCACTTAGGAATGTATGTACAAGGGTTTCAAGAGCTCTGTGTCAGGGGTGGGGGTCAAAGGCCAAATGTTGGGACAAAGGATACTTCTAGAGTTGTTACTTAGGAAATGACACTGCTTTCAGAAGCTCTGCGTCAGGAGCTGAGGACAGACCAATACATATGCTCAACCTTCCCAGTCCCCTGACTCTGGTAACCCCTTGCCATACTGGTATCTGTTGTTCTCATGGCACTCCTCTGAAACCAGCTTTCTTAGGGGTTTGGTGACCTGTTTAGTGGTACCCATCCCTTTCAAAGCTACGTTCTTTGAAAGCAGACACCTTGAATGTTTACACTCTTCCTCAATAAGAGCAGTTTCTGAACAGGAAGTTGACAAATATCTGAATAAAGAGGTGAACAAAAACTATGTACTGAGCACCTACATTCATCTATTTCCTTGATGAATACGTCAGTGATCCCACCTTATTAAAAAAAAAAAAAAGTGTTTTGAAAAGAAACTCACCCAACTGCGTGGTGTTCAAAGTGGGAATGCTGAAGCAAAATGAAAGGGAAACTGGGTAAACAGACCAGAAGGAAAAGTGCTGGGAGACTCTCTCTTTTTATATCCAGCACTAAAACAGCACCTGCAGGATCGATTTTTGACCGGTGCTTGTCGATGTAATGAGTAAGGGAGCCCCAGTTGGATCCAGAAATAGGAGTCCCCACCACAGCGTTTGTTGTGTTTTCTCTTGTTTTCATAGTTTTCTTCAAAGCCACACCATCCCTCGGGAAATCCACTGCCACAGCTCCAGGATCCACAGCTGCCCCTCTTTCCCATCAGGTCAGCTGTGCATTCTCATTAAGTCAGGCCACTGAGGTCGAGTTAGTCAACTCCATGTCGGCCCGCTGCAGTGCCTGCAACATTTCCTGCAACTTGGCATGCACGCGGGCGAGCTCCACTCTGTTGAGGTTCCCCCACCTGTATTCATCCAAGTACACAACACACTCAGCAGGGACAGGGTACTGCACACGCTTCAGCTCCTTCAGCCCCGCTAAGTGCTGCAGCACGTTCATGATGCCTGAGGTGGAAATGACATTGTCGTAGAACACCAGAGAGCGGAGGCGGGAGCAGCAGCACAGGGCAGGCAGCAGGGCTCGGAGCTGGGCTTCCTTCAGCCGGCAGCTTCTCAAGTTCAGGTGCTGCAGAGTGCCTGAGACCTCCCCCAGCAGAACCTCGAGGGGCCCAGGAACCATCTGGGATAGATTATTGCCACAGAGGACCAACTCCTTCAGGTGGGTGGCATGAATGCTCTGGGACAAGTAAGTGATGTCATTCTCAGTAAGCCTACATCCATTAATCACCAGTGTCTCTAGTGGTTTTTGCAGGCCACTGTGGAGAGACAAACACGGTTTACTCCTTGGAAATTAGAGTGTACACTAGATGCATTTGGAAAAGATCCAGAAATCTGGCCTCAGAAATTTGCACTACGCCTACCTCAGTCTGGATGCAAATGGTGGGAGCCATCTTCTGTAGCAGTTAAGAACACAGAGCGTGGAGTGAAACATTTCTCCATTCCCCACAGGACCTCTCTATTTTCAGAGTATGGTGTCGGGCACCCCTCTTAGCTTCCTAACGAGCCACATCGACACAGTTATCACTCATGCTCCATAAAGCATAGGATTAATGAAATTTAGATGTAACTCCTACTCATGGTAAGGCTTAGATTCTACTCGGTAGAAGGTTCAGGAAGATGGTTCCCCATGCTTCTATTTACTCAAAGACCCGTGCCCCAGGAGAACAACTCCCCATTCCAGGGCGTACCACAGAGAAATCTGAGAGACATTTATGAGGAGAGTCAGTTCACCAAATCAGCTCAGCTTAGATGTTGTGGGGGGCAGTTTCCTCCCTCAAACACCACCCTCACAACTTACCATCCTTATTCACCTTCTCTACATAAACTCTAGACAGATTTTTTTCAAGGCTGCATATCCATTCTTAGCTAACTGCTTGGCACAGACTAAGCGCATGAATGAATGAATGAGTGGAGTGAATGAATGAGTGGATGAGATGACAATTTCAGACCTGCCTCTTTCTCTTCTATAGCAGCCACGAGCCCCTGGCTGGCCCAGGACCACTGCCCTGGAGTCTGGGTCCAGCAGCAACTCTGTGGACTCACAGAAGGGAAGCGCGGGCTTGTCTCTGCTCCAATGCAGCAATGCCCAGAGCGGCGTCCAGGCGCCCTGGCCTGCGTACCTTCAGAGGACTTGCCGCACACTCACCTCAGCATCTTCTGTAGCTGGCCTGAGAGACAGCCAAAGATGAGATGGAGCTTCTGGAGGTGGCCCAGTGGACTCAGCAAGGAGAAACAGTCTGCAGGGAAATCCCAGGGGATGTCGTTCAGGACGAGGTGGCCCAGGTTGCTCATCTGCCCTACGTGGGTGAAGAACTGGATCAGGTCCGACCGGAAGCAGAACCTGCTCCTGTGATGAAGCCTCACCTCTCGGATGGTCTCCAGCTCCAGCATTCCCAGGATCTCGACGAGGCTGCGCAACGGCACCTGGTTGATGACCAGGGTCCGACAGCGGAGGCGCAGATAGCCATGGCTCTTCTCAACTCTCTGCAGTATGTACGAGGGGAACCCCGACAGGTGGAAGAAGCCGAACAAACCGCCGAGGAAAAGGTCTGTGTGGATTTCCACAGGTTCTCGGTGATGCGGAGGCTGTTCTTTGGAATCGGGCGCCAGCGGGTCTGCCTCCGGCTCTTCCAGCATGTGTGTGATGACAAAGGGAGCAGGAGTCATCTCAGAGCACTCCTCCCAGTTGGAGTGCTCAAAGTCATGGGTAAAATCCAGCACCTTCAGCTTCGATCTCCTGCAGGGAATGAGGAGGATAGTAGAGATTGGGACTTCCAGGCCAGTACAGCAGGGCTGGGAGGAGACCAGCAGCAGTGAACCCTGGAAAGGGCCGCTGGGCCAGCCAGCAGCCCTGCCTGCTGCCCTGCACCATGCGTTCAAAGGGCCCTGCTCAGTGCCCACCTTTTTATACACTCCGGGGATACCACCTGGAAACCTACCCATCCCCTTAACCACTTCAGCAGCGTGATCGGCTCTGAACTGCACCAGGGCCCTCTTCTCAGAGGGACCCTGAGCAATGGCTCAAGGCTTCCCAATGATTGACATTGTACCTGGTGGCACATGCCTGGGCCCCGCATCCCTGAATCCAGCTCCTGCTTCCTCAGTCACTGCACCACTATCAGCACCCTGTCTCTCCAGTTACCTGGGGCAAGTAACACTGGTAGGAACCAATTCCAGCCCATCTAGGACAGCTTCCAAGAGGTCTTGAGTTATTGACTGATCTCTTAACGATCCAAGACGGAGGCAGGGGAAAGGCCAGGCCTGCACCATTGCTGTCACAGTCTTCGTGTGTCCCCCATCAAAAGCTGCCGTGGACAGTGCTGGGAAGAGGCCCACAGGGAGCTTCTCCAGGGCACGGACAGCTGAGTCCTCATCATTCAGGAGGCTCTGTGCTGCAAGATCCAAGAGGCTGAGAGGGTCTTGTCCACTCATCTCCACTGACCTGCTGCAAGGTAAGGGAAAATCCTCAGTGCATTTTCATGGTGCTCAGCCCTCCCGCTTTTGGGCCAGGACAACCCAGCCTCCACCACCCTTCTTAGCAGGAAGTGAGATCCCTGGAGGTCCCCTATCCTCCTTCCATCCTACCACTTCTAGTTCTAAACCTGGAGCACGCACTCACGCTCTCTCTCTCTCTCTGTCTCTCTCTCTGCTGGTGGCACCGGTGTCCCTTACTCTGACCCCCAGCTGGCTGAAAGGAGAGTAATTAGGGCTTTATCTCTGTTCCTGACTGAGCTTCACAGAGCATAAATTTTTCCAAAGTTAGTTTCTCAAACTTTCCCCAAGATCATCACCATCTCCAACATGATTTTAAGGACTGGACAACCATCTCTTTCCCTAGTCCAGTGGCAACAGGTCAGGTCCTGAGCTTTTGTTTGCCTTCTCTGGTAGGCAGGCAGGCCTTACTAAAATGGTAATGGCAACTTTCCACATGTTCAGATCTGGACTCCTTCCTGCTCTATACAGTGCATTCCTACTCACAATCCACCAGGCTTCAATGCAAATCAGAGGCAAGAAAATTATTTTCAAAAAATCAGAAAGATCTAAAACTCCTCTTACAGTGCTAGTAAATTTTTGACACAAAATGTCAGAGAAAGGTAAGAGAAAGGAAAATTAAAGCACCATCCCAAGTGTAAGTAGATACAACAGTCCTGGATAAAATATTACTAAACAGAATGAAGCAGTGTCTCATGACCAAGCAGAATCACAGACTGTTTCTTCCAGGAACAAAAGGGGAGTGACACATTGGAGAATCTATTAGTGAACCTCTGATTACACTTGGATGACTGAACATGAGTGCTCTGAGCTGCCACTTGAAAACCCAAATGAAATAAAGGAAGAGCTAAAACCAGAAGGTCAGAGAGGAGAAATTAAGACACCCCTGCTCTTTAAGAAAAAAGCAAGTTTTGGAATCAAGGAAAAGGCAAGTTTTGAATCCAGAAAAAGGTGGATCAGAGGAACTAGAGTTCGGACTACAGAAGCTAAAACCTCAGCCTGTGTGGATGGTGAAGTCAGAAATCAATTGCAGAACCCGCAAAGGCCTCAGGAATGATACCCACAAGCAGGGCCCTGGGCAAGGGCCAGAGCACTTGGCCAGTCCTGTGGTAGCAGTCTCTACAAACACATGGAACATATGCATTTCCCTCCACCCCAGCACAGCCAGCAATCCACACCTGGGCCCCACCTTCCTCCAGTTCCACCCTGACTCTGCTCTGCCGCTCCCTGGAGCCACTCTCAGCCCTCACCCTACAGCAGGCTGCTCTTCCCAAGGGAACGAGGGGACTGAGAGAGAGCTGGTTTGGTAAATAATGATTTTAACCATCAAAACGCTGGACTATGACCTGACTGAGCATTTTCCGCCTATGTATAAGTGAGAAGGGGCACCTGCTCAGAGCTGAGGCCCAGTAAGCAGCACCAGGCCACTATCACAATCCACCAATTGTTCTGATGGCGGAGCTCGTCTGAAGGAGGCAGGGCCCTGGCTGCAGAAGTGGCTATGTCTGAAGCCCCCCCACCCCCCGTGCTTCTGAAATGGCCCACCTCTTTGAAGGAAAAGCCCAAGGGAAACCACACGTGGGACCCTAGGGGCGTCTCTGCCCTTGCCCCTCCTTCATGCCCCTCTCACTTGGTTAAGACTAAGTCCAAACACCAAACCCTTCAAGGGGGATGTATATTCTACTGACATCTGCACAAGACACAGAGAAGAGACTCCCCAAAACTCGGCAGTGAAAACTCCTCACGTTCTCAATCTCCCTTCCCCTCCCCTAAGCCTGTCAGCCTTCCTGCCAAATGCCTTCCTTGGGAGGAGCCGTTCACACCTCCAGCTTCTTCCCATTGAAGCCCCTAAGCATCTCCCTGCTGCACCCTCCTGAAGGACCTTCACCAACCTCCCACTATACTGGTGAAAGATGCTATAAACATATATTCAACATGTCACACTGATTTTCTTAGGGCCTTCTCCTAGGTTCCAATGCATCGATTCTCCTCATCTTGTCTTCCCTCCATTATTCATTGTAGATTCCCTTCAAGGTCCCTACCATTCTGCTGTCCTTGCTAGCGTGCCAGGTGGCCTGGCTCACACCTCATCTCCGAGGGGTCCAAGCCCCTGCACCCTGTGCCTCTTGCAGTGAGGGCTGTAGCACAATGAGGCAAGGGAGTACTGAGACCCTAAATGGATCCCTCGGGAGTCAAATTTATTCCTCTCTATCCCCTGGTTTAAAAGCAGCTCTATTCTCTCCTAATCTGGGTCAGTTACTCTCACCAAGATGGGGCCTCCTTTTTCTTACCAGTTGGGTGCTGGACACAAAGAGGATAAAGTCTTCAGGCGCTGCTACAGCTTCTAACCCAGCAGGATCTTCTGCTTCACAATGGACAGTGGCTGAACCTAACCAACTTTATGACTTCACGGGTTTGACAGCACTTCCCTCATGACAAGCAGTTCTGGCCATAGGGTAATGTTGTGTCTGATGGCCCTCTGCCAGGCCCACTAGCACTACAGGAACTGCTTTATAAGCACATGAGTCACCTCTGCAGACTTTGCGGCCTGGCTCCAGACCCCTAAGAAGGTACCTTTTCCTACCACTGATACCCCCAGTCCCTTCAGATTGGCGCCATCTTGTGGCCCAAGCACCAGGGCTGCTTCCACGGCAGCTTAGACTTTGCTCCTCTGCGGAGAACGTTCCTAGTCTGGGATACACTCAAAGTCACAGTCTTTTTGGGCACCTTGGTGGTTCAGTCAGTTAAGTGTCTAACTTCAGCTCAGGTCATGATCTCCAGGTCTGGGGATCCAGCCCAGTGTCTGGCTCCATGCTTAGTGGGGAGTCTGCTTCTCCTTCCGCCCCTCCCAATTCCCCTGCTCATGTACACAGACGCACTCTCCAGTACACCTTAAAAAAATGGGGCAGTCTTTTGTGTCTGGTATACAGGCCAAAGAAGCGTTCCAAGATATGGAATATGTTGTCTCCAAAACCTGAAGAGTCCTACCAGGTGTCATGCTTCCTTCTTTGCCACGGGAGGTGCAAATTGTGATAATTCATCTTTTCCTTTGGATGTGCATGTCCTGGGGCACTCCAAGCTCTTCTCATGCAGCAGATCCTTGAATCTTCACAGGCACGTCTCCAAGGATGCAATGCATGTTTCTTACCAAGGCTTCCAACATGCCAGCCATTTCTCCCTAATCTCGCTCGAATGGCATGCAGTCAGAGTAGTGAACTGGTGTGATGTTCTGTGGATGCCTGGTTGTAGGTGGTCCAGATCTCTCTTCCTGACAGAGGCAGGATGGGCATAATCCTGGGGCAAAATTAAATGTAGACTCTTGCCTGTTCTGTGTGAAAGCAGATGGTACCTGATAGGGACAGAAATGAACACATTTGCCAATTAACGTTTGTATACCATATACCCGAGACTTCATTAATCCGGCTTGAGCAAGGCAGCCCATCTGGAATGGCAGCTTCAGCTGGGGCTACTATCTGGGTGACTTTACAGAAATCTTGGCCAACTTCCAGGATGAACCTGCTTTCTGCAGGGACAGACTGCTGAATTAAATGGAAATATGACAAGGTCCACCACTCGAGCCCTTTGCATCCTTAAGAATGACAAAATTATCTGTCATTCCTCCTACCGTGTGATACTGTTTTATATTTACTATCTTGACCAGGAATGGGAACAGGTACAGAGACCTCCACTTGGCCTCTCCTATCATGATAGTTCTTATCTCACAGATAAAAGACCCAATCTGGGTGCTGCATCCAAATATTCTATTCCAATCAGGTGTTTGCAAACTGGGCAATGACACAGGGTTACCATTGTGAGCTGGATCCTGACCCAGAATTCTATTTATTATCTGGCTCCCTAGAGCCACCCCCTCAATTCTAACAGTGGGGCACAATTATGTTTTGTACATCCAGATAGTAATATTGACTCTGACTCTATGTCCAACAATACATAATTTATTTATATATATCGCCCTTTCCCTGGTCTGCTCCTCAAACTGCTTGTATATTCCAGTTCCCCTTGTTCACATTTACCCATGTGTGGTAAGCATCACCCAAAATGACCACAATGATTCTTGCCTCCTGGTATCCATTCATGCCCTTGTGAAGTCCCCTGCCACACTGAATAAAACAGACATGTGATCATCTATGGAAATTACAGTGTGTGACTTCCAAAGTTAGGTCATAAAAGGCACTGTGACTTCCACTGTGCTTCCCCCTGGATCACTTGCTCTCGTGTCACAGAGACACCCAAACAGCCTTATGGAAAAGCCCATGTAGCAAGTAATGAAGGGCTTTTGTCAAAAACTGACTGGGCATGTGAGGGAGCTGCCTTGAAAGTGGGTATCCAAGGCCCAACTGAACCTTCAAATGACTGCAGCCCCAGCCCAGTTCTTGCTTGCATCCTCAGACACACCAATGAGTCACCAATTAGCACTATCCAGCTAAGCCACAGAAACCATGTAAGATAAGAACAAAAAGAATGAATTAGGCTGCAAAATTTTGGGCTTACTTATTGCACACCATCAGGTAACTGAAATACTGAGTAAACGTGCATAAATTCCCTCGAGAAAATTTATTGAGTCCCGTTGCCATAGAGTTCTGTGGTCCTTTAAGGCGTGGTTCCTTTATCTCCCTTCTCAACCTAAGCATGTCTCTTGCTGTGTTATGCTGGGACAAGCCCTACTTACATGCCAGGAGGGAAACTGGGGAAGACAGCAAGAAAAGCATATTTTGTCTTAGTGAAAATGCCCCTGCAATGTATTCAAATAGAAGATTTAGTGGGGTTTTTTTGGGGGGGTACTTTTTTTTTTTTAAGGTAGGCTCCACACCCAGCATGGGGCCTGAACTCACCACCCTGAGATCAAGACCTGGGCGGAGACAGAGTGGGACGCTTAATCAGTTAACTGAGCCACCCAGGCACCTCAATATTTTAATTTTTAATAGGATGGATTGGCCCACCTACTTCTGTGTCAGAGGGTTAAGGAGAATCTGTGAATTTCAGATCACGGGGCTTCAATGCAGGTAACTCTATCTATATGCCAGTGTGCCATTCTTTCCCAACCAGGATGATTTTGGTATAGCAGACCTGCCCTGATTGGGAATTCAACCTCCTTTGGAATTCTACTTCCCTGCAGATTAAATCCCAGCCAGACCCTTAGCTCTTCTCCCCCACACCACATCCTTCCCCCTCCACCCTCCAAGATGAAGGCCTCTTTGTTTGCTACCAAGGAGATCCTGAGGGTGGCTTTCAATTGCCAACTGGCCCTCTGCCTTTATCCTTCCCTATGGCGTCAACCCAGCCTAGCACTAGCCATTCAATCCCACAGTTCTCTTTTCCTAATTACTAACTGGTCATGCTTTCCAAAATGATTCACCTAGTGCGCTGCCTAGTGTACTCCCTTCCGTGGGCATCCTATCCCAATTCACCACCAGTTCAAGCTCTAACTTTGGGGCCGCCATCTTGTGCCTGGGCTACCTGAGCTCCACTCCCTTCCACCAGTGACGGCTCCTAATGCCAGCAGGTGGTGAGCTGCGTCCAGAGGCAGGGCATCGCCAGGTGTCAGGGTCAGCCCATCCTTGTAGGTCCCAATGGTGGAAACTGGGCCTCTCCGGTGCCCTCTGTCCCGCTGCGTCGGTGGCAGTCTCCGGAGGGCACCCACCTTTGGTCTTTGGTCAAGGGTAAGAGGCAGCGCAGGTGGTTACAGCAAGAAAGAAGTTTGCACCCACCTGGAAGTCCGCCCACTCGACTTTCCTTTGGAACCTCTCCGGATCCCCCATCAAGCAAAGGACACAGGAAGCGTCCCGCATCCCGCGCGGCCACCTGAACCGCAGGAGAACGTAGGAAGCCCGGGCCCCAGACAGCTTCAGATTCCCGTGTCCTGAGGCCTCCTTGGTGCGGGAGCCCTGGGCTCCTGTTCCACATTTTGACGCCCCACGCTACCCCAGAGCCTACGAGGCAGCTGAGAAGGGCGACCTGGGGATTGAAAGCACTCTCAAAGGGCCGGAAGGCAAAACTCAGAGCCTAACTGCAGCTCTCGAAGTTTCCTGAGGCGCGGGCAGCTTCCTGAGTCACGTGGGGCGCGGGCTGAGAAGAGGGTTGGCAGCCTCACACAGGTCACGTGGGCAGGGCCCCCTCCCCCTCACGTTGGATCGCGTGAGAAGCGGGGCCGGCCCAGCTCCCCAGGCCTTCTACGGGTCACGTGGTCGGGGTGGGGCCTGCTTCCTGCTAAGGGGAACTTGGGAGATGGGGCGGCGCCTGTCCCTTAAAAGGATCTTGGGGCCTGATCGCTTCATCCTGCTCACGTGGGCAGGACCTCGTTTCGTCAGTTGGGATCACGTGTGAGGTGGCGGTTAGGTCCTGCTCTGCTCACCCCTCGTCTCCTGGTTGGCGAGTGTGGTGGGAAGGGCTGAGAAGTAGCCTCGGACTGCAGTCTATGGGTCATATCACCAGTGCGGGCTTGGAAACCTGGAGGGCTGAGTGAGATAGGGTCCCAGGCCTGTTGGAGAGACCGAGGAGGGAGCATGGAGGACCCCGGAGGCGTATGGACCCTAGGAGGGTCCTTCTGGGAATTGGGCAGAAAGTGTTTCTAAACCTGAGAAAAGGGTTTCTGCGCGCCGCCAAAGTCCCAGCACTTGGCGTAAGAATTGAAGGTGGCCCTGCCCCAGTGAGCAGTTTGAAGACACCTCCCCATCTTTTACCTTGTATTTTGGCTCCCCAGTGGAGTCCCCAAGGGTCTGCAACAGGCCTACTCTGAGCCATGTTTTGTAGAGAGAGCAGGTTCTCAACCTTTTCCCCTAAGGGCATCAGGCGCCTGAAAGAAGTAACTACCTCTTAAAAGACGTTTGTCCAGTGCCAGGCACTCTGTCGAGGATTTGCTGTACCTTATTTCCTCCCAAGAATGCTGCTGGAAGTTCCACACACACACTTCCTTTTCTCCTGTCTGACCCATGTAGTTCTCTCCTACTGGAGCATTCTTTTTAACTTCATTAACGTCCATTAAAGATGTGTTACATATATGGTTCATTCTGAGACCCTGAATGTAAACCATTCCTGTGTACTTCTTAGAATAAAAATATTTGTAGGCAGTGCCTCAGATGCATTCAATGATGATTCTGCATGAGATAAGACTGCTTCAAAATAGAACAAGGGCTTGGAAATAAGGGTGCACAGATCCACCCTACAGTGACCTATTGAGGATCATGAGGGCACCAGGTGCCCTCTGGGCATTCTTAATGATGTGGTCAATAGATTACAAAGGAATCACTCACTTTTTCATTCATTTTTGTGATGATGATGCTTTCATTTTCTCCTTCAGCCTAACCCCAGCTGTGGCCATGGCCACTCAAGGACCTGGGCTTGAGGCAGGACTGAAATCAGGGATCAGAGAGGTTAGCTTGGAGGCCACACTCTCACCCCCAGTGGGGGAGAGATGACGGTAGGGGCACCTGCATCTGTGAGTTCTCCCATCTGTGAGTTCTCAGACATGTTCTTCCATCCTCTAGGTGTCTAGAATTTGGTTGCACAGACTCTGCTGCTCCCAGGATCTGGGACCAGGACCAGGACACTCCTTACTTCCCTATGTCAGGGACCCTTCCTTTTTGTGGGTCTGAGTGTCTCTGTTAGAACCATCACCCCTGGGTTTTATCTTGGTTTCTTGCTGGCCTTAGAGGTTCTGAATCACTTTGTTTCAAAGCGAACCTCCCCTTTCCCACTGAGCTCACCAGAGCCCCAACTGTGGCCTTTGAGGACACGGAGAAAGAAAACGTTTAAACAGTAGGTGATAAGAAGCACTTTAGGTGAAGATTTAGAAGCACCCTTCTTGAGCACCTGTCCAGCTCCCGGCAGAACCCAAGAGATGTTCCTTCTGTGGGCATCCTCGTGGTTACCTCTTGTAAACCAAAAAACCTCAACTAAAATAATTTGCAGCAGCTGAGGCTGGGCACCCTCCTCTGACCTTGGCTCTTACCCAGAACCCCAAACCCCTCTCCTTCACCAGAATAAATCCAACTTCAATAGTCTGCAGGTATAATGTATTCTGTCTTCACAGGGGAAATCAAAGACCTTAGTTCCCCCATCCTCCATGTCTTGCTGGGCAGAGACTGATAGGCTTTGGACTAAAAATTGAGAGGAAAAGCTGCACTGGAACTTAAGGTCATGAGAAAATCAGTGTGGCAGGTAAAATGGCATGCTATTTACAACATCCACCTCAACTGGAAGAGGGGCATCTGAGAGGCTCCTGCTGGTGCTGAGTGGGGAGGTCATTTGGAGTTTTTTCCTTTTTTGTTTTGTTTTTTAAGATTTTATTTATTTGACAGGGAGAGAGCGCAGCAGAGGGAGAAGCAGACTCTCTGTTGAGCAGGGAACCCGATTTGGGACTCGATCCCAGGACTCTGGGATTGTGATCTGAGCTGAAGGCAGACACTTAACCAGCTGAGCCACCCAGGCGTCCCTAATTTGGAGTTTCTTTTGGGAGAATCTAGAGGTGTGAATGGCTCCTGCCCATAAAGGAGCATGTCCAGGCTGACAGGCTGTGGGAAGGAAGGGGAGATTGGCTCATGGAGAGTGGAGTGAGGTTTCACTCACTGCCATTACCCTGGGAACAAATCTATGAGACTATAACAGCAGGCCTAATCTAATAATTACCAGAATTTAACCTTATGGATAAGTGTAAACTGTGTTTGAAAGTTGGTCAGCAACTAACTATAACATGATGTGAACGTTACTGCAGTTTCCCTTGGCGATAAATAGGTATTGCCAAGACTGCCGTGGTCTCATGCCTACATTCGCCACAGAAGCAAGTGCTAAATTTTAGTGAGAGGTGAGTTGTAATAAAAGTATACAATTTAACCCTCCCAAGTGCACAGCCCTCAGAATTCTACCTATCCCAAGCCCCGTTGACGCCTGGTGCTGGTGCGCGCTTATCTTGGTCGGCAGGGGGCGCTGTGCAGCCGTCCTGAAAAGAATACCGCCTCCCATCAGGGGACCTCTCAGGGGACTCTAAGGTAGTTGCACCAACATAGTCTTCACTGGGGTGTGACTGATCGCAGCTGTGCCCAGCCAGGACCAACGGGGTCCTAATGGGGCCAGGAGCACCTGCCCTGCCCTCCACCCCTACTGAGGCGGCTCCAGGAGGCCAAGGCCCTCCCCCAGACCATGCTCAGACTGGCCAATCAGGAAGCGGCATCTTTCGGCGTCTCTGCCCCCACGTAGGTGTTAGTAAGTTTTAGATGGATCCTAGAGACCAGCCCCTGCTGTGGACTGTGGGCCATAGCTCTGTGGTACCTCCACCACGGCCTGACCTCTCTGCTCCTCTTCACCTTCCTCTCTCTTTGCCCACGTGACCTGCAGATGGAGTCTCAAGAAACAGCCCCTGGGCTTTTCTTTCTTGCCTTCCTCTGCGTTTCGTGTGGCTCTCAGCTCAGGGAGACGGGGCTGGTCTCTGAGTCTCCCTCCCTCCAGGGCCCTGGACCCAGTTAGTGCTGACCCAGCCAGTCTCAGTGACAGTGGTTCTGAGACACATGGTCACCATCTACTTGATAAAATCAGAGCTTGACACGGAGTTTGGCACAGTATTCTGCATGGACGAACCTCCCACAACATGTACATAATGGAACTCGGTTGGATCAAAACCTAAAGCTAAAGCTGTAAACCCTTAGAAGGAAACAGGAGCAAATCTTTGTGGCCTTAAATCTATTTCTTAAACACGACCCCAAAACCACACGCAACAATGAGACAGATCAATGGGGTTCATGAAAACTAAAGGCCGTGTGCATCAGAGGACACTGTCCAGAAAGTGAAAATAAAATTCACAGCATGGGAGAGAATATTTGCAAATCTCGTAAAAGTCTATTGTCTAGAATGTGTAAAGAATCCCTAGAACCCAACAATAAAAAGACAAGCAACCCTACTTAAAAGCGGTCAGAGGACTAGCATAAACAGTTCTCCAAAGAAGATAGCCAAATGACCAATGAGCACATGAAAAGACGTTCAACATCACTAGCCATGCCACAAGGAGATGCCACTTCTTCTTCGGTGGGATGACTAGAGTCAAAAAGACAATAACAAAAGATGAATGAGGTTATAGAGAAATGGGAACCCTTGTGCATTGCTGGTGGGAACATAAGATGGTGAATTTTATGCTGTGTGGATTTTATCTCAATTTTTTAAAATTGATTTCTACATCTCCCCCTTAACTAGATGAGAAATTTAGCCCACCTGCATGCCAATTGCATTGATACTTCTCCCAGAAGTGTTTCTTCCTTCAGGACAAGGGGGCCAACATTTCTGAGGCTTTTGTGACATAGACTGATTCTATTATGCAATAATATTATGCTCTCTTGTTCATAAAATTTGGCTGGATATAGAATGCTAGGCTGAACTTCCCCCTGTTCATTACACTGAAAATATTCCTCCATTTTTTTCTTGCATACAGAAGTATGTGTGCAGTCAGTCTGGTTCTTGTTCCTTTGTAGGTGATCTTTTTCTCTCTTGAAACTTCTAGATTTTATTCTTTTTTTAACCCTTAATTTTACTATACGTCCTGGTACAGGGTTTAGTACCTGTACTAAAGGTACAGGCCTTTTCAAGCTGAGGTCTTTCATGTTCCTTTAATTTTGGTACATTTATCTTCTACTATTTCCTCAAATATTTATTTCTCTTGGGCCTTTCCTCTCCTTTTATATCTCTTACTAGCACTTCAGCTGCCCATCCAACTGCTTGAGATCATTCTGGGATCCTCTTTCTTACTCAACAATCCATCCTTCACCAAGTCGTACCAGTGCATCCCACAAAAGACGTTTATGATTATAGTTATTTGGAAAAACCTATCTTCTGGAAGACCCAGCCTTTTTTTCTCTTCAACTGGACATGGGGAGTTCATTTCATAGAAAAGCAACAGCAAGAGAATGCTGCAGACAGTTCTAGTACGTCTAGAGTATAGCAGATAAAAATGATTAATTGCTCATAATGGCAACACCGAACCACTGAAATGTACGAAAGTATTTTCTGAATCCAAAAAATCAGATTGTACTCATTATGGTTTTATTTTTTTCAATTTTTAGAAAGATTTTATTCATTTATTTGAGAGAGGGAGAGAGCATGAGTGGGGTGGGAGCAGGGTGGGCAGAGGAAGAGGGAGAAGCAGACTCCCAATGGAGCAGGGAGCCCCACTTGGGGCTCTATCCCAGGACCCTGATATCATGACCTAAGTAGAAGGCAGATGCTTAACCGACTAAGTCACCCAGGTGCCCCTCATTATAGTTTTAATGTCCTTCTATATCTCAAAGTTCTAATACACTGATGTTTGGTAAACCAGATAGAACATTCAACAGCTAAATCTTCTGGCAGTACATAAACTTATTCATACACGTCTGGTATTTCGCCGCACAAATATTTTAAAATTCCAAATCCTTGATTAAGTGATGTATTGCTTGCATTCATTAAATATATTTAATAACAAATTTATTTAGACTTCTCTATTATACAAAATTAAATGTGTAATTAAATTAGTAAAAAAGTGCTCACTGCGGTTTTATGGAACATTAATATTCTGGCCAAAATGTTTATTAATGTACTCTGTAGTTTAGTAATATTGCCTTTTTAACTTAAATGTTCCCTTCTATTTTGTAACCAGCTTGGGGTGAGAGCGGGGTGCTGGTAAGAAATCTATGCCTTTATAATTCTTACAGATTTTTTTTTTTTTTTGGTCAGAGAGAATGAGCACAGGCAGACAGAGTGGCAGGCAGAGGCAGAGGGAGAAGCAGGCTCCCTGCCAAGCAAGGAGCCTGATGTGGGACTTGATCCCAGGACGCTGGGATCATCACCTGAGCCGAAGGCAGCTGCTTAACCAACTGAGTCACCCAGGCTTCCCCAGATTCTTTTCTTTTTCCCTTTATTTCATAGCTTAAATTCAGTATAAACCTTAGTGGTATCTTGGGCTTTGTGTATATTCTTACTTCTAAATAAGAGTAGTTCTTTAGAGACCAGATTTTTAAATGTTTTAATTAATTAATTAATTAATTATGGTGGGGTCTGAATGCATGACCCTGAGATCAAGACCTGAGCTAAGATCTAGTGTTGGACCCTTAGGGGCACCTGGGCGGGTTAAGTCATTTAAGCATCTGCCTGTGCTCAGGTCATTATCCTGGGGTCCTGGGATTGAGGTCAGCTGGGAGTCTGTTTCTCCCTCTCCCTCTGACCCTCCCCTCTGCTCGTGCTCAGCTCTCTCTGTCCCTCTCAAATGAATAAAGAAAAATCTTTGGGAAAAAAAGAGAAGAGTTGGATGCTTAACGCTTAACCCACTGAACCACCCAGGCGCACTGAGACCCAGCTTTTTTAAAAAAACTTTTTTGGGGGCATCTGGGTGGCTCAGTGGGTTAAGCCGCTGCCTTCGGCTCGGGTCATGATCTCAGGGTCCTGGGATCGAGTCACGCATCGGGAGCTCTGCTCAGCAGGGAGCCTGCTTCCCTCTCTCTCTGCCTGCCTCTCTGCCTACTTGTGATCTGTCCCTGTCAAATAAATAAATAAAATCTTAAAAAAAAACAAAAAACTTTTTTGGTGGGACACCTGGGTGGCTCAGTCATTAAGCATCTGCTCAGGTCATAATCTCAGGGTTCTGGGATTGAATCCTACATCGGATTCCCTGCTTGGCGGGAAACCTGCTTCTCCCTCTCCCACTCCCCCTGCTTATGTTCCCGCTCTCGCTGTCTCTCTCGCTATGAATTAAATAAATAAATAAAAACTTAAATTTTTTTAATGTATAATTGACATATTAGTTTTGTGTGTACAACATACTGGTTGAATGCTTGCGTATATTGTGAAATGATCACAATAAGTCTAGGTACTATCCATCACCCTACCTAGTTATGAATTTTTTTCTTGTGTTGAGAACTTTGAAGATCTACTCTCTTGGGAACCTGCAAATGTATAGTATCCTCAGCTCTAGTCACCATACTGTACCAGCTTTCTTCTTTGAGCTCACCACGGTTTGACGTGATTACTTGAATTTTAAAGTTGCAAAAACTGTAATAGTACATTGGGAAACATCTTTAAAATGCTGGCAAACAATGAAATGTAATTGTGCAACATATAGGAAACTTCGGCTTTAAGATTTTCTCTAAAATGTTCAATACTGAGTAAAGATTAGCAAAGTAACTACTTTTTTTTTTAAAGATTTTATTTATTCGACAGACAGAGATCACAAGTAGGCAGAGAGAGAGAGGAGGAAGCAGGCTCCCTGCCGAGCAGAGAGCCCAATACAGGGCTCGATCTCAGGACCCTGAGATCATGACCTGAGCGAAAGGCAGAGGCTTAACCCACTGAGCCACCCAGGTGCCCCGTAACTACTCTTTTTTCAAAAAAGCCTTGGAGCACCTGGCTGCTCAGTCGCAAGAACATGCGACTCTTGATCTCAGGGTTGTGAGTTTGAGCCCCAGGGTGGGTATAGAAATTACTTAAAGAAATCAAAGTTAAAGAAATAAATATAATAAAAACTTTAAAAAGCCTTGACTTGGATTAAAAGACAAGAATGAGGATTGAGATCAAACTCCCTTGAAAAATACTACAAATATTGCAATTCCATCTGAGGAGAAGATAAGGATGGGAATATTATAAAATGTATTTGTGCTCTTTTCATAGCACTGATGAGAAGCAGGTAGTTTTGTGATTGGTTGATCCAGGAGCCTCCTTGCAGGCATCATTAAAATCTGCATGGATTGCATGCTCTGAGCAAACACCCCGGGCTTCACAGACCCAGTTGCATTTCATGGCAAGACTTAGTGTCTCCAACTCAGTCTGGCAGCCTTGAATTTGTAAACCCTCTTTGGAGTTTCCCCCAGCCCTTCTGAGATGCTGTCTTTTTTCTCTGGACAGACAAGGAATACCTGCACCGGAGCAGCTGGGTGTAATGTCAAGGAAGAGGGTAAAAATTATTTTTCGGCCATAATGCCAGGAAAATGCTCTTCCTGGTGAGGCTGAGAGCACTTGCTGAGGATTTCCTCATTTTTCTTCCTTCTCCAAAGAGACCTTTTCAGCCTCTCTGCAAATGGCTTCTTCATAGCCAGGATTCCTTATAAACAATGGGTCGTAATGCCGAGCAGCTTAACTTTCTCCACCACCACCACCACATCAAAGAGTCTTTCTGCATCTCAGCTTCAGGAGGAACATCTGAGGGCTGTGCGCCGCCCCCCCCCCCCATTTGCAGCATCTACAAATATTCTGTAAGTATCTTCTGGTGTTCTGATCCCTGAGTACTCCAGGGCAAACTGGTGGTCTCCAAGGCTATGTCTGATTTCTACTTTCCATTCACTAAAAAATAACAATATGGGTGGGTGGGTTGTTTTTTTTTTCCTGTATTTTTGTGTACCTTCTTTGGTTCAGTGTCGTGGGAAAAATAAACTGTTGGTGAAGATTCATCGTCATCTACTGAACCACCATCATCACCAAGGTGCAGGTACTGGTGATGCTCAATATCATTCTCTTGACCTTGTCTTTGACCTTGCACTGAGAAATCTCCTTGTAAAAACTTTTCTGAGCAAGGGAGCCCATAGTCTCATCTGAGATATGATCTTTTTCCTCTCCATATGTGACCCCTGCCTCTGGGTTACTGTCAAGCTCACCCAGCAGGTTTTCTTGTCTCTCCAGCTCTCCCAGGCAGGCCCAGTGTTCTTCATCCATAAGCAAAGCATCCTTGGACTTTACATCATTTTCAAAGTGTGATGTTTTGGGTCTCGAACGAGGTTTGTGCACAATTTGGGGTTTTCTTTTCTTTCTTCTTTTTTTTTTTTTAAAGATTTTTATTTATTTATTTGACAGACAGAGATCACAAGCAGGCAGAGAAGCAGGCAGAGAGAGAGGGGGAAGCAGGCTCCCTGCTGAGCAGAGAGCCCGATGCGGGGCTCGATCCCAGGACCCTGAGATCATAACCTGAGCTGAAGGCAGAGGCTTAACCCACTGAGCCACCCAGGCGCCCCTGGGGTTTTCTTTTCAATACAGAGTTGTTATGAATGTGTTTTCTTATCTCAAAAAGTAAAAAGTAAAGTAAGCTAGAGAAAAGAAAGGGTTTTTAAGAAAATCATAAGGAAGAGAAAACACATTTATAGTACTGTCCTATTTATTATTTATTTATTTATTTTTATTATTTATTTTAAAAATCCACATATGGGGTGCCTGGGTGGCTGTCAGTTTGGTGTCTGCCTTTGGCTCAGTTGAGATCTTGGGGCACAGGAGGGATCCCCACAAGGCTCCCTGCTCAGCAGGAAGTCTGCTTTTCCCTCTCCCTCTCCCCTTCTTCTCCCTCATCCCTCACTCATGCTCCTTTCTCTCTTCTCTCAAATGAAAGATAAGGGGTGCCTGGGTGGCTCAGTGGGCTAAAGCCTCTGCCTTCGGCTCAAGTCACGATCCCGGGGTTCTGGGATCGAGCCCTGCATCAGGCTTTCTGCTCAGCAGGGAGCCTGCTTCCTCCTCTCTCTCTGCCTATTTATGATCTCTATCTGTCAAATAAACAAATAAAATCTTTTTTAAAAATGAATAAATAAAATCTTTTTTTTTAAATCCACATATCAGGGGTGCCTGGGTGGCTCAGTGGGTTAAGCCTCTGCTTAGGCAGAGGTCATGATCCCAGGGTTCCGGGATCGAGCCCCACATCAGGCTCTCTGCTTCGCGGGGAGCCTGCTTCCTCCTCTCTCTCTGCCTGCCTCTCTGCCTGCTTGTGAGCTCTGTCTGTCAAATAAATAAATAAAATCTTTAAAAAATCCACATATCAGTAGACCCACACAGTTCAAATCAGAGTCATTCAAGGGTCAACTGTATTTACTGATTCCCTACTAGACTCTAAGTTCCACGGGGACAAGGACCATGGATATTCACAGTGACTGCTCTTGACCAAAGACTCACAAAGAATAGTCTACCTGGAAGAAGAGGTCATATAAAAACCCAAATCCCAATTTCTCCTAAAATAGCAGTAAATAAGGCTTCCCTAGTTAGGAGCACCAGCCGGTGATACTGTGATTTATGATAAGAAATATATATTTAATCTTCTTCCAGTTCCTGGCACAGAGCTCCTGAAACTTTTGGAGCTCCTTCCCTTCTTTCCTTCCTTCCCTCCCTTCTTCCTTCCTCTCTCCTCCCCTTTCCCTTTTCTTTCATTCTCTCTCCTTTTCTTTCTCTCTCTCTCTCTCTCTCTCAGAAATAAAATTATATTGAATACACCACAAGGGAGCAGAGGGCACGAAAGCAAAGGAGAGACTGTCTGCCTGGAGTTTCTTAGGGGATGAGAGCTCTAGGGGTGTCTTTTCTTATTCATAATAAACCCCAGACAGCCACACCTGTAACTGCAGGGTGTGGGTAAGCACATTACTGGTGGGGAACCCCCGTTGCTTCCTTTCCTGCCCTGGGAGAGGACTTCTTTCCCTCTGGCTGGGAGCTCTCTTTGTCCCCACTGTCAGTATGACCCAGAAGACCTTCAGCATGGACACCAGAAGGAGCCAGCTGGCAGACTGCCAGTCCCATGGGGAGCTAAGTCAGAGCCAGGAGTTTTTCTGCCCTCTGCCCTGGAAATTATTCCAGGCGTGGAACACCATGCAACCCCCTCTAGAATTCAGCATGTGTTCTCATCTTACTGGCTGGTCCTACTTATGCCTTTTGAGGAGAAACAACAGCTCAGGTGACCCACCCCCTGGAATAACCCCTTTTCTTTTTTTCTTTTCTTTCTTTTACCTCCACCAGAAGAGAGACCTTGCCTTAGAGCCCCCTGAGAGGGTGCCTGGTTGGCTCAGTAGGTTAAGCGTCTGCCTTGGGCTCAGGTCATGATCTCACATCGGGCTCCGGGCTCAGTGGGGAGTCTGCTTCTCCCTCACAAGCCCCCTGCTTGTGCACTCTCTCTCTCTCTCAAATAAATAAATAAATAAATAAATAAAATCTTAAAAAAAAAAAAAAGAGCCCCATGAGAACTGAGGACCCACTTCACTTCCTTGGCTTCCCTCTGTGGCTATGTCTTGCTGAGAAAGTTCTAGAATGAGACGAGGAGAGAAGGGATGGTAAGTTGTGATGGTTGATTTCATGTGTCAGTTGGACTCGTCCAAAGGATGCCCAGATTCAACATTATTTCTAGGTGTGTCTGTGAAGGCGTCTCTAAATGAGATTAATGTTTGAACCAGTGTATTCACTGAAGCAGGAGACCCTCCTCAATGTGGGTGGGCATCTTCCAGTTCATCGAGGGCCTGACTAGAACAGAAAGGAGAAGGAAGGAGGAATTGGTCCCTTTCTGCTTCCCGTCTCCCGCTGAGCTGGGACATTGGTCTTCCCCTGCCCTTGGACTGGGCTTTCCACCACCGGCTCCCCTGATTCTCAGGCCTCTAGACTCAGACTGAGCGACACCACTGACTTTCCCGGGTCTGCAAGATGGTGGGTCATGGATCGCTGGGTCCACCGTCTTGCAGACATCTGGCAGATCACGGGACTTCCCAATCTCCATACTTGAGTGAGGCAAGTTCTCATAATAAATCTCTTCTTACATATATCTCCTATTGGTTCTATTTCTCTGGAGAGCTTCTGATTAACATAGGGACATTAGTCTTCATCTGAGGGCTTTGTGGGGAGGGCTTTGTGGGCAGCACAGAGCAGAGAGTAGGCGTCAGGCCTTCTGGAAGTGCTTGGTGATGGGGGTCAAACGCAGGTGGGGCAGGGATGGGACACTCAGAACCTCTACAGGGGCAGGGACTGGCCAAGGAGGGGGCCGAGGACCAGGGGGACACTGACATACTTGCTCCCCAGGGAGACTCTTGTGAAGAGGAGAGAGGTCAGAAAGGCTAGGGCCAGGCCCCTGGAGGACCTGATGTGGGGAAAAGGCTGCTCTACTTCTGCCCCCACCTGCCCTGGGCCCCACCTGGGCACTCCCACCCCCAACAGCAAGTCCCTTCTGGTGCTTCTTTCTCAGAAGCTGTGAGCCACAGCTACTTCATTCTAGGAGGAAAGGACACTGGGTTTGGCGGAAGGGAGCAGCAGGAACGTGGAAGGGGACAGAGTACCGCACTCACCCCAGGGCCACAGCATTTTCTGCTGTACAAAGCAGGTGTTTTCACTACCCTAAGGTTGTGTTCTCTCTACTGTTTCACCAGGCATGTAAATTTGGACAAGAACCATATTACTGGGGGGTTCAGCTCCCTCAGCAGGACGTTGAGGTTACCCTACCTCAGACACCCAACCTTGCAGGCTGGCCTCCTGGGCACTGGCCCGTGAGATTCCAGCAGGTGCTTCCTCCCCGGACGCTTCCAAGGGACCAAGGCAAGAGCCACAGAGGCAGCCGTGGGACCGTTCCCCAACCGACGCTGCAAATTCTAGAAAGTTCAGGATGGTGGCGGCCAGGAAGCAGGCCTGCAATGGCTCCACCCCTGGGAGGGCACAGGAGGGTGCTGGCCCAGCCCTGAGAGGGCCTCAGGAGCTGTGGCAGCACAAAGGAGACAGAGCCCAGCACGTCTATACCATGTCCTGGACTCCTGCCCTGTTGGTACTCCTCGCTCACTGCATAGGTGAGAACACCCCAGAGCTTGCCACCCCCAGCCCCATCCCCTGCCCTCGCCTGCCCCAAATACCCATGTGCTTCTGTGCCCCCAGGCTGTGGCTCCCAGCCAGTGCTGAGCCAGCCGCCATCTGTGTCTTCATCTCTGGGAACCACAATCCACCTGCCTTGCACCTTGAACGGAGACCATGACGTCAGCGTTTACAGCATCTACTGGTACCAGCAGAGGCCCGGTCACCCTCCCAGATTCGTGCTGAGATATTTCTCCCACTCAGACAATGACCAGGGCTCCAAGATCCCCCCTCGCTTCTCTGGATCCAAAGATGTGGCCAAGAACACGGGGTATTTGAACATCGCAGAGCTGCAGCCTGAGGACGAGGGGATGTATTACTGTGCGGTGGGGTTCCAGGGCATGGAAAAGGTGAGGGTGATGAGGAGGGAAGAAAAGGAGCCTGCTGCTCCAGGGTCCCAGGCACCCCAAGACTCACATACCGTGATCTAAAGACAGACGGGCATGCATCCTCAGGGAGAGGCGCGTGTGGGCAAGGAGGGCTGGGGCCATGAGCTTCACAGGGCCGAGGAGAAGAGTCCTGGCTCAGCTTTTTCCTGTTTGGCAGCTTTGCTGAAACCCCGCAAATTCTTATTGTCCCCCTCCCCTCTGCCCCCGGAAGTCCAGATTGGGGGATTAAACTCGCTTGTGTCTTGCACAGTTGTTCCACTGAGTTTGGTGCGCCTGGTGTGCTGAATTGTCCTGGGGAAGCCGCAGATGTTCTGTGAAAGGTCAGAAGGAGTGGGACGCACCCAAGAACCAACCTAGGGTGAAGGCCCCACGAGACTGGTGGCTCATAGTCTACGTGACCCCAGTCCCTGCTCTGGGAGGTCCTGGGGGGGCAGGGGCTGCACCTGGGGAACATGCCTGTTGAGGACAGGATGCTGGATCGTGCAGGGGTTACAGGGTGAGCAAGCCTCTGGGGGGTCGTGGGCGCCAAGGGACAGGTCGGGAGCAGGTGCTCCAGCCCGGTTCCTCTGACATTCGAACACGGTTCTCTGTGGTGAGGCTGTCCTGTTGAGCAGCATCTCTGACCCCAACCCAACATATGCCCGGACCTGTGCCTTCCTGCCCCTAATTACAACAACCAAAAATGTCCCCAGACATTGCCAAAAGTCCCCAAGGTGGCAAAATTACTTTGATTAAACACCACTGATGCAGGTGAGAGAAACGCATGGATTCTTTTGCGCAAGAGAGTGGCAGCGGCTGGCAATTATTTTCTATAAAGGACCATACAGTAAATAATTTGGGCTTTCCAAATTACTGTGACAGCGGTCACAGATAACACATAAATGGATAGGTATGGCTGTTTATTATTAACTTTATTTACAGAAACATAGGGCCGTGCCAGATAGTACCAGACCTTGCTGACCCCTGCTCCGGAGGAGCTCTCCTGCTGCTGGGTTTCAGTCAAGACACATTTGGTGGGGCAATCAAGGTCAACCGCAAGTCCTCCTGCCTGATAACTCCATGGAAACCTCTGGACCTGGGGAAAAACCTGGAGGCAGGGGGAGGGGCCTCACCAACAGGTTTACTGGATGAAGAGGAAACAGTGGGTGCCTACAGGCCTGACCAATTGTGCAGCTCCCTGAGTCCCTGGGTGGTGGGTCAGGACGTACCCTGCAGGAAGGGACCCCCTATATGGGTACTTAGGGGGGACATGCCTCCTACTCAGAGAGGTGCCAGGCAGACTATCCGTCCTATGATCCCAAACATGGGTGAGAACATCCATTTCCCAAGGGGTCCCCCAGAAAGGTGGGCGCATGTCAGTACTGGCTCTTCCACCAGTGTAAAACAATGGCCTCAGCTCATGCCAGGTCCTAGGTACCCTCTGAGTTTCTACTTCCTCAAATGCACTGTGTTCTTCTTCTTATTGTATTATTTCCTTATCAGTCACTGGGCCTGGCCTTCCTCTTTGTCAAGTCCTTTCCTTTAGCCTGAGTCATTTCTCACCTCTACCATTATCTGGCTTCCCGCCTGTCCCCACTGCTCAGCCTGTACCCTCCTCCGTTCCTCCTCATTACCTCCCAGATCCAGCTTTGCCTGCACTCCTCCTCTCTAACTAACCTTTGCTTGTCTCCCACCTTCAAAGTCACCTATGCAATCCACATCTGTAACTTTTTATTTTCTATTGGCTACATTTATTTAAAAAGATAAAAAGAAACAGGTGAAATGATTTTTTAAAAGATTTTTTTTATCTGACAGAAAGAGATCACAAGTAGGCAGAGAGGCAGGCAGAGAGAGAGAGGGAAGCAGGCTCCCCACCGAGCAGAGAGCCTGATGTGGGGCTCGATCCCAGGACCCTGGGATCATGACCCGAGCCGAAAGCAGAGGCTTTAAACCACTGAGGCACCCAAGCACCCCTGAAATGATTTTTAGTAGTGCATTTTACTTAAGCCAGTACATCCCAAATGTTATCATTGCAGAATGCAGTCAATATAAAAATTAGCTATGATGGTTTTAAACTTTTTTTTCCCAGTATGAAATCCTCAAAATCCCGTGTGTGTTTTACACTTGTGGCTCATCTCAATTTGGACTGGCCACGTCCCCAGTAATCAACAGCTGCCTGTGGCTTGGGCAGGAAAGTACAGATTGAAGGGAGAAATTCAGACTCTTTATCATGACGCAGTCTTTGGAGGCAGGCCCAGATTTGGTCCCAAGTCCCATGTCTTAAAGATTTTTATTTATTTATTTGACAGATAGAGATGACAAGTAGGCAGAGAGGCAGGCAGAGAGAGAAGGAAGCAGGCTCCCCGCTGAGCAGAGAACCCGACACAGGGCTCGATCCCAGAACCCCGGGATCATGACCTGAGCCGAAGGCAGAGGCCTTAACCCACTGAGCCACCCAGGCGCCCCCCAAGTCCCATGTCTTATACATCCCCCCCTCAAGTGTTTCTGCCGCATTAATTCTCTGCAATTGATCCGACACCTAATCCTCTTGGTTGCTTCCAACGCTTTTTCCAAGCCGTTCATTGACGGACAGGACTTCCTGACCCTTTACAGGGTCCTCCATCTGGCGTCCCAGTTCAGGGTTCTACGAGGATCTCAAAACTCCCTCCTCAGGCAATAATATTTCCCTGATTTCTTAACACAGTTACCAGCTTCCTGCCGTGTGTAAACATTGTGGTTTCCTAACTAAGCGCCCACCACACAGATCTAAGTTTATTTTGCAAGTCTCTCTCCTTAACTAATCTGCAAACTCTGCAAATCCTGGTGGGCAGGATCCATTCCATGCGTTTGATGTGTCTGATAAACACAAGGAGCTGATAGAGTTGGGCAAAGAGATGAATGAGCAACTGATGGCACGACCAAAGAGATTCCTGAGTTCCAAAGACCCTGCCATTCTGGGACTCCTGGAGATGGCTGGGGTCATTGTGATTCCCTAAGAAGGGAAATTATGTCACATCAGTGACTGGCCACATTTTGTCCTTCTGTCTGTCTGTCTCTATCACACACGCACGCATGCACGCACACACACACACACACACACACACACACACCTCTGATGCCTTGCATATGAAGCTGGTGATTATATACAGCTTCTGGGAGCGTGTGGGAAGGAAAGGGTCAAAATAGGCCAATGCAGGGAAGGGAACATTTGGGGGAACTTTCTGAATCAGTAACAGAGGAGAGGGATGTCAGAAAGGGTGGGGTTCCCAGATTGTTGGGATCTGGTGCTGCATCTCACCCCCACTGCCACCCCTAAGCATCTACAGCAACCCCAGCTGTGACACAAGATGAGAACCTGGGGTGCTAAGAACTGTGGCCTGTGCACAGAATTGCTTGGCACAGATCTCAAATTTGACACAGAAACACAAAACCCAATGGGCTTGGCTATGACACCAGTGGTACTGAAGATGGAGGACCCAACATTTTTGACCTGAGTTAGACCCTGAGACCCCCCAAATCTGAGGGAGGCCCAGGGGTCTTGGGGAGTGGAGCATGCCAATCAGACAGTGTGAAAATGCAAGGGGCTCTTGGAGCATACAGAAGGCCAGTTTTGCCTTGACATGGTTTGGCAAAATGAACTGAGGGAGATGGCCCCACATAACAAGGGAGGGTGGTGGAGTTAACACGAGGACACCCATCAGGATATGGAGTGGGGGCCCTTGTATTCCATTCTAAATTGTGTTTTTGTGATGTAAGCACAATGCCCTAATCCATTGCTTCATTACTGGATGCAAGCTGGAGAAATCCTCATTCCTGCCTTCATGCATTCCTCCTTGACTTTGGTAAGAAAACTTCCCTTCATCAGTGATTCAGTCCCCAGAGGAGCTATGTGTAAGGTAAAAAGCAAGATAAATGTTTGATCTTTTTCCCTCTTATTTACCGACTATCAATAGTAACAAGTCAGTGTGCCAGCTTCTTCCAACTTTGATTTGCTAGTGTCATGATAAGCCCATGGGTATAAGCATATTTGAGGTGTTTAAATCCATTGCAAGTAGTTCTCAGTTCTCAGGGAAAGCAAGGGCCCCAGGAAAATAGCCAGACAAACCCAGACTGCAGAATTCTGGAAAAGAAAATTGGCATGGATGCTTCGAAAAGTGAATATCAGGAAAGAAAAGGTGTAGACCCTTACAGATGAAAAGAATCTGGAGAGATCTAACAAGTAACGAGAACAGAGTTTATACAGATTAGATCTTCTCAGGAGACCAAACCAATCAAAAAGTAGTAACTATAAATAAAAGCCATCTTAGTGACCATTGTGGAAATTTGACTGTGAAGCAGCTATTAACTATTTCGGGATTATAATAATTTAGATGGGATCAGGATATTGTGGCTTTTTAGGAGAACGTGTCAAGACAACTGCAACTGAATTTGAAACTTTTAATTTTGAAATAATTATAGATTTATATGAAGTTGCAAAGTAATGTACAAGGATGGTCTATGCACATTTTCCCTAGCTTCCTCCAATGTTAGCATCTTGCATAATTATAGTACAGCATTAACACCAGGAAATTGACATTGGTATAATCTAGAGCTTATTCCATTTTTTCCAATTCTACCTGCACTCATTTGTGTATGTGTGTGTGTGTGTTGTGTGTGTGCGCCCATGTTATCACGTGTGTATCTTTGCACGATCAGCACCAAGCAAGATATTTAGCTTTACCATCTACCATCCACCATCTACCATCTCTACCACAAAGCTCCTTCATGCTACCCCCTTATAGCCACATCCATCCCCTCATTCCTCCCAACCCTAACCCCTGCAAGCATCATTCTGTCCTCCATCTCTTTAATTTTGTCCTTTTAAGAATGTCATAGAAATAGTACCATCGTAGGTAACCTTTTGAGACTGGCTTTTCCCATTCAACATAATTCCCTTGAAGTTCATCCAATTTGTTGCATGCATCAATAGTTCATTCTCTTTTATGGCTGCGTAATATTCCATGGAATGGATTACCACATTTGTATAACCATTCTCACATTGACAAACATTTGGGTAGCATCATATCCAAAAATTATTTCAAAATATCCCATAGCCCTAAGTAGAAACCTAAAACCATAAAACTTTTAGTAGAAAATCTTTGTGACCTTGAGTTAGGCAAAGACTTCTTAAGTGTAACAGCAAAAGTACTGTCTGTCCCTAAAATAACAGGTTGATAGCTTCATAAAAATGAAAGAAATGTCTGCTCTTCAAAAGACACTGTTAAGAAAATTCAAATACAAGCCCCAGACTGGGAGAAAATATTTGCAAAATATATACCTGATAAAGGGTATATGTAATACATAAAGAATACACAAAGAACTCTCAAAACTCAATAATGAGAAAACAATCCATTCAGCTTTAATAAGGGAAAAGTTCTGAACAGATAGTTCACTAAAGAAGATATATGGAAGGCAAGTAAGTACACGAAAAGATGCTTAACATTGTCAATCATTAGAGAATTAGAACCACAGATTAGGGGCGCCTGGATGGCTCAGTCAGTTAAGTGTCTGACTCTTGATCTCAGCTCAGGTCTTGATCTCAGGGTTGAGAGTTCAAGCCCCATGTTGGATTCTACGCAGGGTGTGGAGCCCACTTAAAACAAAACAAAACCAAAAGCCACAAATTAAAACCACAACAAGATAACACTACGCATCTGTTAGAACAACTAAAATAAAAAAATCTAACAATGCTAACTCCTTAAAGGATGTGGATCAACTAGAATACTCACACATTACTGAAGGCATTGCATGATGATATGGCTACTTTGGGAAACAGTCTGGCAGTTTCATATAAAGTTAGATGTACACTTACTTACGACTCAACAATCTCACTCTTAGGTATTTACCCAAGGGAAAAGAAGACATATTTTCACACAAATGTTTCTAGTGGCTTTATTCATAATCACCAAAACCTGGTAATAGAATTGTCCTTTGATCGGTGAATGGATAAACAAGCTGGAGCATTCACACAATGGAATAATAACTCACCTGCACAAAGGAATGAATGACCGCTGATATACGCAAGACATGGATTGTCTCCAGTGCAGCAGGCTATGTGAAAGAAGCCAGTTTAAAAAAAGAAGCCAGTTTAAAAAAAAATAGGCTATGTGAAAGAGGCCAGCTACATATTGTATGATTCCATTTACATGACACTCTAAAAATGCAAAACTATGGGGATTAAAAAAAAAAGAGAGAGAGACCAGTTGTTGCTAGGGTTTGCAGGTGGAAGGATGGGGTGATGACAAAGGAGCATGACGGGTTTTTAGGGGTGATGAACTATTCTATATTTTGATTGCAGCAGTGAGTGGCTACAAGACTGAATGCATGTATTCAAACTCTGAACTGTACACAAAAAAAGATGCATTTTCATATATCTAAATTATATCTTAGTATACCAGATGTAAAAAAAAAAATTTCACACAGCAAGTACCACGTTGATCTGTCTTAGTAATGATACCACATCTGGAACAACTGGGGTTGCCGCTTAATTAAATTTACCACCATTCTCAGCCTTGACTTAAGTAGAATTTTCAGGGACGAATGATTTAAAAGATGGGGATCACCGCATCTGCTTCAAGTTTTGGGGGTGGGAATATATTCTGCCATTCCACCTAGAGTGCCATATTGGTTTTTGTTATTGTTGTTGTTTGTTTGTTTTGTTTTGTTTGTCTGTTTATTTGTTTTAAGATTTTATTTATGTATTTGACAGAGGCAGTGAGAGAGGGAACACAAACAGGAAGTGGAAAAGGCAGAAACAGGCTCCTAGCTGAGCTGGGAGCCTGACATGGGACTCGATCCCAGGACCCTGGGATCATGACCTGAGCTGAAGGCAGACACTTAACAACTGAGCCACCCAGGCTCCCCTGTTTTTTTTTTTTAAGAAAGATTTTATTTTTATTTAGAGAGAGAGAGAGCAGGGGAAGGGGCAGATGAAGAAGGAGAGACAGAGAATCTCAAGCCGTCTCTGCACCAACTCCAAATCCCCACACAGGTTTCACACAACCCCAAGATCATGACCTGAGCTGAAACCAAGATTTGGACGCCCAACTGACTGAGCCATCCTGGTGCCCCCACATTGTTTTTTGATGACCTATGATTGACTTTGTATATGTCCAGAAACAGGAAATTATCACCAGCCAGTTCTTCAGATCCAGTGGACACTGTGTGAAACTGACATGGGGGAGGAATCCGTTAATCACTAGTCTTCTGTATTGTAGTTACCTGCAAACGAACAGGATGGCTTTTTTTTTCTTCCTTTCTTGTCCCCCCCTGCCTTCTGTATCACCTCAGAACCTGTGTCAACAGCCCTCAAAAGTATCTGGATATTCATTCCCATTTCCTGTCAGTTATTGGGTAAATAATGAGAGGATCTCCTTGGGGAAGGATTTCTGAAATATTGTAAGGTTCTCCTTCAAGTACACCTGGTTTTCCTATTGATTTATTCTGGATCTGAGAATAGCTTATATCTGGAAACTGGGAAGGGCTCGTGACTCTCCACTGGTGTGGCTGAATCACTGGTGTGACTTACCCACTTGCAATCACTAGTCAAGCCATATGTGACTGCCCCTACATCTGATACCTCAATGTACCATGGTCTATTAATCATTTCTACATGTCCCTGTGGACCAGAGTCTCTTGGTTGCCATCTCAACTTTTCTGCCTGTGTCAGTTTGAGTCTTCTGAGGGTTAGACACCAAGCTGGGATTAGACATGTATAAGAGTTTTTAGGGCAAATAGCTGAAAGGGGAAAGGAACAAGAATTGGTAGGGATAGACCTCAGACCATACTACTGGTCTGAGACCTGAGAAAGGAGAAAGGGAAAGAAGGAATGGTGAAGAAGGGTCTCAGGTGGAAGTTCTAGGAAAATTTTATCCATACTGATGAGGAGTCCCCAAGCAAAAGTTGCCCATTAGGGGTATCCATGCGGGGAGGAGTGGTCCATCACTTGTAACCCAGCCAGTAAAGTGATGGGAAGAGCCTGGATGAAACAGCTGAGGGTTATCCTTCAATTATCATTGCTCAGCCTTCCCCCAAGGTGTTCTGGAAGGAAATCCGGGAGGGGCATCTCACTCCCTTCGTGGTAAGTACTTCCACCTGGTCTCTGTGCTTTGGTGTTGCCACTGGGACTCCCGCCATACTCATTGAAATGGATTAGTCCAATTCTATGGCAGTATCCCTACCATGAACTCCAGCCTGTGGAGGACAGCCACCACTGAGTGTTTCCAGAGTGGCAGCCCCTCCCATCAGCTTCATTTTATGAAGAGAGTGTCATCTGAGCCCTCTGGAAAACAGTCCACTGGCGTTTCTCTGGACCTTTATAATAAGTCCATTGTAACATGAACACCTCTCTCTGATCATTTTTACCCTGTTCCTCAAGGTCGAGGAGGTTCCAGAATCCCCATTGTTTTGTGTGTGTGTTTTTTAAGATTTTATTTATTTATTTATTTGACAGATCACAAGTAGGCAGAGAGGCAGGCAGAGAGAGAGAGGAGGAAGCAGGCTTCATGTTGAGCAGAGAGCCCGATGTGGGGCTAGATCCCAGGACCCCGAGATCATGACCCGAGCCGAAGGCAGAGGCCTTAGCCCACTGAGCCACCCAGGAGCCCCAGAATCCCCATCGTTTTGACACTAGGGTCCCATTTATCCAAGTTTCAAGCACCATCCCATTAAGACCGATTCTGTTTGTCTTAATCATGGGGGCACTGCACCAGGACCAATAAACTCTCTCCATCCGACCTTTTACTCTCTCTTTTTTTTTTTTTAAGATTTTATTTATTTATTTGACAGAGATAGAGGTCACAAGAGAGGCAGAGAGGCAGGCAGAGAGAGGGAAGCAGGCTCCCCACTGAGCAGAGAGCCCAATGTGGGGCTGGATCCCAGGACCCTGAGACCATGACCTGAGCCGAAGGCAGCAGCTTAACCCACTGAGCCACCCAGGCACCCTCTTTGACCCTCTTGATCCAACACCCTCAAGACACACCTAGGCATGAACTCCTAGGTCCTTTTTGGTCATTCCTCCTGTCGTCCAGAGACAGTACTCATGTCAGGACATTTTGAGACTTGATTTTGCTTATTAGTCCAAAAGAAATGATGGGATATGGGACATTTCTTGAGTAAGGCAAGCATAATTCTGAACCAGCCTTTGGGTGAGGTCTCTGCCATGTCTCCAGATGAAGTTGGAAGCTCCAGATATGTAGGAAGGAGAAAGCCCCTTGACCCAGAGGTCCTAGGGAATCAGAGTTACAGGTTAAGTGTATGCAGCTAGATGGGGCCATGCCAAGTCCCAGGTCCTATGCCCTCCCTATCACAGCCTGACTTTGGTGTCAGAGATGCTGGGGCTGTGAAATCTGTCACCTTGTTTCCCTGTTATGCTCCACCCACAGATCTTGATCTTCCCTCTGGCCACAGATTACAAAGATCTCTAAGCATTGCCATAGAAGCCATCTGGCTCCCACATCAGTTGGCTGTCCTGAGACCACCATTTTCTTCTAGTGCTCTGTTGGCATTTAGCGACAACCAGCCCACTCCATGGTTTTACAGTGACCATTTTACACCATATTGCTCAAATGTTAGAGATATTAGTCAATGCAACCCCTTCCATCTGAACCTGCAGATCCACCACATGCGAGGGGCTTATTAGGTAAATGTCTTATTACTTGCGGAACCGAGCATGCTAGAGTCACTAATAAGGTCCTTACTTCTATTTGACTGGTGAGCTATCCAATTCCAGAATTTCACTCTGAAGATCTGCTTCTTATGACCACGACCAGCTACTTAGGGTTTCACAAGAATCCAATCCTGAATCGAATGCAAGTAGCATATTTAGGAGGCGCTCCTACAAAACGTGGATAAGGAAGGGAAGGATGGCAGGAAAACAAGTTATCACTCTTGTGCAGCTGGAGTTTAATCCCACTGGGAACCCCTAGGAAACATCCTAAAACACACACCTCAGACTGTTGGGTCCCCCAATAATGGGTCCGTGATTAAAGGAGTGAGACTGATACAAAGCAAAGGTCAAGCAAAGCTTTATATCGCGCCAAGCATCAAGAATCAAACCGACCGTTAAACAGACAGGTCAGGACCGCCCCTTCCAGAGAGGGCGACCCCACTGTTTCACAGGCTAACTTTTATAGAGCAAAGGCCATGTGGTTGGGCCTGGCCACACACAGGTGGCCAATGAAATTGTAACACACAGAGAAAGCTGCACAGTCATGCTGGGTCACGCATAAGTGACCAATTGAATTACAATTTACCCTAGTAGACATTTGAACCAGCCTATCACCTTGGTCAGAATTGGTGCCCAAAAGGTGCCCAAAGGGCGGGGCCCATACTCCTTGGTAGCTAGGAGACAGTATGTGCCCCCACCGATTGGATACCTCCACCTGGCCTGACCCTCCCTTGTATTTGGGCTTTTTTACCTGGGACTGGTTTCCAGGACTTGTTTTTAAGTAAGTTCCCTTTGGGAGGTGGGGGACAGAGTCAATTTAAGTTTTACAACAAAATGGCAGTTCAACCGGGGTGGGGCTGCTTTGGCTGAATAGGCCCTTTCAAGACTACTGCCTTGGAAGGGTGGGAGAACTGAGGTGTCTATGTACCTACCCAATCTCATCAGTCATTGGTTGAGAGCTGCTCTGGGAGGAGCTAATTTCTTGCACCCTTGTCCTCCCCTGCACACAGACACAGATGGCACTGATGGCCAGAGATGCCCAGGTGATAGCAACTAAAAGTCAAGCAGAAATGCAAGTGTTGAGGGAATACAGGCAGGTCCTAGACAGCTTCTACTACAATCTCCAGAGGCTGAATGAAGATTCTCGCAGTGGAGAACAAGAGGACTATGTTAATTCAAAAGATGTTGGAGGCAGATGGAGAGTCCTGATGTGTACGAGGGTCCCGGTCTAGGTGAGGATCTCAGGGTTGACTAGGGAAGCAGAATCACTGTGAAGGATCCAGAACAAAGGATTACTAGGAGGGTGGATGTTTTGCCATGGCGTGAGCGGTGGAGCAATATTCACAGGCTACTGCCTCTCCTCTACTGTTGAGCCTGTGCTCGCTCTAGGTTATCCAGATCCGCAGTTGGGAAGGAAAGCAACACAGGCAAATTTATACCCATCTCCTCTCCCACGTTAACCTCAATGCTGGCAGTGACCCATGGCACAGAAACAATGACGCGGCTTTGCATTCAATTTCCAGATCTTCCATGAGTGTTCCCCTACACCTCACCCTAGCCAAGCCATGCAGGGAAGAGAATTCTGCTAACGTGGTTTAGTTGAGCTCAGGCAAAACGGCACGAAACTGACCCCAAGTGACTGAGGAGGAGGAAGATTTCTAGAGAAATCTGATGATGCGTTTATTCTGGTTTATAGTTTGTAAGATTGTGAGCATAGAGGGAAGTCAACAGAAATGGGAAAATCACATTGCAAAGAACGTGAACACTGCCCATGATGATGGGCTTGTCTGCCCTTAGGTGGTGGCCACAGCTATAGACTGGAGGAGGGTGAGGCAGAGGCGCACCCTTCAAAATCAGCAGTGATCTGGGGCACTGGCATGGCTGGGGCTTGACATAGAGTTTTCTGCATGACAAGGAAAGGGAGGAAGCAGCTGCTGGGTCAGTACGCAAGTCCAGGTGCCTTGGAGTCTGCCACTGAGCCTCCATCAGTGAGCACGAAGCCCAATCCCAGACTGGGAGGCGGCTGTGAGCAGCCCACGTGAGGACACCCTGGGACGAGGCCACAGCGCCCCCTGCTGGCCACAGGTCAAATTTCAGTCTTTCCCTAAGACCCAGCATCCGACAGACAGTGGACAGTGATTCAAAGCCCCTGAGCTGCCAGCTCTGCTCTGAGAGATGGGGTGGCTGAAAAACGAACAGATGGGGGTTCGTTCAGGGCAGCCGAACGTTTCCATCTTTTCTTTCTTGTTTCCTTGTTTCCTGCTTCTTGTTACATAATCCTTCTTAATTCTATGTTTAATAATGCATTAACTTGGGGCGCCTAGCTGGCTCTGTAGGGGGAGCAGGGGCTCTTGATCGTATGGTCTTGAGTTCAAGCCCCACGTTGGGTGGTGTAGCGTTTACTTAATAAAAAAAATTAATGCATCCTTTTTTTCTGCTTGTTTTGCTTTGCTTTTAGCTATTCAATATATCTGAAATGTATCTTTGCATACAGAAGATAGGTAGTTGCATTTTTTAAAAATGTGGCAAGTTCTGGTAAGGCTTAATAACAAAAGACTTAACTACAAGCTTATATTGTGCTTCAAATTTCACTCTTTAAGGGATTGATGATTCTTTTCTGCTCATAATTATTTGTTCAGAGAACAAGCAATTAGATTATTGATGTTTCATCTAATGTTCTCTCATTTGCTAGGATACATAAAACACTTTCAAATTATTTTTGCTATTAAGAAGAGTAAAATGGAGGGGAGTTAGAGAGGAGAAGGGAGTTGAGGGAAATTGGAAGGGGAGGTGAACCATGAGAGACTATGGACTCTGAAAAACAATCTGAGGGTTTTGAAGGGGCGGGGGGTGGGAGGTTGGGGGAACCAGGTGGTGGGTATTGGAGAGGGCACAGATTGCATGGAGCACTGGGTGTGGTGCAAAAACAATGAATACTGTTACGCTGAAAATAAATTTTTAAAAAATGAAAAAAAAAAGAGTAAAATGGGGGCGCCTGGGTGGCTCAGTGGGTTAAGCCTCTGCCTTCAGCTCAGGTCGTGATCTCAGGGTCCTGGGATCGAGTCCCGCATCAGGCTCTCTGCTCAACGGGGAGTCTGCTTCCCTCTTTCTCTCTGCCTGCCTCTCTGCCTACTTGTGATCTCTGTCTGTCAAATAAATAAATAAATAAATAAAATCTTTAAAAAAAAAAGGAGTAAAATGTATTAGCTTCTTACAGTTTAATTAAATGGCAAAACATTGGGCGCCTGGGTGGCTCAGTGGTTAAAGCCTCTGCCTTCGGCTCAGGTCATGATCCCAGGGTCCTGGGATCGAGCCTCACATCGGGCTCTCTGCTCAGCAGGGAGCCTGCCTCCTCCTCCTCTCTCTCTCTCTGCCTGCCTCTCTGCCTACTTGTGATCTGTCTGTCAAATAAAAATAAAATAAAATAAAATAAAATAAAATAAAATAAATGGCAAAACATTACTTACCACAGCGAATGGAAAATCAACTATGTATCTATAATCCAAAAGGTTGTATATCCAGAAAAACATAAATAGCCAAAATAAACAGAATCTTGAATTTCATTTAATATTTGAAATATCATGTCTACTGCCATGTCATCCTGAACATGCCCAGTCTGGTCTGAAATATCATCCCACTTCTTTTTGGACATGCTTCATATATCAAAATGTACTTCTAGGGCGCCTGGGTGGCTCAGTGGTTAAAGCCTCTGCCTTCGGCTCAGGTCATGATCTCAGGGTCCTGGGATTGAGGCCCGAATCGGGCTCTCTGCTCAGCAGGGAGCCTGCCTCCTCCTCCTGTCTCTCTCTGCCTGCCTCTCTGCCTACTTGTGATCTGTCAAAAAAAAAAAAAAAATCTTAAAAAAAAATGTACTTCTAACTGAGATGTAACTGACATATAACACTGTATTCATTTTAGGTGTGGGATATGATTATATGTGTCTATTGCAAAGAGATTACCACTGTAAGTTTGGTTAACTACCATCACCACATATAGGTATTTTTTTCTTGTGATGAGAACCTTTAAGATTAACTCTCTTAACTTTCAAATATACATCACAGTTTTGTTAACTAGAGTCCCCATGATGTACATTATATTCCTAGGACTTACTTTTCTTATTTTTTTTAAAGATTTTATTTATTTATTTGTCAGAGAGAGAGAGATAGCGCGAGAGAGCAAGCACAGGCAGACAGAGTGGCAGCAGAGACAGAGAGAGAAGGAGGCTCCCTGCTGAGCAAGGAGCCCGATGTGGGACTTGATCCCAGGACGCTAGGATCATGACCTGAGCCAAAGGCAGCCGCTCAACCAACTGAGCCACCCAGGTGTCCCTGGAAGTTTGTACCTTTGACTGCCTTCACCCATCTTGCCCACCCAGACTCCCGCTCCCTTATTTTTCCGTCATGGACAAGAACTTCATTTCTTCATTCAATAAACATTGAGAGAATGTCATCTGACAGACACATCCAGTAGTGGGAACACAGGTATCAGCCCCTCAGGGATCTCACATTTTGTTGGAAGGAGACAAAAACTGAACAACTAAGCAAATACATCATCTGTGAGGTGGTGACAAAGCAAGGCTGGGACAGAGAGTCATGGGAGTGCTGTCCTGGTCAGGGGCAGGACAGGCCTTTCTGGCAGGGGGGCGGGGGCGCCTTAGCAGTAGCAGCTGCGGGGAGGGTGAGTCAGACAGACAAGACGACAGCCAGACCAGGGGTGGAAACATCCAATGCAGGTGACCTTAGGAGGAAGAGTGCCCAGAATGTTCTATGAATGTTCTCCGAACAGCCAGACCAGGAGTACTGCGAATAGAGGCAACAAGGTGGCTGAGGAGCAGGCTGAGGGCCCGGAAGCTGTTGTAAGGATTTTGGTCTTTTACCTGAGGGAATGGAAAGGTCACCACAAGGGAATTTTATTTTATTGGCTTTGTTTATAATGCTCAAATGCGATTTCTTTTAAAATCGAGACTGCGGGGGGCGTGGGTGGCTCCGTCAGTTAAGCATCTGCCTTCAGCTCAGGTCATGATCCCGGGGTCCTGGGATCGAGCCCCACAATGTTGTCTCCCTCTTCCTCTGCCCCTCCACCCCTAGCTTGTGTTTTCTCTCTGTCTCTCTCTCTCTCAAATAAATAATAAATAAAATCTTTAAAAAAACAAATCAAATCAAATTGAGATTGTGTCCCAGTTGAAGTCACTACGTATATGACCCAGGTGGTGGCCAAGCCTAGGAGAGAACCTCTGGGGTGCCCGAAAAGGCAGGTATCAGACAGAGCTGTGTGCACAACCTGAGACACCTCCCCCCGCCTGCATGCATGTGTCAGGCTCGTGTATGTTCTCATTGTTTCTGATATAAATATTTTTAAGAGCTTTGCTCAGCCTCTGTATCTTGGAGAGATCTTACTTCCCACACATAACACAGATGTCTTTGACAAAGGCTTTCCCTTGGGTATTGTGTTTTGGGCTATTTGCAAGTCAGACTGATGTTCTGTCATGGTCAACCCTGGCCAAGGGCCGTTGAGTAGCCAGATCCTGCTGAGCTGGGGTCTCATCTTCCCAGTGGTGCTGGCAGGGCAAGGAGAGATGGACAGGGCTGGTCAGCTGGAGGTGTTTGTGGGTCTCATGGAGCCTCTCCCCTGGCCCCAGGCAGCCTCTGGAGGAGTCAGCCTCATCCTCTGTCTGAAAGAGTCCCTGCAGAGCCCCCACAGGCGAGGACTACAAGGGACATGGACTGCTATGGAGTTGAGCAAGCCAAGGGGGGGGGGGGGGTGGGGGGGGGTAGTAGTCAGAAAGGCTCCTTCAGGAGAGTGGATGGTGCAGTGGTGAGACGGGACAGCAGACAGGAGAAGCCCTGCACCTTTGTTTAGTTCCTCATCTTAAGCTTCTGGAGGGGGCCCCTGGGTGGCTGAGTGAGTTAAGCCTCTGCCTTCAGCTCAGGTCATGACCCCAGGGTCCTGGGATCGAGCCCCACATTGGACTCCCTGCTCTTCGGGAGAGCCTGCTGCTCCCCCAGCTTTTACTCTCTCTTGCTATTTTTGTCAAATAGTAAATAAAATCTTAAAAGAAGAAGAAGAAGAAGAAGAAGAAGCAGCTTCTGGAAACAATGCCTGGCATTTTAAGCACCAGAGTATTTTGAGTGTGTAAGTGGCCATCATGTCAAACCACATCACCGAACCACATCAGCGCCATTTCCTCACAGGCCAACCTTCCATCTGGACACACAGGAGTCCAGTGAGCAGCAATGGCTCAGCCTCCTGGGGACATCTGGGCCATTCCCTTATGTCTCTCACCTTCGAGTCTTCCCTGTCGTCTTCAGCTTCACACCTGCTCAGCCTGATGCCCAGGGCCCTCCTTTCTTCCTGTCTCTTGGAAATACCACCAATCCTCCACCCTCCCCTCTGGATTAAATCATATTCCCCGGTGCCTCAACTCAGCCATAAACTTTGTTTATGGTGGATTTTCACCTGCACGGGTGGAAAGTTTAAACAGTGAAATTACAGATTTTTCTTATATACTTAAAACCATTCATGGAAAATTGCATTTAGACAAAATGTTACTCCATCCCTGGCCCCTCTCTTCTCCTTGACCTTGACCTTTATCTTAGGGTTCTCCAGAAAAACAAAACCAATAAGAGATACAGATGGACAGATAGAAGACAGACAGATAGGGGCACCTGGGTAGCTCAGTTGATTAAGTGGCTGCCTTCCGCTCAGGTCATGATCCCAGGGTCCTGGGATCGAGCCCCACATCAGGCTCCCTGCTCAGTGGAGAGCCTGCTTCTCCCTCTCCTTCTGCCTGTTGCTCTGCCTACTTGTGTTCTCTCTCTGTCAAATAATTTTAAAAATCTTTAAGAAGACAGATAGATACAGCAATATCTAGAGACTTATGGTAAGGTATTGGTTCATGTGATCACAGAGGCTGAGAAGTCCTGCCATCTGCTATCCGCAAGCTGGAAGCCCCACAGACTGGAGGTGTGGTTCAAAGGCGCAAGAGCTGGGGAGTGGGGAGTGGGCAATGGTGTAGATTCTAGTCCAAATCTGAAGGTTTGGGGACCAGGAGCACCCAGGGCAGAGGAAGATCAATGTCCCAGCTCATGCAGACAGGCGGAGGAAGAGTAGTTCCAAACTTCCCCTGCCTTTGTGTTCTGTGCAGACCCTTGATGGATCAGATGACACCCGTTGGGGACACAGATGTGGGGAAATGGCTGTTCAAGTCCCTCAGATCCTCTGTGATATCTATTATTAAAAGAAGAGAAAATTACAAATGTGGGTGAGGATATGGAGAAATGGGAACCCTGTGCCCTTGGTGGGAGGACAAAATGGTACAGCTGTTATAGAACATGTGCTGAGGAGCCTCAAAAAATGAAAAACAGAATTACCATTTAATCAAGTAATTCCACTTCTGGGCATATAGCCTAAGAATTGAAAATAAGATCTCAAAGACATATTTGCACAACTATGTTCATAGCAGCATTATTTACAATAGTTAAAAGGTAGAACCAACATTTGTCCATCGATCGGCATATGAATAAACAAAATATGGTCTATCCATACCATGGAACATCATTCAGCCATAAAAATGAAAGACAGACCTTGAGAACATTTTAGTAACAGGCATATGGTGGATGTGAAGTGGCTTCTCATTATGGTTTTGGTTTTCATTTCCCTAATGATGAGTGATTTTTGAACAAATTTTTCATGTACTCCTTAGTCATTCTGTATCTTTAGGGAAATGGCTGCTCAAGTCTTTTGCTTATTTTTTAAACTGGATTGTTTATTTTTTTTTAAAGATTGTATTTATTCATTTTAGAGAAAGAGAGCTCATGTGTGAGTAAGGGGAGGGGCAGAGGGAGAGAGAGAGAGAATCTCAAGCAGACTCCCCACTGATTGTGGAGCCCAACACAGGGCTTGATCCCAGGACCCTGAGATTGTGACCTGAGTGAAATCAAGAGTTGGACATTCAGCCGACTTATACCACCCCGGCATCCCTGGGTTGGGATTTTTGGCTTTGAGTTGTAGGAGTTCTTTCTATACCCTGGATCTCAATCCTGTATCACATATTTGATTTGCAAATATTTTCTCCCATTCTGTGTATTGCCTCTTCACTCTCGATTATGTCTTTTGACTCATATAAGTTTTAAATCTGATGTAGTCTGATTTGTCTATTTTTTCTTTTGTTATCTGTGCTTTTGGTGCAATACCCAAGACATCGTTGCCCACAAGTTTTAGTACATTGTGTTATCATTTCCATTCATCTTAAATATTTTCTAATTTCTTTTGTGATTTCTTTTTTTGCCCCATTGACTATTTAGGAACATGTCCAATTTCCACATGTTTGTGAATTTCCCAAATTTGCTTCTGTGATTTCTTTCTTATTTTGGTCCTTTGCGGTGAGACAATGTACTTTGTATTATCTCAATCCCTTTAAATTTAGGAAGACTGATTTTATCATCTCCCATAAGGGCTATCTTGGGGAATGTTCCACGTGCACTTGAGAAGAATGTGTACACTGCTATTGTCGAGTGGATGGACTGTTCTAGAGATGTCTGTTGGCTTTTGTTGGCTTACGATATTGTTCAGATCCTCTATTGCCTTGTTGAGCTTACATCTACTTGTTCCATGTACTACTGAAAGTGGAGTATTGGGAGCTGAGACTAATATAAAACTGTACATTATGCACTGGAATTAAATTTTTAAAACTTAGTAAAATTAACATAACAAAAAGATTATAATGAACCCAGAATGAAAAGTTTCAATAAACAGCCAGAAAAGAAAAAAAAAAGAAGAAGGAGGAGGAGGAGGAGGAGGAGGAGGAGGAGGAGGAGGAAAACTGGAATATCGGAGTCTCCAACCACTATTACCAGATGAAGGAAACTGTTTGAACAAATCCTGAATACATTTTCTGATACTTGGGATCAAATCAAGGGTGGGAGGAGAGTATGAGAAGCGAATAGTTTACTCCCCATAAAGGGGGGAAAAAAAAAGAGAGAGAGAGAGAGAGGATAATGTCAGGATAACATTAGCCTACCTTACATCACTCCCTCAAAATGAAAAAGAGTGAAAGTCTGAGGAAAATACTGCCATCCCCTGCAAGCCTCCTGACCCCTTCCCCGAGGCTTCGTTTCTCACCACAGAGGTAAGGCACAGGGAGGCTGTTAGTTGGGGAGCAGGAAGTCTACGTGGGACTATGTGGAATGCCGCCGAAGCGGATGGAGCTGCAAGGATAACTGTCTTTACAGGCCAACCACAACCCTCCCCGCCATTCCAGGAACTACCCTCTAACTGGGAAGTGTTCGAAAGTGCCTCAAATCCGCACTCTCATGTTCTGCATCTCAAGAGGCACGGGCTTCCGAATGTTCTACCTTCTGACGATCTAGTTCGAGCTCGGCTTCAGTTCACCAGAGGTCAGATCTGGCCCCCAGAGTCGCCCCTCTGGCCGCAGGTGGCCGCCCCGACCTCCATTACCTATTGGACCAGTGAGAACACCTTTCAACAAGGCCGCCAGGGGGCAGTACAGAGTCGCATTTGCACCTTGTTACTCCAAGTGTGGTCCGTTTGTAGGGTGGCAGCCACGACCCCGCCCTAGTAGCTTTAAAGAAAAAAAAAAAAAAAAAAAGCCTCGTTTCCGGGGCCAGCTCAAACGTGCTGAATGTGAATCCATACTTTCCCCAGGTCGCTGGCATTCTCTGCACGCCGAAGGCTGAGAAAGCACGTCCTTAGCCCTCATCATCTGGTTCAGCCTCACCGGCTGAGAGGCTTGCCTGCAAACCACGCGTTTGGGCAAGCGGAGAAGTCACTTCCCCTTGGTCTCTGGCGCCACTGGGTTGTAAACTGCACACCCCTTCCCTCCTAGGTAGTCTGGGCTGTTTTGACATCTTGACCAAGCCTTCCACTGGATCTTTGCAGCCCTGGTTCCTTGATGACTTGCGGTCCCTCCTCCCGCATCCAGTCCCCTCCTCCCTTCCCCCCCCTCCCCCCCTGCCACCCCACCTTCCACTTTCAAAGCCCTCACCCAGCAGGACTTGGAGGCCTCTCCCCCGCCTGGGGCTGTTGCTGCCCTCCCTTAGTTCCCTCCATCCCAGGAACCACCCCAGTGAGATTTGCTGCCCAGGGAAACATACAGGCACTGGACATTGCTGGTGGCATTCTTCTTCCATTAAAACTGCCAGGACAGGTGGGTGAACAGGACTGGCTTTGTCTCCTGTTCGTCTGTTTCAACCAAGGCTTAAGAAATACCGTGAGTACAAATGGCTTTTAGGCCAGGCCTGAATCCAAGTCCAGGGAAGGGGTGGGGACAGTCCTGGGTGGGTCAGAGCTGCCACTGCACCAGCTAAGAAAGCCCAGCCCATGGGGTGCCTGGGTGACTCCATCGTTAAGGGTCTGCCTTAAGCTCAGGTCATGATCCCAGGGTTTTGGGATTGAGTCCCGCCCCCATAGAGCCCCGCCCCCCCCAGCCCCTCATCCTGCTCCCTGCTGAGCAGGAAGCCTGCTTCTCCCTTTCCCACTCCCCCTGCTTGTGTTCCCTCTCTTGTTGTCTCTCTCTCTCTGTGTCAAATAAACAAATAAAATCTTTATAAAAGAAAGAAAGCCCAGGCCAGTCTGTGAGAGTCCTCAGGATGCAGTCACACCTGGATTTTCAACCTTGCAACCATGGGAGGATGTGGTCTGTGGCAGTGATCCCCAAAGACCATGGCAAGACAGCTAGGGTTCCTGAGCTTAGGTCCAGCCCCTCCTTCTCTCTGAGACCTGGGGCTGTCCCAGGTAGAACCCTGGGCACTGGCTGAGTGTGTCACACCCACACAGGGCTGCTGGGACGTGGGGAGCAGCTTCAACCTGGACCCCTGGGACAAACCCGGCCCCAGGTCCAAAGGTGCAGGAAGCCTGAAGTCAGAGGCAGGAGCGGGTTCAGTATCACAATGAGGAAAAGCTGGACTGAATCGGGGGCCTCCCAAGGTCTGCCCCTGTCCCCTGTATGACGTCTGCTAGGGTGCTGGCCCCGTTACTGTTCCGTGCCTTGCCCATTTCCCTGTTGACCCTGAACTCTCCAGGACGCAGTGCCTGGCCCTCAGGGATGCTGGGTCTCTAAGTGTGGGACCCAGAGATCCAAACAGAGTCACAATCCTGCATGGAGTCCAACCTCACTGTGGCCCTCATGAGCTCCATGTGCGAGGAGGAAGTCAGAATGTCTGTCTGTTACAGCATCCAGGACCATGGTTGGACAGATGCCAAGGAAGCACCTGAATCCATCAGGGCATATGGCACCCATGAAATTCACTCTGGGGGACACTAGAGGAAACCTTACAAAGATGGACAAGCCACCAGGACCTCACTGCTCCAGGATACACCAGGATCTAGAGGATCTAAAACAAGGGGTGGTTTCAAACTTGAACTCCAGGTCCACCAACCGTGAAGGGCGGGGTGGATTTGACAGCTAGCTTCGGTGGAATGCAAAGCCAAACCAGTGTGTTGCTAGATAACATTTCCCTAAAGTTTTCCTATTAAAACTCCCACTATGAAAGGCATTTCCCATCATCATCCAGAGTACTGATATGAATTTCGACAACTGAAGCCAAATCCTGTGAACCGTCAGCACCCCACTCCTTGCACCGGACCCGACCCTCTCTGTTCTCCTGGCTGCTCCAGGCTACTTCACTTTTGCAAAATGCTAGTTGCAACTGACCGAACTGCTGTCACAGCCCTCTGAGTGACAAGACAAACTTCGAAAGGTGACAGTTGATATATAACTAGGGTGTCATTTATTTTTTGCTAGCCGGTGATTTTTTTCCTCGGCCCCACCAGACAGACCAGCTGGTGGCTACACTAACAAGAACAGAAATAAGAAATGTGATCATAACAGCCGTCCTCCATATGTGTTATGCTCGCTGTACTTTTCCATTTAAAAAGAACATTCGCCATCCACAAAAATAGACTCAAAAGGGATGAAAGACTTAAATGGGAGACAGGAATCCATCCAAATCCTTGAGGAGAACACAGGCAGCAGCAACCACTGTGACCTTGGCCACAGCAACTTCTTGCTAGACACGCCCCCAAAAGCAAGGGAAACAAAGGCAAAGATGAACTATTGGGACTTCAGCAAGAAAAAAACTTCTGCACAGCAAAGGAAACAGTCGACAAAACCAAAAGACAACTGACAGAATGGGAGAAGATAAGTGCAAATGCCTTATCAGATAAAGGGCTAGTATCCAAGATCTATAAAGAACTTCTTAAACTCAACACCCAAAGAACAAATAATCCAATCAAGAAATGGGCAGAAGACATGAACAGACATTTCTCCAAGACAGACATCGAAATGGCCAATAGATAAATGAAAAAGTGCTCAACATCACTCGGCATCAGGGAAATACATATCAAAACCACAATGAGATACCACCTCACACCAATCAGAATGGCTAAAATTAACAAGTCAAGAAATGACAGGTGTTGGTGAGGATGTGGAGAAAAGGGAACCCTCCTATATTGTTGGTGGGAATACAAGCTGGTGCAGCCATTCTACAAAACAGTATGAAGGTTCCTCAAAAAGTTGGAAATAGAGCTACCCTATGACCTAGCAATCACACTACTGGGTATTTACCCAAAAGAAACAAATGCAGTGATCTGAAGGGGCACGTGTACCCCAATGTTTATAGCAGCAATGCCCACAATAGCCAAACTATGGAAAGAGCCCATATGTCCAACAACAGATGAATGGATAAAGAAGATGAGGTATAGACGTACAATGGAATACTACTCAGCCATCAAAAAATGAAATTGTGCCATTTGCAACAACATGGATGGAACTAGAGGGTATTATGCTAAGCGAAATAAGTCAATCAAAGAAAGACAATTATCATATGATCTCTCTGATATGAAGAATCTGAGAAAAAAAACAGAATCATAGGGGAAGAGGTAAAAATAAAATAAGACAAAATCAGAGAGGGAGACAAACCATAAGAGACTCTTAATTATGGGAAACAAACTGAGGGTTGCTGGAGGGGAGTGGGTACCTGGGTGATGGACATTAAGGAGGGCACGTGATGTCAATAGCCAAACTATGGAAAGAACCTAGATGTCCATCAACAGATGAATGGATAAAGAAGATGTGGTATATATATACAATGGAATACTATGCAGCCATCAAAAGAAATTAAATATTGCCATTTGCGATGACATGGATGGAACTAGAGGGTATTATGCTTAGCGAAATAAGTCAACCGGAGAAAGACAACTATCGTATGATCTCCCTGATATGAGGATGTGGAGAGGCAACGTGGGGGGTTTGGGGGTAGGAAAAGAATAAATGAAACAAGATGGGATTGGGAGGGAGACAAACCATAAGAGATTCTTAATGTCACAAAGCAAACTGAGGATGGCCGGTGGGAGAGGGTGGTGGGGTTATGGACATTGGGGAGGGTATTTGCTATGGTGAGTGCTGTGAAGTGTGTAAACCTGGCGATTCACAGACCTGTACCCCTGGGGCTAATAATACATTATACGTTTATAAAAAAATAAAATAATTTATTAATAATAAAAAAGAAGCACTAGGTATCAGGGTGGAGGAGAAAGCCAAGGTTGAACTTGGGAACCGTAAAAATTAATAGAAAATTATATCTGAATATAGTTTATTTGAATAGTATAGCACAAAATAAAAATACCATGGTGGTTAAAAAAAAAAAAAAAGGAGGGCACGTGATGTAATGAGCACTGGGTGTTATATAAGACAGATGAATCACTGACCTCTGCCCCTGAAACCAATAATACCTTATATGTTAATTAATTGGATTTAATTTTTTTTTAAGTACATTAAGGGGCGCCTTGGTGGCTTAGTCAGTTAAGTGACTGACTCTTGGTTTCGGCTCAGGCTGTGATCTCCAAGTGATGAGATCATGTCCCAGATCAGGCTCCATGCTCAGCGCAGAGCCTGCCAGAGATTCTCTTTCCCTCTGCCCCTCCCCCCGCAAAATAAAGAAATAAAATGAAATCTTTAAAAAGCACGTTCAAAGGACAAATCCTATGTGATTCCACGTATACGAGGCCCCTTGAGTCAGATTCAATGAGGCGGAAAGTCAGATGGTGGGCGCCGGAGGATGGGGAGGAAGAATGGGGAGTTATGGTGTTTCAAGGGGACAAGGTTTCAGTCTGGGAAGATGAAAAGTTCTGGAGAGGGACGGTGGTGAGGCTTGCACCAAATTGTGAATGTGCTTCATGCCACCGAATTGTGCACTTAAAAATGGCTAAGGCGGGCGGGGGGCGTCTGGGTGGCTCAGTGGGTTGAGCCTCTGCCTTTGGCTCAGGTCATCGTCTCAGGATCCTGGGAGTCAACCCTGCATCAGGCTCTCTGCTCAGCAGGAAGTCAGCTTCCCCCCTCTCCCTCTGCCTGCCTCTTGGCCTACTTGTAATCTCTCTCTCTGTCAAATAAATTCTAAAAAAAATTTTTAAATGGCTAAGGGACAAATGTCATTTTATGTCCATTTACCACAATTTTTTTTTTTTAACCAAAGTGAAAAAAAGCAATTTTCACATGCTTTATCTGCCAGCTTGGACCTCGCCGGGTCCTGAAAGTGAGCAGCGCCGGCAGGTGCAACCAGCCCCGCCTCCCGGAGGCCCGGATGTCCCAGTAGTGACCAGAGTATCCCTCCTGGCAGCGCCCACTGCAGAGCCAGGCTCTCGCCACCCCATGCGGGGGCTCAGTCCCTCTTCATTGCTTCTGCCCACCCCACACCTAAGCAGGGGTTCCCAGACAGACAGTGTGTGCGCATTCTGGGGAGATGGAAAAGGGATCTCACGGAAGCCATTACTGCGTGCAGTGTGTCCACGCCATGCTCATGACAGTGACCTTTGGATAAAATCTATGAGGGTGTGAGTGAGGGTGTGTGTGTGTGTGTGTGTGTGTGTGAAAGAGAAAGAGAGAGATGACTCCCATGAGGTGCTGAACATGGTGCTTTAAACACTGTTTTTAGAATTGTATCATGATTCCTGAACTTGAACATCGGCTTCCTGCTAAACTACACCTGTTTCCTCCCCTGTCGCCACCCCTGCCCCCAGGCTGCTCAGAACAGCAGCGCCAGCCCGAGCTCCCGAATGCTGACGGCTCCCGCTCCCCTGGCGTCCTCGGTCCTCCATGGCCTCTCCAGTCCCAGGGGAGATGCTCCGCAGAACCAGTCGCCCTCTGAGAAGGAAGGCAGGAGCAGGTGCGCCCCACCCAGGGTCCCAGGGGCAAGACCAGGCTGCAGCTGTGGGGCAAGACGGTTGAGCTGTGGATGCCAACCACAGCAGGGCAGTTGGCCAATGGTCCGCTGGGAGAGAGCCCCCCGGAGTAACAGCCATGGGCCTTGGAGAGAAGTTTCAGGCAGAGGACCAGGCCACTTGGGCCACGGAACACTGGGATACCCACTGCCAGCAAGAAAGACTGGGGTACCAACTGTCTCTCCTCCAGGGAGCTCAATTCTGCAGGTCCTTTGACCCTGAGGGCAAATGAAGCCAGGGACAGGTCAGGTGGTCTCTGAGGCCCCCTGGGGGCAGAGACCTGGCCCCAAGTCATGCTGGCCCCTGCTGCTGCTGGGCTTGGCTGTGGGTGCCCAGGGCCGGCTGCCCCCCACGACAGCAGCCCCACCGAACAGCACCCCAGAGCCCAGAGCCCCAGCAGGAAGCAGCTCTCGGAGCCTGTGGGACAGGTAAGGGACTGAGTGAGTCAGGGGGGTGAGGGAGGAGAGCGTCTTTGCAGTCAGAACTGGGCCTGGGACACTGAGAGGCTATGAGGGGGACAAGAAAGACAAGGAAAAAAAATCAGTGAGAAGAGAGGCAGCCTGGACAGACCCTGGCTTTATTTAAAGTGTTGACATTTTGTCCAGGGTGTATTTGTTTGCATTTTTTTTTTTACTATTGCATTAAAATATTATTTATCTTATTTATTGCACTTTCTGGCACTCCAAAATTTTGCACCCAAGGCTAGTGGCTCACTCACCTCACCTTGGTCTTCTGGGTAGGGAAGAAACAGGAGGCAGGGGCAGGATATCCATGTGGTTGGTGGGTGGTGGGTGCTGTGGCTGGGCCAGGGTGCCCAGGCTACCTCCTTTATGCTGATGAGTCACCTCCTTGCCCTTCTCCTGCTGGGCAGGGGCCACCCATCTCCAGTCGATGCTTCCTACCTCAGAGTGGGCCTTCCCTGCTGTCCCCAGGTCACTGGACCCTCTGCCAAGCATCTTCAGCCAGAGCCACCTCCTGCAACCCACCCCCTAAGAACTCGAGCCACCCAGGGTGCAAGCTCCTCCATGGGAAAGGCCCCCGCGAGGGTCTTTTGGGGGGCCACGGTCAGCCCCCACTTGTTGATTGAACCCAGCCCCCACCTCTCATGTATGGGTGGGAAGTCCCTGGACAAAGTGCCAAGCATCTGGGTCCATTCACGATAATGGGTGACAAAACAGCACCTTAATTGTGGGCGCTAATCCCTTTAGGGGCAGAATGTCCCTGAACAGCCCCACAAGGCACAGCCCACTGTCATCCCCATTTTACAGATGAGGATAGAGGTCCAGAGAGCTGAGGGGATCTGCTCAGTGCCATACAGCTGGTGCAGACTCCAACACTCAAATCCAATGGCCTGCAGCTGTTCCCACCCCGATCTCCTAACTTGGAGGGGGCTGACAGTTCTGCTCCTCGAAGCCTGAGCTGCCTACCCGGCAAAGCAATGGGTCCCAATTGGGTGAGGGCCTTGTAGTCTGACCCCCACCCCAGGGATGCTGGTGTCGTCGTGGTGAAGGGCTAGAACAGCATGAGAGGCGTCTGTTCTGTACTGGCAGGCCAGCCATGGAGGGTGGGTCAGCACCTGTGGGGGTCGGGCAAGGACTGGGATCTCAGCGTCCGGCAGGGTCCAGGGAAACACAAAGAGAGAGATGGAGCCCCATGCAGGGTCTGGCCTTGTGCTGGGGCTGGGATCCCAGGGGAGGAAGATTTGGCCCCAGCTCAATGTCCCTTGGGAGAGGGGCAGGTGAAACAGTAACCACACACAAGGACGGTGGCAAAGGGGTACGGGCACAGAATGCCCGAGAAGCTCCCAGTGGTCTGCAGGGCTGGAAGGAGTGGGCACTGAGGCCAAGATGGTCTGAGGAAAGGCCAAACAAGTGACCAGCACCTGACCTGGCAGACCCACCTCGAAGGACAGATTTCATCTGGGGCATCCTGGGGAATGTTTGCAAGGAAAGGACATGACCAGACTTGGATGATTGAGGGTGGGAATCCAGGGCTAGAAAGACTTGGAGAAGTGTGTGGCGGGTTCCCTGGCGGAGTGCACGGGTCCGGTTCCCTGGCGGAGTGCACGGGTCCTTGGAGATTGAGGGGGTGGGAGTAACAGGAAAGGGAGGAGCCAGGATGTCCCCCTGGGTTTTTTGCTAGCCAGTTAAGGGAACGCTGCGACAACACCAGTGTGTCCTGTATCTTAACAAAATGGTCCAAGAGAAGGAGTGTCTGCAAGACCTTGGTCTCGCCCAAGGAGGTCCACTCACTTTCCTGACACTCAGGGCCGGTGGATATAGAGAGAATGGACCCAAAACAAGGAGCTCACATGCCGTCTTGAGGACAGACCGATAGACCATTTTAGAGCAGTAAGGTGGGAGGAGGGAAATGACCAAGCTGGTTTCACAGACAAAACGCTGTTGGCCAGTGATGGGATGTCTCCCGGCAAAGGAAGTAGCCAAGGCTGAGAGGAGAGTGAGGTGCGCAGGCCACATCAGAGATTGGGGGAGGGGAGAGGGAGACTGGTGGCAGACCACAGGGGTTTCACGCACTGGTGCTTTTTCCTGAGATCCTTGAGGGACTTACGTAGGGGACTCTCAGAGTCAGATTTGTGTCTTGGGAAAATGGTTCCGGATTTTTTTTTTTAAGACTTTATTTATTTGACAGAGATCACAAGTAGGCAGAAAGGCAGGCAGAGAGAGAGAGAGAGACAGAGAGAGAGGAGGAAGCAGGCTCCCCGCTAAGCAGAGAGCCCATGCAGGGCTCGATCCCAGGACCCTGGGATCATGACCTGAGCCGAAGGCAGAGGCTTTAACCCACTGAGCCACCTGGTGCCCCTCTTTCTTCTTTTTTAATAGAGACATTTTGATAACTATAAATTTTCCTTGGAGCACCACTGTCACTGAATCCCATAGGTGGGATTCATCAAAGAAGTGGGACTGCATTGTGCCTTGATGTGTGGAGAAAAAGTGGGGGGTCTTCACATGGGAGAACTATGAGTCAGGAATGTCCCAGTCCCAGACCAACCAGTAGGCCCAGAGAGGAAGCCACCTGGCTGGACCATGGTAAATTGTAGGAGAGGAACCCTTGGAAGCTCTATGTGAGGCTCAGCGATTTACTGAACACCTACTCCATGCAGTGTCACCATCAGCACTGAGGATTAGGAGATGACCAGGACAGCTTTGGAAAGGGGAGAAATATACAAGACATGGGTGGCATCTACCTCAATCAGGGGGTTGGGTATGGGGGGTGGGGTCATCCAGGTGTGTCACAGCCTGTGGGGTGTGGGGTCATCCAAGTGTGTCACAGCCTCTAGGAGGCTGACTGCCCAGCCCCACTGCTACAGCCTTATGCCCATCACAGGTTCCTATTCTGGCCTGGGCCCCATGGGGCAGGCCCCAGGTGCTGGCCCGGTGGGTTTTGGCCCGAAACTCAGTCACCCTGGTATGTTTTCAGTGACGGAACCCAGCTCACCGTCCTAGGTAAGTGACTCTCACCACATTTCTCAACCTGTCCCACCCCTCTATTGTCTTGGGAAAGTTAGTTTTCTTTGGGGGCTGCTTCCTGTCCACTCTCCCAACCTTAAGGACAGAGCTTCTAGCAGGTCTGTGGGATCTGGGGGAAGTGGATTGGCCTGAGGGAACCAGCAGGAAGGACCCAATGGTACAAACATTTACCATTAGAATCTGACAGTTGAATGTGTTCGGATTCCAGGGGCCTAGGCTGGGGGTGGGGGCTATCCAAAAATGGAGTCTCCTTCCCTTCTTCCAGGGTAGACAGCTGTGTGGGGTCCAAGGCTGGTTCTGACTAGGGGTCCTGGGGCTAGTCCTGGGTCCCTTCAGGTCTTGGCCAAGGGCTTAATAACATCCAGGCTAGGAGGGCCACACAGGAGACTGGGGACATGGCTGGGGCTTGTGAATCCAGCCTCTGGGGGCACAGAAGGGCAGTCTGAGGGGAAGCCCATGGGAGGGGGATAGAACAGTCTGGTTTGCTCTAGGCTGAAGTGCTGAGGACCTCTGCTAGGCCACGAGGACACAGGCACAGAGACATGAGTGTTGCAGACCAGGATGACCAGAAATACAGCCCTCCTAGGACATTGGTCAGAAAGGAGCAGGTCCCATGAGGCAGAGCCTTACTAGTCCCTGGAGCCCCATAACCCCCAGGTGTCTCACCTGTCCAAGGGCTGGCCTCCCGCTGGAAGGCAGGACAGAGCCGTTCCTGAGAGTGACAGGGTCTCCATGACCCACTGGGCGCAGGCCTTGGGACCTCCCCACACACCGTCAGAGCTGTCCTGGCAGGTTGGATAGGGGACTCCAGTTCACAGGGCAAGTACCTGGATCTGGAAGAATGAAGTGATATGGGGGCCAGAAGCTGGCCTGAGAAAGAAACTGAGGCCGCAGAAGCACTTCTCACGTATCTGGGAGAGGTGACATGGCAGAGCTGCTGGGAGCCTCAGGGGCTGCCTGCTGTCCAGGGCTGGAGTCAAAAGGAGGGTCTCCTTGTAAACAAGCATGGACACCATGGGAACAGTCACAGAGGCTGTAGGTAAGGGAAGGGGTGTCCAACACGTTGACTCTGCCTGCATCTTTCACTCTCCCTTCTGTCCACATAGGTCAGCCCAAGTCTACACCCTCGGTCATGCTCTTCCTGACATTCTCTGAGATCACGGACAACAAGGCCACCCTGGTGTGCCTCATCAGTGACTTCTACCCCAGCGGCGTGACGGTGGCCTGGAAGGCAGACGGCAGCCCCGTCACCCAGGGCGTGGAGACCACCAAGCCCTCCAAACAGAGCAACAACAAGTACGTGGCCAGCAGCTACCTGAGCCTGTCACCCGACAAGTGGAAATCTCACAGCAGCTTCACCTGCCTGGTCACGCACGAGGGCAAAACCGTGGAGAAGAAGGTGGTCCCCTCACAGTGCTCTTAGGTCCCCGACACCCTCCCCGACCCAGCGGGGCCTGGAGCCATAGGACCTCCAGGACGATCTTCCCTCCCCCCAGGGTCATCCCAGCCCTTCTCCCTGTATCCAGTCAACACTCAATAAAATGCTCTTTATTCAATCAGAAATCGTGCTCTCAGCTCATTGCGTTTAAAACACTTTGTGTCCTCAAATGTGAACACGATTCTTTTCACCCTGTGGGAAAGGAGTCAACAGAGGCATCGTCACGTTTCTGGGAGGGGAAGTTTCACTCTCACTCAGAATTGCCAGAGAATATTCCAGAACAGGAGATACCGACAGCAGAACCAAGATAGGCCATCCTCCACCATGTCTCCATGGTTACTTTTCTTGCATGGACCACATCGGTCACCACCAGTACCAAAGCCCACTGCTTCTGGTTCTCTGTGGACTCCTGAATAACGTCTGAGCTCCTCCCCAGAACCTAGGGCCTCGCCATCAGGGACTAGCTCCTTTCTGAGATGTCCACTCTCCTTTCTTTATGCCCCCCTCATTGCCATGTTTTGGCTGGTTTTCTACCCCATATAGATATTCCCTATTGTCAGCCTTGAGCATTCACCCTTCCTTAGGTTACCCCCTGCTCCTGCCTCCCCAGGAACACTGTCCTGTGCCCCTCCCACAGTCTGAGTCTCTGTCACACTCAGTACAGGACCCTCAGTCCCTGGACCCTAGTCACTCAATCCCACACTGCCACTGAGGACTCCTCCTCCTCCCACATGTGTCATCGGGTCCCAGCGTGTATTCAGGGTCCCTGGGAAGCAGGGACCCTTTAGAGTCCAATCCACCACTGACCCCACCACAAGCACTAAACCAAAATGTCCGTGGGTAGTCACTGGGGCCATGAGTTCAACGTCAAGTTTACATTCTGGAGTGTGTGCTGGACAACTGTGAACCATGAGCCAGCTCACCTTCTTAGGAGTTGGCAATGGGCCCTGAGAACCAGGAAGACTGCTGTGCTAGGAGCTAGCTCAGGACCTCAGGACCCAGCTCTGTGTCCCACAGACAGACTGGACACGTGCACTCGCACGGTCAGGTCACATGCACATGGTAGTACACACGCATGTCTGCTAGTGCACACATGGCCAGGTTGGGCACGTGTCTAGGATGTGTGGTGGCATACAGAAGCCTCCATGGGCCTCTGCTCAGCCAAGGGCACAGGCCCCATCATGTCTGTGTTGGAAACAGGTCTGTCGGCTCTGCCGGGTGGCATTCCCCAAGCAAGCTGAGCCACACACAGAGCTCCTTCTGGGAAGCTACCTGGGATAGGATATGTCACTCAGACACTCCTATTTCCCTGCCCCTCCATGGCTCGGGACAGGGGGAAGCTCACCCCCCCACCAAGGACCTGAAGATGCGGGTGGAGAGGAATCCCCTTCTCAAGCTCCCATGGGCCAGACCAGCCCCCACAAGGAGGAGGCTGGACCTTGAGCTTCTGTAGCAGCTGCAGGTAGGCCTGGGTTTGGCGGGGTGGCCGTGTGCTGCCGGGGGCGACAGAAGGTTTGTGTTCCAGGCTATGTCACCATGTGATGTTCTCTTTAGGAACCAAAGTGAAATTTGGACTTGAATTTCTCTCCTTTCCATTCAGTCTAGGACTGGGATCTGAATGCTCTGGCATTCTGGAAAGTTCACTTTTTGTCTGGCCATCTCACCACCTGTAGCCTATTCCCGCTCTGCAGCACCTGGTGGGGACAGGATGGGCCAGTTCCCGTGACCCCTTCCTGCCCTCGTTGCTGGGACTCAGATCTGCCTCTCCAGCTGACCATCCCCGCTGGCCTCTGGGATAGAAGGAATCTTCAGTTTTCCTTATGGGGTAGTTTCAATCTTACCCAGAATAGCCAAGAGAATATTCCAGGATAGAAGACAGCCCAGCAGGACAGGACAGCCCACCCTCTGCTCCTTCCCTATGCTTACCATTCTTGTGTGGACCATGTCCCACCCCAAGCAGTCTCTGGGTTAATGGCTAAGCTCCTCCCTGGAATCCTGGGGTCTCACTGGCTGGGACTGTGAGGCAAGAAACCTCTCCTTGGAAGGGAGGAGAGCCTGAAAGACAGACACCATGTTAAAGACAGAAGGACCAAGCTGGACAGACAGAAACCCTGCATGAAGACACTAGGGAGAGTTACCTGGGGGAGATCTCAGGCAGACCAATGCTAGAGGAGAGATGGATTTCTCAAGGAGCTCTAAGGTCTCAAGGCTGATGCAAGCCAGGAACAGGACAGCTCAGGGCTGGGATGGCTCAGGGGTGGGATGAGGACAGGTGAACCTGCAGAGGGACTAAGACTAAAGAGAGGATGCCAGGGCTCCCCCAAAGGAGGCATTGGGATGCTCCCAACAGTCCTGAAGGGCTTTTGCCAAGGCTCACGCCTGTCATCCCCAGCCCTGCTCCAGGCACCTAATCAGCTCTCAATAAAATGTCCTTTTGTCAATCAGAAATCATGCTCTCTGCTAATTTCTTTGGGTCTCCTACTTGATTAGCAGCGTCTCCAGGATTCTCAGGGTGACGTGCATGAGATCGAGGTAGGAAAGTAGCCCAAGAAGAGAGGCCCACACTCTCCTTGGGGCATCTCTCGGGATATGAGGAGTCTGGTCACTAGAACCTCTGTCTCTCTGTCTTCTCCTTCCACCATTCCTCCTCCAGCACAGAACCATGCCCATTCCCAGCTATCTCTCTGGTCAGAGGGGCCATGGCTGTGACCTCCAGATAAGCTCTACCTCCCTGACCTTGTGGGGACCCTCCACACCATAGTGTCCTCTCTTTCCTCAACCTGGAAACCCTGATCTGATCTGGGCCCCCTCTGCTCCTGGCCCTTGTCCCCCTATGCCCTCCTCCGCCCACCCCACCCAGCTCTGCTTCTGTCCACTTCACTCCCTCCCTGTTGCTCCCTCAGGCTGGACCACCCATAGGGTCCAGGACACTCCAGTAACTCGGCTTCACAGGCTCTTGAATCTGGACTTGAATTCCTCACCGGATGGCAGGTTCAGAGATGTAAGAGGAATAGAAGGAAGCCAGGAAGAAAGTGTTGAACATAAAGACTGCTGGGAGCTTTGGGCATCTGCAAAAGCTCTGAGCTCCCCAGGAACCAGTGCAAGGAGGGAAATAGGTGCCCCCCAGTTTCTCTGCTGGAGGGAAACTGGTGTCTCAATGCCGAGGCCAGGTATCTTGTACCATAATAAAAAGTGGGGACCTGTTTCACCCGAGACCTCCCCAGGGATGGGACTTGGGCTCGGACACACACACAGATAACCCTCCAGCAGCCTCAGGATACAGCAATGACCTTAAGGATGATTCCGCTGTCTCTTCATGGGGAGCCCCCTGTGTTCCTGCCTCCATTACTGCCAGGTCACTGTAGCCCAATGGGGCAGGGGTGATTACCTAGTTACAGTCCCCTGATTTGGCCCAGTGCATCCCTGCCAGGCAAGCTCCTGCCCCTGGGCCCAGAATGGACCCTTGGCGCCAAGTCCCAACGCCCCACACCCACTGCAGGCCCAGCCCATGCCCACTCTGCCTGATGGCCCCTTGGCTACTCCGGGGCCTATGAGCCACTCCCCAACTTGTGCCCCAGCTCTGCCAAAGGAAGATGGGGTACTGGCCCAGGTGTGAGGCTCAGAAAATCATCTGCCATCTTCTGGGGGCCAGGAGAGGCATTGCTTATTCAGAATTCTCTCCACTCAACCCTGGAAGTCACTGGGAAAAGCAGAGTCCAACTGGGGACGTGCTGGGTGGCGCTATGGGGTTCTGGGGGCCTGGGGTTCCAGATACCCTCGGACATGAGGGGTGGTAAATAGACCCGGCCCCAGCACCCACAGCCCTTCATGCTGGGCCCCTGGGCTCCCGATCCCGCCTGCACTCTGGGGGTTAAAGTGGGATGGGCCAGGTGTGTCACTGTGGGAGGTGGCCACAGATGGGTTGACGGTGATCCCCTGGTGAGTACTGTTTGAGGCTCGTGTTTGACCTCATGTGATGCACCGGGCAGCCCAGAAGGCAAGTACCCATACCTCACACCTTACAGACAGGGAGACTGAGGCTTCCCGAGCACTGGTGGCCTGCCGAGCTCTTTCTCTGGTCAGGTGGTCATAGTCACAGAAATGATGGGTACCCAGGCCTCTCCCTCACCCCAAGGTCACCCTCTTTCCTGTAGAAGTCATAACTATGCCAGGCCAGGAGAAGATGCTGAACACACAGACCCTGTTTGTCTCTAGAGATCAAAGATACCCTTAAGGCTCTGTGGGGTGGGAGGATCCGGGCTCCTCGGCCCTCTGGTCTCAGCACTGGAACATGCTGAGTGTGGCAGCAAGGGTGTCCCTGTGTGTGAGTCGGGGTGGGGTGTATGTGTGGGTGTGTGTGTGTGTGTCAGTGTCTGGAGCTGCAGGTGTGATCGGCTGTGAGTGTGGGGTGTGGGTTTGTGCCTATCCCTTTGCATCTCACGGGCAACTTCCTAGGGACAGGGTCAGTCAATCACCACAAGGCCTCTCTGAACCACAGCCACGGACCCAGGGGTCTCCTACCTACTCCCCGCCTTCTGCTAGGCCTTCAGGCTCAGGGAGGTGCTGGCCCCTTCCTGACCCTCTCCACAGGCCTCCTCCCTCTGACTCTCAAGTTCCCAGGGCAGGCTCTGCACTCCTGTCCTCTCAGCAAGGGAACGTCTCAGCGGGCCCATGAACCCTCCAGCATGCTGAGTGTGAGCTCCCCCGGAGACCTGAGATTGGAGGATGTCAGAGCCTGTCAGCCGGCCCCTCGAGGGCCACAGGCTCCTGAACAAAGCAGGGGCAGGTGTTGTGTGCCCATTTCAAAGATGAGAGAGCCAAGGCTCTGACAGTGGGCTGGGGGGTTGTGGGTAAAGCCTGGGGTCACAAGGTGAGTTCCTGCTGTCCTTGCCCCGCAGGCTCTTTCCTCAGCTCCACTCTCCTATGTGACATGTCACTCATTCACTCACACCCTCCTTTATTCAACAATCCCTCAGTGAGCACTGCTGTGGGCCAGGGCTGGCAGCAAGGAGATGAGAAAGAGTTCATGGCCAGGTACAGCCACGGAGACCTGTACTGACCCCACTCTCATCCTCGAGCCCCCAGATCAGCTCTCAGCCCAGGGAGCATCTGATGAACCTCAAGCTTCTTCCTGCTCACATAGAATAAGATGGAACCAACAGAAATGTGTGTTGAGTGTCCGCAGCTGCCATCACTGGCCACTACTCTGGGCACGTCACCGTCCCTCATGGACCCTTGACGTCCCTGTTAGGACTGTCATAGCCCATTTCACTGAAGGTCACCGAGCATGAGGGTTGCACTGGGGCTGCCCTGCCCAGGTAAGAGCAGGGCCATCCCTCCCTGGAAGGAGTGATGGCTCTGGGGCACCAGGCAGGCAAGTCCACGCAGGATGGAGAAGAGGGACAGGTCCTAGGAGGGAGGCTTGACCTGGCCCTGCCTGCCTAGTTGTAGGACCCAGGGCAGCCCCATCCCTAGGGTCCTCTTTCCTGCTGGAGGCCTGAGCTGAAAGACAGGACCAGGATTGAGTCAGATGGGGGAAGGAGGCTGTGACTTCCTTCTCAGCCCAAAAGATAGAGCCCAGAATAGCCTCAGGCTGGGGAGGGCATAGGGACCTGGGAGGATGGGGTACCAGTTGGTCACCTGGGACCACAGCAACCAAATTCTGTTTGGCCAGGAATGCCACAAGTGATGGACTCCCCCAGAGCATCTAGGCTCAAGGCAGCCTCTGGGCGAAGGGGAGGGACCTGTGTCCTGGATTTCCCTGGACATTCCCAGTTCAGGCCTGTGTCCCAGTGTGATTTTTTTTTTAAAGATTTTATTTATTTAGCAGAGAGAGAGCACAAGTAGGCAGGGAGTAGGGGATTCTGGGGGACATGCACAGTAAGCAAACGTGGTCTGGTGGCAGCAACAACTTCTGTAACCCCAAAACAGGGCCTGGCAGCTAGACCCCCAGGGCTAGAAGGACAGAAGTAGGGAGAGCATCCTGGGGGGCTCAGCATGAGCAAAGGCACAGAGGGGAACAGTAGCACCCCTCAGCTGGTGCTCTCCAGTTCCACTGAAGCCCCCTGACCCCTCCATCTTGAAGACCTCAACCTCCTGTCTCCCATGCCACCTGGCCTGCCATCCTGTTCACCACCCAGAAAGCCCTTGGATTCTGTGCCACATGGCTGGGTTCTGCCCTGGGGAGGAAGGAGAATCAGACAGTGACCACTGGGCAGAGAAGGGACGCACCGAGGATGCTGGGAAACAGGCTGGGGCAGGGTCCCAGGGGCATGCGGGAGTTCTCTGGGGTGGAGGAGTGGTCAGTGCCTTAGGCCAGGGACAGACAGGGCAAGAGACAAAACATACATGCTGAGCCAGCCAGTGGGCTGGAGTGTCCAGAGTCCCAGAGCCTAGCAGAAGGGCAGGGGCAGAGCCCTGAAGGCCTCAGCACTGACTAGAGCTTTGGTTGCAAAAGCAACTGATCCCTGAGACCCTAATGAGTGGCTTATTGTCCCTAGAGCACTTACGAAACATGGGGCACATGGTATTCAGCTGAGCCCCTCAGGGATTCTGTGAAGCTGCCAGCCAGGATCATCATCCCATTTCACCAGTAGGGAAACTGAGGTTCAAAAGGGTTAATATCCCAGAGCTAGCCGGAGCAGCTCCTGTGACTACCAGCCTGGGACCTCCCATCTGATGGATGGGGAGACTGAGGCCAGCAGAGGACGGGACCCTCCTGAGCTCACACAGGGGTGCACTGTGTGGAGAGCTGCCCTCTGCCAGGCACCAGACATGCTCACACGCGGTGACCTCCCTCTATCACTCTGCAGCCCCAACTCCCTCTCAGGGTGCAGAAAGGAGGTCCAAGTGTGGATGTCAGGCTGAGCCAGGAGTGCAGAACCCAGTGACAGTCCCTCTAACCCCTGGGTGAAAGGAGGGAGGGCCAGAAGGCAAAAGGCCTCAGGGAGACTCTGCAGTGGGAGCCCAGCCCCTGGGTCAGGCAGGGGTCCCCACCCACACACAAGCCTTCTCTGCCCTTGACCTTGGGTGATTTGCGTCCCCTCTCTGGGCCTCAGTTTCCTCCTCTGTACAAGGGGGAGATAATTCGCCTCTTCCCCACAGGCTCGGTATGCGGATTTGAGACGATGTCTGTGGTGTGCCTGACCCATGGTGACCCTCATTAACCACAAACAATTGCTGTCATCTCCTGGGCTCTTGCCCAAGGGACACCTCTGACATGCTGTGTGACCCTGGGCAAGTTGCTTCCCCTTTCTGCACCCTAGCCTTCCCCTCTGCTCAAGGACAACTGGGTGAGAGGTTCCAAGGGCCAGCCTGCTAGGAAACCATAAGAATCCTAAATGAAGGCATTGGTTAAGGAGGCCCGGGCCTGCCAGGACCCTGAGGCCTGAAGCAGAAGGGAGCTGGGCTAAGTTGCCTTCCCCAACTCTGGTGGCCTTGCAGGCCACCTTGGGAACCCCCAAGCTAAAGTTAATCCTAACTTTGACCTAAACTAGAACTCAAAGTGATAAATGGGGAGCAGTATGGGGAAGAGAAACTGAGCCCGGGGTCAGTGGGGCATGGTACAGGTGACAAACAGAGCCAGGTGCGGCCCAGGAAGGGGACAGGGCAGACAGAGAGCTAGAGCTGAATGTTAGTGCTGCTCAGAGCAGGGAAGAGCAGAGCCCTCCCCCTACCCAGCCCCCTCCCCTACCACTCCCGTGCCTGGTGCTACCCCCTGGCTGCCTCCCTGAGCTCCAATCTGAATCCTGGAATCCTGGAGGGCTGGACCCCAGGGACTCTGACCTTCTCCTTCCAGGACCTTTATGGACAAACGAAAAACTGCTGCCCCCACGGGGTGCAGCCAGCTCTTCCTGGATGTGCAGACTCTTTATCTCATCCTCGGCTCAGTACCTGGGAACCACAAGGCTCCCAGTAAACAGTGTGAATGAGGGAAGGAAGGCAGAGATGGGTGAGTAGATAGATGTGTGTGTGGGTGAGTGAGTGATGGATGTGCGGGTAGATGGATGGATGGTTGGGTGGGTGGGTGTGTGAACAGATGGAGAGATGGGTGGATGGCTGATGGATGTGCGGCTGGTTGGGTGGGTATGTGGATGGATTAATGAATAGGTAGATGAGCAGGTGGATTGGATTGGTGGGTTCATGGATAGGTTAGTAATTGGATGGGTGAATGGATGGACAATAGTTGGGTGGGAGGGTGGGTGGGTGGGTAGATCTTAACCATGAGAAACACAGACCCTTGGCACCTGGCAGCTCTGTGCCTGAACCCAACACTTGGGTTCTAATGCTGATGCTGACTTGAGGGTGACCTTGGCGTTGTCATTACCTTAATGTCTCTAAGCCTTGTCCCCTCACAAGCAACCAAGATGTGGGTCAGTACCTGCCCTGCACACCTCACCAGCTCAGCTGCTGGGAAGTCAACTTAAAGGACAGACGGGCACGAAGGTGCTTTAAGATCCCCAGACGGCTTCCCAGGAGCGCTCTTGGTGCGGAAGGACCTTGCAGGTCACTGAGCTGATCCCCCAGAGTTGGATCACAGCTTGTGGGAAGAGCCCGAGCTTGGAGCCCAGACAGACCTGGGTTCTAGTCCCAACTCCACCACTTTCCAAGTGCATGATCTTGTGCAGGTGACTGAGACCATGTACCGGTTCCAAACAAAATAGACTTTGGGACAAAAATTTTTACAAGAGACAAAGAAAAATATTATATATTGATGAAAGGGTCAATTGGCAAAGAAATATAACAATTAACAAATACATATCTTACTGCAGAGCCCCAAAATCTATGAAGTGAGAACTGATAGAACTGAAGGGAGAAATAGTTCTCCAATTATAAAATTATAAATTCTACAATTATAAATTCTACAATTATACTTGGAGAATTCTATGCTTCACTATCAATAATGGATAGAAGGTCTAGACAGGATTAATAAGAACATAGAGGAGTGGCACCTGGGCGACTCAGTTCATTAAGTGTCCAGCTCTTGATTTTGGCTCAGGTCATGATCTCAGGGTAGTTAGATGAAGCCCCCACATCGGACTGCATGCTGGGCATGGAGCCTGCTTAAGATTCTCTCTCTCCCCCTGCTCCCCTTTCTCTCTTAAAAAAACAAAACAAAACAAAACAAAAAAAAAACAACTGTGGAGGCTGAGAAAATTAAGGCCATCCCACCTCAGGTTTAGCATTAGCACAAGTACAGCCATCTTAGCTTTGGCAGCCATCTTAGCTTTGGCGGCCATCTCAGGCCTAAGGGTTAAACTTTCCCCTACTTTACTTTAGTTCCAGGAAGGCCCACACTGCTTTAGTCCCAAGAAAGTACCCCACCCTGCAACAGACCGGCAACAGCTAATCAGCTCACTGCAGAAAAGTCTGAAACTTCTCCCCCCACCAAGCCTCTTGTAATGACCCATAAAACCCCTGCCTTAACTAGCCTCGGGGTCCAAGTCCCTACTCCGCTGCATCGGGTATACTTGGGCCCAAGCTTAAGCCTGTCACCTCGGGGTCCAAGTCCCTACTCTGCTGTGTCAGGTATACTTGGGCCCAAGCTTAAGCTTGTCAAATAAACCCTCGTGTGATTGCATCGGTGCTTGGATCCTTGGTGGTCTCTCAGACATGAAAGCTTGGGCGTAACACAACATAGGGGAACTACATAACACTATAAAACACATCTAATAAGAAATATCTAATAACTACAAATGTCACAAAAATGTATAGAACATTCCATCTGACAATAGAACACACATTTTCTCAAGTGCACATGAACATTCTCCAGAATAGATTGTTAGCTATAACATAAATCCCACTAATTTAAAAGAATTACAGTAATACAAAGTATCTTCTCTAACTTCCTTGGAATAAAACTAGAGATAAATAATACAGAACATTTTGTGAATTCACAGCTATGTGGAAAGTAAACAACACACTCCTAAGTCATCAATGGGTCAAAGAAAAAAAAAATCACAGGTGATATTGAAAATACTTTGGGACGAATAAAAATAAAGCCTAAGCTGAAATCATGACCTGAACCGAAACCAAGATTCGGTTGCTTAACTGACTGGGCCACCTAGGCACGCCAGTCATTTGTATTTCTATGCATTAGCAATGAGCAAACAAAAAAAGGAAATTAAGACAATTCCATTTACAATAACATCAGAAAGTACAAAATACTTAGGAAAACTATGAAATGTTGCTGAAAGAAATTTTAAAAGACCTACTAAATAAATGGAAAGACATTCCATCCCATCTGGTCACGGACTGGCAATTCTACCCAAACCGCTCTACGGGTTTAACAACCCTACCCAAATCCCAGTGGCCTTGTACACTATGGAAATGGAAAAGCTGATCCTGAAACTCATACGGAAATGCAAAGACCCTGAAGGGCCAAAAAAAAAAAAAAAAGAAAAAAAGAAAAGAAAAAGAAATCTTGAAAAAGAAGAACAAAGCTGGAGGGCTCACACCTTCCAATCTCAAAGCTTACGAAAAGCTACACGAAACAATACCACGCAGTATTGGCCCAAGGATCAAGGCAATGGAGTTGAGAATCTGGAAAGAAAACCACACCTGTGGCCCGCTGATTGTTTTCAAATACTTCACCTTAGAGCAGTTTTAGGCTCAAAGCAAAACTGAGAGGAAGGTGCAGACATTTCACGTGTGCCCCCTCCCTGCCACACGCCGTACCTCCACTGTGAATGGTCTCTCCCCCCCCCACCTCCATCCCCGCCCCTGAGCAGTAATGGGCTCTACTGTCATGGTCTTGTTACCCAAAGTCCGAAGTCCACACTAAAGCTCCCTTTTGGTGTTGTGCCTTCAAAGGTTTGGGAGTCAGGGGTGCCTGGGTGGTTCAGTTGGTTAAGCATTTGCTTTCAGCTCAGGCCATGATCCCCAGGGTCCTGGGATGGAGCCGCGCATTGTGCTCCCTGCTCAACAGAAAGCCTGCTTCTCCCTCTCCCTCACCCACTCCCCCTGCTTCCCCTTCTACTTCTCTCTCGCTGTGTCTCTCTCCGTCAAATAAATAAATAAAAATAAAATCTTAAAAAAAAAGGTTTGGGAGTCAGCCAAAGGACCTGGAGGGACTAATCTTGGGAGGAAAGAACAAGGCCTGGGGAGATATTTCTCTCTTACCTTGGGGCCATCCTGGCACAAAGGTTTGGGGTCCCTCTGGGGCCCCAGAAATTCAGGCCCAGGTGGAGGCAATCGAGTGTGTTGAGCTCAGCTCAGCACAAGGGAGAATCACCTTATTTGTTTTCTGAGTTTCTTTTAAAATACAGTTTATTCATCTTGGCCTTTAGTTTAAAAATAACAACAGCTCAGTCAAATAATGTAGAAAGTACAGAAAAGCAAAACAGGAGAAAAAAATTCACCCCTCATCCTTCACCCAGAAGAGCCACTGCTGATGTTGTAATGTACTTCTTCTGTTCTAACCGTGCACTAGAAGGACCATGACACCTGTTCAGAAAATATATCTGTGAACTTTGAAAAGTAGTAACAAAATCACTGTTACATCCCCCCTACGAATCAGAACGTGCCCAGGACCTCAGCATTCCCTGGATCAACCGTCCCATTACTCCTTCCCGCAGTGTCATGTCTCTGTGCCCTTGAACCATTTCTCAGCTTCGCCTGGCTTTGAACTTCCCACAGATCTAGTGAGACTGCGTGTGTTTTCTCGCTCTCAACACAGCGTCTGTGCTCTCCAGCCCTTTGCTGTGACAAGGCTCCTTTGTTCGGCTGAACTGGTGCAGAGGAGCCACCACCTGGTAGCACCTGGTCCTGGGCGACACTGGGCAGGGGTGCCTCAGCTCCAGAGCCAGCGGCAGACACCTGTGGAGCCCAAAGTGAAGCTTTCTCTGGGGCCTTGGCACTGGACAGCACGTTGTTTTCATTTATTCTCTTTTTTTTAAATGGAGACAGCTTAGGGTTTGTTTGTTGTTTTTCCTGATTACAAAAAGAAATTTAAAGATTCTTTTAAAAAAGAAAACAGAGGGAAGCCTGGGTGGCTTAGTTGCTTAAGCGTCTCCTTCCGCTGAAGTCATGATCCTGGGATCCTGGCATCAAGTCCCCAGTAGGGCTCCCTGCTCAACAGGGATTCTGCTTCTTCCTCTGCCCCTCCCCCCTGCTCATGCTCTCTCCCTCTCTTCAAATAAATAAATAAAATCTTTTCATAAATTAAAAAAATAAACAGCAGAAAAGTATAAAGAAGTAGCAAGCACAGCCTGGAAATTGTGCTGGTCTTATCAGGTGTATGTCCTTCCAGACTTGACCTTGCATTTCACACAGACAACAATTAGACGATAGATGATAGATGACAGATGATGGACAAGAGATGATAGACAGATGATAGGTGATTGGTAGACAATAGACGAGAGCTAGACGGAGACCTTCTTTTGTCACCGAACAACACAGCCACAGAGGAATGGGGAAACCTGGGCGTGCATTACCCTTGTGAGTGGGAGGCTCTAATGACACTCAGGCAGCCTGTCTTGGGTCCCACCAGTGCCACCATTCCATACAAGAAGCATCCAATGCGCTGGCCTCCTTCCCTGTGCACTAGACCCACCACAGACCTCGGGTTGACCATCACTGCATGGACAGAAGGTCATGCCTATCTAACCCTATGGAAGCATGTTATAGACCAACGTCCAGAAAGGCAGCACATACCCCCCACCCACCCCTCAGAGCCTGGAAGTCCTGCCTAGATCCTGAGGAAGGTACAGCTTGGGCGTGGACAGAGACACACCTGAGGACACTGTCCTCCCACCAGTCCCACTCTGATCTCAGCTCTGCCCTGAGGCAGGGGGCAGAGGGGGCTCTGAGACCTCTTTCCAGTTCCTTGGGGCACCCACCATGGGGTAACCCCTCCTCAGGAGGTCTCGGACCCCTCTCCCCAGTGATTACTCTGTGTCTCATTGGCAGAACTGAGCTCCAGGTAGGAGGAGAAGGCTCAGGGCTGCGAGCTCGGCCTCTGGCTGGTATCAGGGGGCTGGGAGGGTATGAATGCTGGAATGGGGGGCTGTGGGCCAGGAGCTGTGGAACCCACATGCATGGGACTCTGGGAAGGCACAGAGGCCCTGCTGGTGGTCCCCATAGTCAGGACTCTGACCACGTCCCTACTTGGTCCCCTCTGCCCCAGATAATACATGGCCCCTCTGTTTCTAAAGCCAGAGGCCCATCTGGCCTTCTTGAGGCAGCTGCCCTTGATGTGGAGGTTGGAGGGGAGACCTCCAGCATTAGGGCCTGGTGCCTCCATCCTGGTAGGGAAGGGTATTAGAGCCTGGGCTGACCTTAGAGATTGGGCTCCACATACCCATCTTTCTTAGGAGAAACTGAGGCCCACAGTGGGTGAAGGGCTTGCCTGGGCCCCACTGTGAGCTTGGCTACCAGCCCCAAAGCCCCGTGTTCTCTCTCACATGGTGCTCATATGTCCTTGGCCCTGAAAGCACCATCCCCCAACCCCACTGGGCTCCAGCTCTGTGACCTGTACCCTATGACTCAGCATTGTTACTGGACTGTGGAACTGAAGCACATTTAAGCACATCCTGGCTCAGCTGGCACTTGTCCTTGGGTAAATCAGTAAAGAGAAACCTCACTAAAGCAGACTTCAGAGGATAAAGGAGAGGCTGGAACCAAGAACCCTACTACTCAATGTCAATTTCAGGAAGCATGGTCAGTTACAGATCTCGCAGAAGAATCATCAATGGAAAATAATAATCAATTACAGGCCCCAAAAGGACCAGACCTACCTTGAATCTTCTGTAAGAAATCTACTACCTCTGCAACTCAGCCAACCAGATACCATCTTCAGCCTCCCCTCCTGCCACTCCTCCTTTCAGGCCTGGGGGAGCAGAGTGAGCCCACTCCCCCACACCCAACATCCTAGGTCCCTTCTGACAGGCCAGGCCTACCCTCCTAGCACTGCCCCAGCCCAAGGAGTCTCAGGTCCACACCTGAGAGAGGAGTTTGGGCCTATCAGGAGTTGATGGCCCAGAGGTCAGGAGCCCCAGCCAGGAGGTCACCGTGCACAGCACAGAAGCGTCACTCACACAGGGACATCACCGCCTCCCCTGGCTTTTCTCCATGTGCTGCACAGTGTCCCAGATACATTCCTGGCCAAGACATCCTGAGGGTCGCTGTACAGTGTCCTCTCTCTCCCTCTCTCTCTCTCTCTCTGTCTTACAAACACACACACACACACACATCCCAGTTCCCAGAATCCTGCCAGAACTCAGAGGCTGGGACTTCTCCCAGGGCAGGAGCTGGAGCAGCGGAGCTGGCTGTCTCTTACCCCTCACTCCCTCACACACAGGGTGCACAGCCTACCACATGGGAAGAAGGGATTGGGAGGAGGAATTTCCAGACCAGAGAGTCCCTGAAAGGGGTCTCCTCCATGCTAGATGGGGTGGGGAACCACAAAAATACCAAGAATGCTGTGGTGCACACAGAAGCATCAAATCTTAACCTGTGGTCAACCAACTCAGATCTTTCACTAAGAGAAGAAAAGCAACTAGTCAGGGTGCCTGGGCTCAGTTGGTTAAGTGGCTGCCTTCAGCTCAGGTCATGATCTCAGGGTCCTAGGATCAAGCCCCACGTTATCAGGCTTGCTGCTCAGTGAGGGGCCTGCTTCTCCCTCTCCTTCTGTTCCTCCTCCCACTTCTCTCTCTCTCTCTCTCAAAATAAATAAAATCTTTTTTAAAAAAGAAAGAAAAACAGTTGGTCAAACTGGACTCCCTTCGTTCCTGCCCTTGCCCCATAGTCCCATGCTTTCCCTACTTCCCAGGAAGAAACCCAACGTCTTTCAGTCTTCAAGTAGAAACTGATCTTCTCTGAAGCCTGGCACTGCTGTAGGGCCTGGACATGGCTGTGGCCTCAGAGACCACATCCCGGAGCAAAGTTCCAGTGAGTGGCAAAGGCCAGAAGAAACAACACGTTCTACTGTAATATGTGGCGTGATGAGTTCCTTACAGAAAGGAAGGGGTTAAGGGGGAGAGAGCGACAATTGTTAGTTTAGATGGATGGTCAGGAGAGGCCACTCCTGAAGAAAGTGAGAGGACCATCCCAGGTAGGCAACTAGGGAAGGGTGCTCCCTACAGAAGGAATAGTAAGTGCAAAGGCCCTGGGGTGGGGTGTACCTGACAAACTGCAGGAACAGCCAGGAGGCCAGTGTGGCCCCATCCAGGGAAGGGCAGGAGGCAGGAAAGGGAGCCAGTGTGTCCCTGGAGCTCTGCAGTTTATGCTGAGCCCCTTGCATTTTACTCCAGGTTCTCAAATGTACCCGAACATCACATGGACATATCTTGCTCCTCCTAACTTCCTACACAGATACGGACTGAGCAGGATGGCTCCGTGTATGAATAGACAGCACAGTACTGGCCGTCCCGGTAGATGGATGAACACTGGGGCAGTTCTGGTTCCTCCTCCACAGACCTGGCCCCAGGAACCCTGGCGCGTCTTCCGTGCACACACCAGCGCTTCTGGGGGCCACATACCAGACCTGGAACCGCAGGAGCAAAGGGCGTCTGTATTCCTCCAACTGCGAGGACATGGGGCATCTATGGTCACTTTTTCTTTGAGCTGCAGCTGGCTCTCATTTGCAGCTCAGAGACAGGCCACGCCCCGGGTCCCCATGTTTGAGCCCTTCCTTGGATTGTTGACGCTCGTAGGTTGCTGTCTCCGCGATGAGCATACCCCCGCGGCACTGGGAACCCTGATAGAGCCCCCTGGCATCAATCGGAGGTCACTAAGCCCCCCAATCCTGGTCCCCATTCTTCCCCGCCTAGTATAACCCTGGACTCTCGAGCCTCAGTTTCCCGTGGCGTCACTCGGAGGTCCCGAGCCCACCCCACCATCCTGGTCTCTGCTTGTTTCGGTCTGTGCGCCCGCGCGAGCCCTTCCCTGCTTTTCTAACGATAGGTTAGAGACCCCTGGTGGCCGAGGAGGGTGAGGCGAGTTCGGGAGCCCAGGCGAGATTGATGGAGGCTAGAGCCGGATTGGACCGGGCGCCCCCCACCACCCGCGGCGCTCCCATCCCCTCCCAGGAGAGCAGAGAGCTCTGGACCGCCTCCCTGGGACCCACACTCTGGGGAGAAGCTCGGCCAGCGGTGTGCCCGGAAAGAGGGCCCTCTCCAGGTTGCCCCTCACTTGCGAACAGGGCAGCCCGGCTTCTGGGGTTGAAGGCAGAAAGGTCTTGGAGCCCAAGGAACCCCTCCTCCCATCAAGCTGGGGGGCATCGCCAGCGCCATGCACCCTCTCATCAGGTTCCCATCCTGTGTGCGGCTCTCTTCCTAAGCCCGTGGCCCTTCCATGTAGAGCAAGGATCCTCCCTTGGCTCCAGAGGACCAATGAATGAGAGTGAAAGGCTGTGAGTCTTCAACAGGAGTGTGAGGGGTGAAGGAAGTGCCAGTCTCAGACTCCTGAGTGTGTGGGTGTGGGGTGTGAGTGTGTTTAGGTGTCTGTGTGTGTGTGAGCAAGGGAGAAGGTATGTAGTTGATTCCTCTCCTAGCTGACTCACACACATACACACACACCCACACAACAACTGGAGCTGAACAGAAGTTTGTGAACATTGATAAAAGGGAAGCTTGCTGAAATGGAATGGCAGGAGGTCTCTGACTTACTTCAGGGACCCAAGGGTTGTCAATCACAGACCCCCAGCAGAAGCGTCAACAGGAAAGAACCATCAATTACAGGCCCCAAGGGAGAAAGCTGTACTTTCTCTGCATCTCCTACAAGAAACTGACCACCCCAGCCACTCTACAATGAGAAACCATCATCACCCTGAACTCTTGGCTTTCTCCAATGCACTCTCCTTCAGAACAACCCCTCCCAGCTTCTTTTTTAGAAGATTTTATTTATTTGAAAGAGAGATAGAGAACACAAGTAGGCAGAGCAGCAAGCAGAAGCAAGCTCCCTGCTGAGCAGAGAGCCTGATGGAGGGCTCGATCCCAGGGTCCTGGGACCAGGATCTGAGCTGAAGGCAGCCACTTAACCAACTGAGCCACCCAGGTGTCCCTGAGCATCCAACTCTTGACTTAGGATCAGGTCATGATCTTAGGGTTGTGGGATTGAGCCCTGTGTGGTGCTCCACGCTGGGCAGGAAGTCGGCTTGGGATTCTCTCTCTCTTTCCCTCTGTCCCTCCCCCTGACCTGCTTGTGTTCTCTCCCTCTCTTAAATAAAGAAAGGAGGGAAGGAAGGAAGGTAGGAAGGAAGAAAGAAAGGAAAGGAAGGAGGGAAGACAAGAAGGAAAGAAGAGAAAAGAAATAGCCAAACCTCTGTCATGGTCCAAAGAGATGTTTTCCCAAATGATAATCTGGAAACACTGACACCCAACAATTGGCACCCCAAAAGGAAAAACAAGATTGGAAATCTAATAGCTGTGGTTTGATAAGCAGTGAGAACTCTGATTTGGATGAAATAACAATCCGACCTGATCAGAAACACTAAATTTCCCACTACCCTACTACTGTACATACAGTAAACCATTGGTGTACTGATATAATTGTGGCATTCATGAGCCAATATTGCTGGGGAAATATTAATAAATAATTAATTATAACAATTAAATAATATAAAATATAATAATTATTATAAAATTCTAAAAAAATAATAAATAACTAAAATTGCCTACCTCATTTGTCCCAGCTGTCAAAGTACAGTCCAGGAAGTCCTGTTTAAACTGTGCCCAGACACTTTCAACTGCCCGCTGGACCATTTGAGTTTTGGCAAATGGGTTTCATACGGCTTCCCCGGTTCCATGGATAGGAATATGTTTCAGTCATGGTTTGTATGATTTCTCACTAGGCTGATACTTGCCCTTGCAGACAGGCTGCTGCTTTTTCTGCAGCTAAATTCTCTTAGAAAGGTTATCCCTGGGACGCCTGGGTGGCTCAGTCAGTTAGGCATCTGGCTTTGGCTCAGGTCATGATCCCAGGGTGCTGGGATCGAGTCCCACATCGGGCTCCCTGCTCAGCGAGGAGTCTGTTGCTCCCCCTGCTTGTGCTCCCTCTCTCCCTGACAAGTACATAAATAAAATCTTTAAAAAAAGAAAAAGATTTTGCCTATGGGGGAATCCCTCTAGAACTTCATGGTAACCATGGAACCCATTTTACTGACCAGGTGCTTCAGCAAGTGGTTTTGCCAGTTTTACCACACTTCCACGGTGCAGACCATCCTCAATCCTCAGGGTTAGCTGAACACACTAATGGCACTGTTAAGACACGACTGGCCAAATTTGTAGAGACAAATATACGTACAAATTTGTGGAGACAAATACAAATACATGGTCGAAAGCATTGTCATTGGACCTTTTAAATCTCAGATCTACCCCCTTTGGAACGTGTAGACTCTCACCATTTGAGATAATCCTGGGACCTCAAACGCACTTGGCACCAGTCTCCTTTGACCCACAATTGATAAAAGAGATCTATTTCGGTATTGTAAAGGTTTAGTTGCTTCTATTAAAAATAACCTTCGGTAGAACAATCTTTTCACCGTGCACTCCCAAGAGATGAAGTTCTTGACCAGCATGACTTCCAGGCTGGGGATTTTGTCTGTTGGAAAAGACACCTCCGGAAAGACTCTTCAACCTTGCCAGAAAGGTCCTTATCAGGTACTGCGAGCCATCCCTCGTGCCACCAAACTCCAGGGAACAGACTCTTGGATTCACGTGACATGTAAAGAAAGCACCAAACCTTCTCTGAACCTGCACAGCATCTGGTAACCTAGAATTGAAGCAGATGACATCTGATGAGACCACTTTGCCAAGATATCCAGACCAGGCCTGTTAGAAGGTTCCAGATTCGCAGAAGTTTCTCTTTTTCATCTGGACCATTGAATGACTCTGGATTCTTATCCAGGTTCATGGTTTCTGAGTTTATTAGACTGTATCATGGATAATACATTCCATTCCAGTTTGAGATAACAGCACTGTTCTAAAATGTCCTCCAAGTTTTGCTGTTTTGCGAAAAATTCATCTGCTATTGCTTCACGTTTGTGCCTGCATTACATCGTCTCAAATGCACTTGGTTAATTGCAAGAAAGGGTGCTTTTGCAGTATTCATTATTTTGCTTTCATGGCTGCTTTAAGTGGGGACTTCGAAGAGGCATACGTGATGTCAAGTTTACCTCTACAAGGGGAACTTTTCTCCCTTAAGTTGAAATAAGTGCCAACAAATATATTTAGTTGGTTGCTTTTAGACCTAGGACTTGGGGGTCTAAAACCTTTGGCTCATGATGCAATTTGGAATTGTCTGTGACTTTTGATTCTGTACTTGTTGGCTGTCAAACCTTTGTAAAAACGGTTTACCCAAAGGAGGAGATGGTCTCCAGGGTTTAGGATCTCAGTAAGTATGGACTACAGATGGGAAGTGCCTGAGAGTTCTCTTGCTTCCCCTCCTTGTTACTCGAACACGGTCTCAGTAGGTTTCCAATCGGTAGTTTCTCTCCAACGTGACACATGACACCCAGGAAAGGTCTTTCCTGGCACCAGGGGACGAAAGGCCAGTGAATTTAAGAAACTCTGACTTTTGGTCAGCAATGCTTTCAGAGAAAGATCTTGATCAAAAAGAAGGAAATGTGAAAATTGATAAAGGGAAAACCTCGCTGAGATGGAGTTGGGACGCCAGAAGAGGGAAGCTCTGGTGCCATACCACTTGATCAAAAGTTGTCAATTAAAGGGGTGCCAGGTGGCTCAGTCGTTAAGCATCTGCCTTCTGCTTGGGTCATGATCCCAGGGTCCTGGGATGGAGCCCAGCATCGGGATCCCTGCTCAGTGGGAAGCCTGCTTCTCCCTCTCCCACTCCCCCTGCTTGTATTCACTCTCTCTGTCAAATAAATAAATAAAATCTTTTTTAAGAAGTTGTCAATTACAGACTTCTCTCCCGCACCCCCAAAGAAGAATCCTCAGTAGGAAAGAATCATCAATCACAGGCCCACAGGAAAAGACATACATTACATTTCGTACAAAAAAATCAACTACCCCAGCAACTCAAGCAGTGAAAAACGGCCATCACCTTGAGCTCTTGCCTTTCTCCAATGGACTTTCATTTAAAACAGTCCTTCCCAACTTCTCTTTCTTTTCCATGAAATAATGTTCCTCTGCTTTGTTTGGTGGACTAGCCTATGATTTTTGCTATAACTTATTTGTCCCGAATTATAGTTCTCTGCTCTACATAATGCCATTTTTGCTGGTAAAATAACAGTGACTGCCTTGTTTTGAAGGTCAACAAATCAAAGTGGCAAAAACAGGTTTTATACAGGCACTACTGCAAGAGGGGCAAAGAGGCTTAGTATAGAGACAAGTTCAATTCAAACACAGCATGGGCAAGAGAGCATTTGTCGCCAAAGAGCAGGGTGAGGGGCAGTGAATGGAAGATTACTAAGAGGGGACACCATGGGTAAGGAGGATTCTGGCTAACCTGACTTAACACAGAATCTTTGCTGAAGACAAGCTAGGGCGATCAGACCTCACCTGGGGGATGGAGGAGGATGGGGAACACAGTCAATATCAAAGCTGAGGGATTCTGGTAAAACTAACTTCTGAGGGTTCTTGCTAAAAAACAGATTTTAGATGGAGTGGCCGGGGTGGCTCTGTCAGTTAAGTGTCCGACTCTTGATCTCACCCTGGGTCTTGGTCTCAGGGCCTGGAGTTCAAGCCTGGTGTTGGGCTCCATGCTAGGTGTAGAGCCTACTTAAAACAAAACAAAACAAAACAAAAAAACAGATTTTAGAAGAAAATGTACAGATGGGCCTAGGAGAAGGTTCAGGAGCCTGACAACAGTTTTAATACATCTAGTTTTAGATTGTAGGGAAAAGGAGGGAGGGCTGTTACAAATGCCTACATGGGCACCTGGCTGGCTCTGTTGATTGAACAGGCAACTCTTGATCTCGGGGTTGTGAGTTCAAGCCCTATGTTGGGTATAGAGATAACTTAAAAAATAAAATCTTCAAAGTAGGGGCACCTGGTTGCTCAGTCGGTTAAGCATCTGACTCTTGATTTTGGCTCAGGTACTGATCTCATGGTTGTGAGAGCAAGCCCTATCTTGGGCTCTGTGCTAGACATGGAACCTGGTTGAGATTTTCTATCTCTGCTCCTCCCCCCACCCACCTCCCTCTCCCCCACATACCTGCTCTCTCTCTGTCTTTAAAAATAACTGAATAGGGGCCCCTGGGTGGCTCAGTGGGTTAAAGCCTCTGCTTTCGGCTCAGGTCATGATCCCAGGGTCCTGGGATCGAGCCCCGCATCAGGCTCTCTGTTCAGCAAGGAGCCTGCTTTCCTTCCTCTCTCTCTCTGCCTGCCTCTCTGCCTACCTGTGATCTCTGTCAAATAAATTTAAAAAAAAATTAAAAAAAAATAACTGAATAGACTGATGATTCACAGACCTGTACCCCTGAAACAAATAATACATTATAATTTAATAAATAAAATAGAATAAAATATTTAAAAGCTGAATAAAATCTTAAAAGTAGATAAGTAAACAAATGCATGTATGTTCATGCAGAAGCAAGAAAGAAATGCTGGGAACTACTGTTTTCTGTGCTGGTTCGCTGGCTGCAGCTAGTGCTTATTGCTTCCACTGCCCGTTCTGTATTCCCTTGGCCTTCACCAAGCAACTCAGCAGGCCTGGCTACCTTGTCCAGTGCGGTAATCCAAATCTCCCTTCTGGAGGATCTAGGACATGAGCCCTTCTGACCGAGGGAGGCGGGAGTAGTTGGCATGAACTGTCCTCTCAGGATGAAGGTACCCTGAGGTCCTCGGAGCTCCACATTCCTCCCAGCTCCCAATACTGACAGGCTGATCACCCACACCTGTGGGTGATCTTGTGCCCTGGCATGAGATGCCAGGCGGCCTCTTACTGCGTCCTTGGAAAAAGCATGCTTCTCTTGGGGACGAAAACTTCTCAACTAGCAGAGCCTGAAGTTGTGTGTATGGGAAACACATCTTACTGCTGGTGCCCCGGCCTGTAAATCCTGGCTAGGGGGTGAAGCGGCCCCACTTTCTCTGCTACACGTTTATGGTTTCTAGCATCATTGTGCTGTATTCCAAGAACATAATCTGTACTTCGGCCTAGCCCAGCATGTGTGCACTTTTTTTCCATGTGTCCTTGGAAAGAATGTGTTCCTCACTTGGCACGCTCTGCTCCATAGATGGCTGTGAGGTCAACTGTCTTGTTCAAGTCCTCTCTAGCCTTTTTCATTCACAGCCCTCTTCTTCTACAAGTTACTGGTAGAGATGTGTAAAAATCTGGTAGCACCTGTGCATGTAGTAAGAGCCTCCAGGCTTGGCCTCCTGTGACCCCAGAGCTGGAGGTGCGCTTCCCCCACACAGGTCTGGCTTCAGACCAGTGGGCATGGCTGAAGCAAAAGGGAGAGGAGATGGTGTGGAGAGGCGGGAGGGGAGGCAGCTACTGGACATCCCAGAGGCTGGGAAGCACCTGTCCTGTGAGCAGGGTCCTGCTCTCGGTAGCTCTATGGGACAGGCTCCTGGCGCCCACTGGTGGCCTCTTGCTTCACATCTGATACTTAGCCTCTGGAAAGCACTGAGGTCTCAGACAAGGGGATCCCCCTGTTGCCCCAGCCCGGTTCTCCTCTGTCCCCGTGGATTGGTGGGTCTCTTCGTCTCCCTCCCTTTCACTCCCCTGCTCCAGGTACTCTAGACTCTTGCCCGCATTCTCAACATTGGTGCCTGAGAACACAAAACACTAAGGTCTCCCGTTACAATCTTGAAACGGACGCCAGGCTCTTCACTTTACTCTATGGACCGGCTTTCCCTCAAGAGTCCTGCTGGGCCCTGGCTCCATCACACTGGAAAGAAACCAAGGACAAGGTGAGCTTCAGTCACTGTGAGCATCTGAGAGCCCTGGCTATCTTGGGCAGGGGCCAGGCTGTGGAGGGTGAGGGCTCAGGCAAAACTGTAGTTGGGGATGCCCGGGGAGCTTGCAAAGTCAATTTTAGGAGATATGTAAATATGCCAGGTCTTGAGATGATGTGAAAGTGTCACCGTGAGACACAGAGGAGGACAGTAACCCTATCTTGGACCCACTGTCTCTTCTCATTCTCCACTAACTGAGGTGTTGACCCTCACCCTGAACATGGCCTTCTTCTGCTGCACCTAACACCTGCAGTACAGCACAGAGCCAGGAAGGGCACAGTGGGGGAACCTGGCCTTCTCAGAGTAGCTAACCCTGGAGAAAGATGCCCCATCTTCAGCCATGTTCTTTCTGTGGTTGGGAGACAACAGTCCCCCAAAGGGCACCCTTCCTTTCTTCCCGCCAAAGGAACATAGGGTTCAGCGTGGCGGGGGCATGGAGGGCCTGGGTGAGGACGAAGGTTCATGTCTGGAAGGGCCTACAGGCCGGCCTCAGCAGAGGTTACATAGAAACCAACAGGGGTTGGGGTACCTGGGTGGCTCAGTGGGTTAAAGCCTCTGTCTTTGGCTCAGGTCGTGATCTCAGGGTCCTGGGATCGAGCTCCACATCAGACTCTCTGCTTAGCAGGGAGCCTGCTTCTTCCTCTCTCTCTGCCTGCCTCTCTGCCTACTTGTGATCTCTGTTATATAAATAAATAAAATCTTTTTAAAGAAAGAAAGAAAGAAAGAAAGAAACCAACAGGGGTGTTTGAGGAAGGGAGTGACCCCATCCGACTGAGTCAGAATGATCACTCGGACATGGAGGGGAAGTCAGGTCAGTGGTGGGAGGCCCTGCAGTAGGCCAGCGGTGGACAGCAGCAGCCCTGAGTAGGAGCAATCAAGTGACAGGAGGAAGTAGCCTTGAGAGAGTAAGGCCCAGACTTGGGGTGGGGAAGAGTGAATGAGAAGGCAGGAGAGGAGGTGGTGTCTGGCTCTTGGCTTGGGAACAGCAAGTCCGGAGAGAAGAACAGGTGAATGTGTGCTGAAAAAAAAAAAAACAAAAACCCTTGCTATGCACAACAGGCAGGAGTATGTCCCCTTCACACAGCACAGGCTCCAGTCTCCAGCCCACCTTGAGACATGGTGGTAGGTCCCTCCCCTCCAGGACTCAGGTAAAAAGGAAGATGGGCAGAGAGGGAGGCCCCTATAGGGGAACTCCCAAGATGGGCCATCAGAGGGAGGGAGAGGCATTGGGCTTTATTTACAAGACCCACACAAACCCCCACCAGCCTCCAGGAAGGCAACTGTGCCCCTTTTCCACCCCCAGCACAAGCCTAGGACAGCTCTTCACTTTTGGGGGTGCCTGCAGCATGTGAGAAGACCCACCCAGAACCACACAAGGGACCACTTCCTTTTCCAAGAGGCAATGTGAGGGTTACATAAGGAGCACGTTATTACTTGGCTGTTTGTGACTCACTCTCACTTCAGGGGTTCCAGGACCTGGAAGACCTAAGTGAGGTCCAGAAGGCAGAAACGGTGGTGCTTCCAGTGATCTCCAGGAAGAAGGTGAAGCCTGGCTAAGGGTGTTGGTAAAGGGAAGCGGGGACTGAAAGACACTTCACTTGGGGAGCTCTGGTAACAACATTTCACGTGTTTGTAGGCGGCCACCAGAAGGCACTTCTGGACCTCAGAAGGCAGGCAACCCCCGGGGGGGAGGCCGTGGACCCTGGAGGGTCTTCAGCAATGTGCTCCCCACCAGCATTCTGAGTGTGTGCAAGGGTTATGGCCTCTGGTACAGTAGGCATGGTCCACATCCTGACACCCCAATTCCGCACTCACCAGGCAGCCTTCTGATGCAGTGGCGTGGGTCATTAGATACTGAAGATGGGGTTCTCCGACAAGAAAAGGGCTTCTCTTTCCCCATCCCCAGTAATTCTGTGCATTGGAATTCTGGCAAATACATATATCCACCTTTTGTGACGTTGGCAAACGTCCACTTGTCCCCAAGGGCTGAGCAGCTCCAAGCGGACAGAGAATACTTGGTTTTCACTTTGGACTGTGGTGACTAAACCACCTGCTGCCTGAAAAGTCCTGCCAAGAGCTGCCCAAGGCTGCAGCAGAACCTCCAGAATTCTTCCTTCCCACAGCTGCTGGGGAGATCTGACACCAAAGCACCTCACTTATGCTATAGTCATGGCCTCTGTTTCCCCACCTGCCACAGGAGGGGCCGAGTGCCCATATTCTCGAGCCTCTGCAATTGTGACAGTGCTTCCCCCTACCACCACAGGAGAAGGGGAAGGGGGAAGGCTGACCAGGGAAGCCACCTGGGACAGAGAGGTGATGGGGATGGGGGTTATGCAATCGGGGTTCCCGCTTCTTGTCCAGATGACTATACATGTTGACTTCGGGAGTGTGGGGAGGGATCTGTGAGGTCTAATTCTTTGCTACATCTGGCAGTTTTTTCTAAAAAGTAAGCCACAATGTACCATTCCAAGTTATGTTGAAAGAACTTTGGGGGCGCCTGGGCGGCTCAGTGGGTTGAGCTGCTGCCTTTGGCTCGGGTCGTGATCTCGGGGATCTGGGATCGAGTCCCGCATTGGGCTCTCTGCTCAGCGGGGAGCCTGCTTCCCTTCCTCTCTCTCTGCCTGCTTCTCTGCCTACTTGTGATCTCTCTCTGTCAAATAAATAAATAAAATCTTAAAAAAAAAAAAAGAAAGAAAGAAAGAAAGAAAGAAAGAAAAAAAGAACTTTGGGAGTGAGAATCAAAAATTGAAATATTTCAATCCTCTTTGCCCCCAGTTTGCCATGCAGGTTTGTATGTCTGACTCCTCTGAGTTCCAAAGGGCTGTGAGGCGGTATCAGCCAGGTGCGTTGCAGCCAGAGGCTGACTTCAAGAGTGGGCTCAGGACAGAGCCTGGCATTGACCAAGGCAGGAAGGAGCAGGTGTGCCCAATGACAGACCCTCAGGATCCCCAGAAATAATACTCCACATGTGGCGAATAACTCCTAGAGATGGGGCTAAAATGAGCATGGCCTCTTCTGGGTTAAGTGAGTTCATCTATATAAAAACATAAGCATGAAGATAAATTATGACTTACTCTAAATTGTGATATGAATACTTCTTGCATAAAAAGAAAAAGAATTATAGAATCAGAAAATAAAATCCAACACTTTGCTGTTTATAAGTTATACAGCAAAATATATACACAAATTTTGAAAATAAAATGCTGAGTGAAAGCAACTCTCATGCAGATGCAAATTGAAAAAAAGCAAGGGGCTTCAATTATGGTATCTGGAAAAGAAAAATGTAAGCTAGAAGCATTCAAAGAGGCAAAGAGGGCAGAGAAAGGCACAATTTTTCAATATAGTACTATTAAATATATATGCTCCAAATATCCTGGTACTTACTTAGTGATACCCTGTTTCTCAAAAAGGATTTGAGGAAACTGCAGATCACACCTAACATTACAACAATGAACATAAAATAGAAACAAATGAAGTGAAACAGAAATAACAAAGTAAAAAACACAAAATCAGACTATGATCTGATCATGTCAGTGAGTGCTCCTGTTTTGGGGCTCACAGAGCCTTTCCAGAATGTGGGGAATGCTACATGTCCCCCCACCCCCTGACCCCGAACAATCCATTCACGTTCATAACCCCCAGCTTTGTTCCACCCCCTATGCCAACTCTACAATAGACCTTCGTGCTCCTGGACTCCTGGGCAGTATGCAGACCCCAGGTTAAGAAATGTAAAGTAAACAACAGAGAAAGTATGAACTTGAATAAAGTAATTTAAAAACAAGTTAACAAATAGAACGGATGGAGTACAAACCCATTTCTTGAGAGTACACAAATGCTTTATAAAAACCAATCGTATCTTCAGGCCCAGCGTCATTCTATGGACACTTAGAAATGTTGATACCACAGCACAGTAAGAAAGAATGGCAATGACCTATGCATTCATCACTTGGAAGTACAGAAAAAATAACAACCCTTGGGCCAAAAGGCAATTCCTCGTACGGTAACAAGAACTTGCATGTGTCAAGTTGAAAGAGGGCAGAAAAAGCTCTAAGAAATAAGTCCTAGACCAGAGTACCTGCATTTACTAGAAACATTAAAAATATGATTAGCTATAGCTAAATAAATTCAGAAATATAAAATATGAAGTTAAAAAAAAAGAGCAGACAATAATACACTTGGACAAAACCATCCAATTAGTCAATAAAACTGAAAGCTGGAGCTTTTTAACACTCAACATCTGCCATTAGAAGGAAAAAAAGAAAAAAGTAAGACAAACAAAAACAACAACTAAATCCAAGGATGGTTAAAATATTACCAGGATGTTCTCTTGTAATACTATAGTGTTCCAGAACCTAAATAAATTGAACGATTTGAAAATATATAAAACGGTGAAGGGATGCGAACAGAAGGGACTAGGTCCTGCTCAGTCTTTGAAAAGTACCTGGTTCCACCATTATGGGAGAATCTGTCCACCCTTCTGAAAAGAGGGTCTCAATGTTACATAAATTGTCAAGAGGAAGGAGGAGACGGGGGTCGGGGGATGAGGAAGAGGAAAAAGTGCATATCCCAAAACGCAAGAAGGGCATCAAATAAGCTAAGGGAAGCCAGGAGACAAGGGAGCATCCAGGCAGGGTGGCCTGAAGCCCCTGTGGTCTGTTCCAAAGGAGCAAGCCAGATTGGCTGAAATGGGGGCTTATCCGCAGAACAGCCTGAGGGTTGGTTTTAAGGAAAGTGGTGGCATGTGCAAAAAGATGCTTTAGGAAAATCAATTTGGCTGGTGTGTGCAGAAGCACACGGAGAGACATCAAAGGTAGGAAACTGATGACTGCCAGGTGAGGACAGGCCTGGCCAAGGCAAGGCCAAATGGGGGTGCCAAGGAGGTAGATCTTGGGGGGGGGGGCTGCTGTTCCACCCATGCTGAGCAGGGGTCTCAATTCTCTCTGCACTTTTAGTAAGTGACTGTAGACCCTCAGTGCACGCCACCTGCCCACAATACGTGGGGTCAGCTGGTCAGGCTGGTCTAGCTGGTGGTACGCTAGGTTCTAGGAGACCCGGGTGCTGGCTCGAGGTTTCACACATTCATGCAACAGAGAGGAGCTGGACAGGAGCAGCTGCTGTCCCCATGGCTGGGACGCCCACTGTCATCCCCCCAGCTGGAGACCTGGCCTTTTAAAGTCTCCAGCCTGCCAAGCTCCACTTACTAAGTAACCATTACTTGTCCATTTGTATTCATCAAAACAATACCTGACCGCCAAGCTGAGCTGAAACAGCCAGTATTCCCATGATCATGGGATCCCAGCCATAAACTTTTGGAAAACTTCAGAATCGCTCAGACTGGCAGAGGAGCCTGGGGGAAGGCAGTACCAAAGAGATCCCGGTGGACACATGAAGGCCCAAGGACCAGGGCCAGACACCTCTCAACCAGCCAGACACGGTGCGGCCCGTGCCGATTCCTGGCAGAAGGGAGGCATGGGGACTGAGACAGAATGGCCACCTTCAAACGCTGCTCATGCCAAGCACATTTGGGAGACGCTGGGGTCTTACGATGCCTAGCATAGGGCTCACACCCTGGCTATGTACTAGAACATTCTAATCACCTAGGGAGCTTTAAAAACATACCACTGTCTGAGCCCCACCTCTGGGGATGCCAACCGAATTGGTCTAGGCAGGCAGCAGGCAATGGTACTTTTTGAGCAAAGCCTGAGGAGAGGAGAGAAGCATGGGGACGCAGGCTGCACAGACCACACTGCCGCTGGGGAGAGCTTCAGGATGACATCTGGAAATGGTCCCTGTGTGGGAGGTGGCCCCACAGGGCACCCACAGCCCCGGGGGCAGGTTGGAGGGGGTGATGGAAAGCCTGAGCCCCAGTTCCACGAGAGGGTGGGCTGCAGACCCTGGCATCCAGGGAACCAGCAGGGATGCCTCTCCTGCCTTTAGGAAATAGATCTCTGGGTAGGGCAAGGGTCCCTCTGGGTCTCCATCCTCAACTGCCAGTTGCCAAAGCACTTCCTGGCTGGTTTCATTCTGAACGGGAGTCAGCCAGGTCCCAATAGCCCCATCTCATAGATTGACAAACAGAGCCTTGGAGTTTCCTCAAGGTCACACAAGTAGGAGGAGTGGAACTGGGATCTGAACTGGGACCTCTGACTGGATGGCCGTGCTTCCCACGTCCCCCAGCACTGCAGAGCCACTGGACCAGAAACCAGCCATGGGGCCGACTAAGGCATGCTGTGGTCTGGGGAGGCTTAGGTCTTGTGGAGAGGTTATAACTGGAGGGCACTAATGCCTTGGGCCAGGCTGAGTCAAAGCCAAGGTCAAATGTCCTCTGGCCTACAGGACCAAACCTCTACCATCCTATGAAAGAGCCATCCGCCAGAAACTATTCTTAACTAACCCAGAACAGGGATCAAGAGACCATGCCAGGGGCTTGCCTCCCTCTTCCCCAACCCCAGAATGAGTCCTTTCAGACCCTCCCTTTCTTCTGTAACCTGTTGTTGGTTGTCCCCGCCAATGCTCAAGCCAGGTGGAAGATTCCATTTTGCTGTTAACCTATCTAATTCCGGATTCATTTTTCTTTAGCGGATTTGGACTGTGAGCACAGTTCTGTCTTCTCAAAGTGCCAGACGGTAGCTGATGTTAAAGAGTCCATCTGACATTTTTGTGTGTTTCACTCAACTTTCTCCCTCTGTTTATTCTTCTGGATTTTGACAAAGGCAAAAAGATGGCAAAACCCAATCTCCCAGGCTTGGGAGTCAAATGTAAATGACTTGAAGGCCAGGTCTCTTTTGGGGTGTGCCTCTGTTTCAGGGGCCTTCCCATTACTCCACCCTCCCTGCCACTCAGTAAACCGGCTGCGTGTGGGGCACCCGGGGGTCCGTGAGGGGGCCTGGCTGCTAGCATGTGTGGCCAGAAGCGCTGGGGGTGGCACATTTCCATTTGGCCCTGGGATCAGGGAGGTGGGCAGGGTCTTTCAGACAAGGCGATGGGGTGTGAGCTCCATCTGGGAAAGGGTCTCAAGCTTTAGTGTGAGTTCCTCCTTCTAAAGCTTCTCCCCAGCATGGATTTTCTGATGCCGAATAAGGTGTGAGCTTCCCCTGAAGGACTTGCCACATTTGTTACACTCGTAGGGCTTCTCTCTGGTGTGGGTTTTATAGTGCTCAATAAGGGCTGACCTGTGCCGGAAGGCTTTGCCACACTCGTTGCATGCGTAAGGTTTTCTTCCGGTGTGGATTCTCTGGTGCTGAATGAGGGCAGAGCTATGGCAGAAGGCCTTCCCACACTGGCTACACTCATAGGGCTTCTCCCCAGTGTGGATGCGCTGGTGCTCAATGAGGGAGGAGCTCTGGCTGAAAGCTTTCCCACACTTATGGCATTTGTAGGGTTTTTCACCAGTGTGGGTCTTACGATGTTCAATGAGGTTGGAGCTCTGGCTGAAGGCCTTCCCACACTCTTCACATTTGTAAGGTTTCTTCCCAGTGTGAATCCTCTGGTGCCGAATGAGGTGGGACCTGTGACAAAAGGCTTTCCCACAGAGATCGCATTCGTGAGGTTTCTTGAGCGTGTGGATTTTCCGATGTTGGCTCAGGCCGGAGCTCTGGTTGAAGGATTTCCCACATTCCTTACACTGATAAGGTTTCTCTCCTGTATGGATTCTCTCGTGTTTTCTGAGACTTGAGCTCCGGCTGAAATCCTTCCCACATTCCCTACACTCATACGGTCTCTTTCCAGTGTGGGTTTTCTGGTGTTGCGTGAGGGCTGAGCTCTGGCGAAAGGCTTTTCCGCATTCCTGGCATTCGTAGGGCTTCTCCCCAGTGTGGATGATCTGATGTCTGAGAAGGTGTGAGCTCTGGCTGAAGGCCTTCCCACACTCACAGCACTCATAGGGCTTCTCCCCGGTGTGAATCACCAGGTGCCTGAGGAGGTGTGAGCTCTGGCTGAAGGCCTTCCCACATTCCCGACATGCATAGGGTTTTGCGGGTGGTGCAGTTCTGTGAGGCTCGTTAGGTCCTGAGTGTGCCCTGTTCACCTTCTCACAATTGTGTTTACTGGGTTCCTCTCCACTGTGGATTATCTGACACATACTAAGGTCTGATTTCTGGAAGAAGGTTGGGCTGAAGATGTCATCATCCTGGGGTCTGTTCACCGGGGGGGTACTCTGATGCTGAACAGGGCTTGAGCATAGGCTGAAATTGCCCTCATAATCGTCATGTTCCTCATCTTGCTCCCCGAGAGGGATCTCCTTATAAATAACAGCCATTTGCTCTAAACCTCTTTCCTGAAGAAAAGGGTCCCCCAGGTCCTCCTCTGGGAAGAGTCCTTGCTGCATCTCTAAGCTGTCCCCAAACACAAAGGTCTCACCAAACTTGGCTGCTGGGGGAACCTCCATTGTGAATCTAGTGTCACCCCCAATGACTGTATTTCTTGAAAGATCGTCTTCTTAAGAGCACTTACTGTTCTCCCAATCTGAGAAGAAAACAAGGGACATTGTCAAGTCTGCAGATCAGGCACCTAGGACGTACCTCCTGCCTGTGCCAGAATCTATCGTGGACCAAACGAAATAGCTATAAGATCCAAGCTGGCCCTTGAGATGAACCCCACTGAGTTAGAGCCAAGTCTGATTTATCAGAAACACTACAAAGAAGATGGACAGAATCAAGTGCTATACCATGGGATCTAGAATCTAAAGACTGAAGGTGTTCAGAAAGGTAGACAAGAACAGAAGTGGAGCCACTGTAGAAAGGGGGGCAAGATTCTGGCTAATGGAGGATCTTGACGATGGCAGTTTTTGAGAGAGTGCAAACTTCCCTCCTCTACTAGGTTAGCTGCAGCCCCTCCAATCAGGTGCCCAAGCCACAACTCTGGGAGTCAGCCTAGACATTCCCCCTCTCCCCCCCCATACGTCTAGTCTGTCCATTTCCTGAGGCTCTATTAAGAGGTCTCTGTCTCTCCGTCAGTCTGCAGCTCAGGCCTCATGCAATTCCCCAGGATCACTTCAATGCTCACCGCCCAAATGACCACCGACCCCCAGCTTCTACTCCTCCCTCAGGTCTGTTTTCTACCTTGACACCAGCGTCAAATACCCCAAACACAGGCCCGATCATCCGCCTCAGGATCTCGAGGCAGCCCAAAGCCTTCACAAAGCCCTTTGCGCTAGCCGTCCCAGCCCCAGCTCCAGCCTCCCCTTCCACATAGCCCTAGCTGCTGCTTCATCCTCCTAACAGGTTCCCCTCCCGTCTCAGATTGCCACTGGCTCATCTTCCCAGACTCAGTCTTAATGTCCCTTTTTCTGCACCCTAAGTCTTGTGATCTCAGGCTCAGGGACCTGCAGAGCTCGGTGCACGTGTCCATCAAAGCACTCACAACCCTGGATGGCAAACATGCTGCCTGAGAGCTCCCTGGGGGCAAGTACTGTGCTCCTTCAACGTGAAGCCCCCAGCCCCCAGCACAACAGGACAATCTCCACACACAGTGGTTGCATAAATACATGACTGAATGGAAGAAAAGTCATGTTTTCCTGCTAGAACTGGTGGCTACACTTTTTTGAGGGGAGGGGGGCACAGAACTCTATTCAAATAAATCATCTGGGAGATACAAATAAATAAAAGATAAAAGCAGAGGTGCTCCAGTTAATGGGGGTTGTTTTCATAGGGACGTGGATGGATCCCAGAACACCCCCCCATCCCACTGTGGTGGCCTCCGAGGGAGCCTCTCGGGACCTCATTCAGAAATTGCTGTGCAAGGGGCGCCTGGGTGGCTCAGTGGGTTAACCCCCTGTCTTCAGCTCAGGTCATGATCTCAGGGTCCTGGGATCGAGCCCTGTATCGGGCTCTCTGCTCAGCAGGGAGCCTGCTCCCCCCTCTTTCTCTGCCTGCCCCTTTGACTACTTGTGATCTCTCTCTTTCTGTCAAATAAATAAAAAATAAAATCTTAAAAAAAAAAAAGAAACAAATTGCTGTGCAAACTGAAGGGAAACCCCAGGAATCATAACGATAATAGCTCGTGTTTATTGAGCATCTACTATGTGCTAGGCACTACTAGACCTTCTATAAGCACATGTGCATTTAATCCTCACAATTCTATATACAAAGGTACTATTAGCAATACACTGAAGCATAGACAAGCAGCTCAAAAACACACTAAATTAATCAGCATAGTCGCAATGGAACTCTTTCTTATTTGGAAACGATTTTTTTTTTAACGAATAATCAGGCGATACGAAGGCCAGGTGTGGAAAAAAAGCACAGAACTGAAGTATTCTCAAAAATTCTTTGATCACTTATCTCCCCTTCCCCTCTTCTTCAGCAACCAGAATCTCCCATCCTCCAGGTTCTCTAGATTGATCTCATTGGGTCTAACAACCCACTGATTTCATCTTGGCTCTCCACTTCTAGTCCACCCTTTCCTGTCTAGCTTAGACTCCATTGTGGATTGAACCATAAACACTGACCAGCATCACGTTCCTCACCTCCTTGCCCTGCTGCAACCAGCCACCAAATACCAAAGCTCTCTGTCAATTCCTCCTAAGATGTTAAATGTTGCCAAAGAAAATCATAGGACTGTGTACTGCACTGAGACAAATTTCAAGTTTCCAATTCCAGCTGGGACTTCAGCATCTTCAGCTCTTCCATCCAGTGACCTCCTTATGGCCAATCCCTCTCTTCTCAGACCTCACTTTCCCACCCCTTTTGGCAGTGCTCACCAAAAGCTCCCTTCTCAAAACCCTTCATTTCAAAAGTTGCAAATTGGCAGCCTGAGGATCTTGCCACAGACGCGTTTTGTTTGGCTCGGGAAAGAGTTGGAAACTTCTTTTTGTTTGACTTAGCTGCCAATATTGGAAACTCTGTAGGTTTCAGGCTTTCTCTTGAAAACCTGGAAGATGTGATAAAACGGGTCTACCCTGCCATTAAACCCACCTTGCATACCTGAACGCCTCAAGATTTTGAGACCCCCACCCCCTTTCCCACCTCCTTCTTTATTCCCTTCATTTATGAAAGTTCTTTCTCCCACTCCCCGTTTTAATGCTCTCCGATCCCTTTTTCTTGGCATCTGTGATTACAACTCTTCTTCCACCCACCTGTTAAATCCTGATGTTTCCAAGGTTCCCTCCTTAGGGGTTTCCCATTCCCACTATAGACCACCTACATGCTTAAGTCTCCACGCTCTTTACAAAGTTGGCGATCCTTTATCTGTCCTCAACAATGTCTTAAATATTTTGGGACCGAAGATCCCAAGGTCTGGAACCCCAACTTCCCACCTCTCTCGAGGCCTTCCTCGGCTTCTCCTGTATGCTCATCCTATGCTTCGGGGAGCCATCCGGGCCTGGGCACCCGGGAGACCCTCGGTCCCGTCAGGGTTTCCTGGCTGGAGGCCCGCGGGCTGCTGTGGACATGCACACGCCGCTCGAGCGGCGACGCGGAGCCCCTACAGGCTTCCCACCGATGGGGGACGCCCACACCCAGGGCCACCGGAGGAGACAGGTGGTCACACTGGCTGATGCGGAGCCACTCACCTGGACCGGGGCGGGGCCGCTCACCTGGGCCGGGGCGGGGCCGCGGGCGGGCGGGGCGGGGCCGCACCAGAGCTGCTCCAACCCGCGGCCGACCTGGCCTCGCTCAGAGGCAGCTGCGGACGCGGAGCCCGCGGCGGCCAGAGCGCCCGAAGCCCCGCCCCCCACCCGCGGGCACTTCCGGGACCGCTCTAGGCCGCGTGGAGGTCCCTACGTCTCGATGCTCCGGCGGCACCTGGCGTCCGCGAACTTAGGCTCCACGACTCTAGGTTCCAGGGCTGGGACTGGTGGTCTCTGGGCGGTTCCCAGAACAAATCCTGGTTTTGGGGGAGACAGCTGGTTAGCCGTTGGCGGGAGTGCAGAAGAGGCAACTGAGGCCGGGAAGGGCGGGCGGGCTGGCGTAGAGCCGCAGGCAGGCGGCCAAGTTCCCGCTGCACTTGCCCTGCGGTGGGGGCGAGCCAGAGGCCACGCGGGCGCCGGGGGTCTTCGGGAGAAGGGAAGGGGTTCCTAGAGCTGTGGAGCCTGTCACCCCGCGCAGGCCCAGGGATCCTGCATGATTCACCCTTCCTGGGTAACCCTGGTCCTGCCTGGCGAGCTGGTACCAGCAGAGACAGACGAGAAGGGGCCGAGTGAGGGCCCAGGAGACAGCTGGGAGTGGAGGCTGGACCCTGGAGACCCGGAACTCCAGTGCATGTGAGGGATGACCTCCAGACATAGGCGCCTCTTAAAGGAACCGGGAGGGAAGAACAGTGTGTTTTTGAAGCCCGCTCCAACACCTCTCAACCTCCACCACACACCCAGACGCTCAGCTCTGCTTCTAATAAGGATTGCTCCCCCACCCAGTGCCCCCCACTCGGCCCAGTTGCTCAGGTACAGCCTTCCCTGCCTGTGGGAGAACTGGTTAGGGGGAGGGGCACAGGCCTACCACTGATGACCAATAGAACACACATTCCTAATGGGAGAGATGCTGCCCAGGGGCACCTGGGTGGCTCAGTCAGTTAAGCGGCTGCCTTCAGCTCAGGTCATGATGCCAGGGTTGTAGGATCGGGTCCCACATCAGACTCCCTGCTCAGCGGGGAGCCTGCTTCTTCCTCTCCCTCGGCCTGCTGCTCTGCCTACTTGTGATCTCTTTCTGTCAAATAAATAAATAAAACACTTAGAAAGATAGAGATGCTGCCACCTGCAATGAGCACCCTCTGTCCGAGCTCTGGGGTGCCTCCGAGTGGCCCCACCCCACATACATACTCATACCTCCTCCATGCCCCATCAAGGAGTAAGCAGGGGCTCCATAAGGACCCAGTCCAGCCACCCCTTGAGCGCTGAACCACAGCCAGCCATGCAGAGCTAGGAGCAGCAAGAGCTGGTTCCTTTTTCTCTTCCTTCAGCTCCTCAGGTCACAGGAAGCCCAGGCCACCAGTCTAAGCCCCCTGGGGGCCAGTGGAGAGGCTGGACCCCGCCCCAAGGATCTCAGGTGCTTCCTCTTCTGTAACAATCCCCAGAATCCCTACCCCCACACTCCCAGTCACTTTTTCAGCAGGAATTTCATGGCCCTCAGAATAGTTACTGTTCATGTGCTTGATATTATTTTTTTTTACATGTTTAATATTGTTAACCCATTTTACAGAGGAGAAAGTTCAAGGTTTGGAGAAAGAGGGGGGCCTAAGATCAGAGTGCAGGAATGAGAGGCAGACAAGAAGCCCACGCTCCACCCCTAGGATGTGTAAGCCACAGAGCAGTAATAATCTGCGTCGTCCTCAGGCTGCACGGGGCTGATGGTCAGGATGCAGGCATTGTGGGCGGCGTCTGTGGCTGCCGAGAAGCGGTCAGGGATGTCAGGGGGCCGGTGGTAGTTGTCCTCTGAGCGGTAGTAGAGGAGGTATCGGGGGGCACTGCCTGCCCGTTGCTGATACCAAGACACGCCGTACTCCCCGATGGTGGCATGGCGGGGGCTGAGCATGCAGGAGAGTTGGGCCACTTGGCCTGGAAAGACCAGCAGTGCATCTGGCTGGGGCAAGCCTGGCTGAGAGACTGAGAGAGAGAGAGACTCGTGGGCTCCTTTCTTCCTGTCCCCACCCCACAAAGGCTTGGTCTCTCTCCAAGGAGACTCTGACTCCCGAAAGGCTCATAGACCTGTGCATGGAATTGAGATGTGTGGGGCACAAGGCTGACAACCCCCAAGTCCTCATTTGTGCTATGTTCCCAAGAATCTGTGTTCAGTTGAGCACCTAGAGTTCAGAGTGTGGGACTGGTGGCCTCTGGGTCCTTCTCTGCCAGCCCCCATTCCTTACCCCAGTCACACTGGCTCTTCCAGACTCTGGCTACTGCCACCACCTGGAAGCCTCCTGGGCTGTCCCATCCTTCAGGTCAACCTCAGACAACTGGCTGCTGGGAATCTTGTCAAGGATAGTTTGTCTTTGAGGCCCTTGGGGTAGCTTCCCACGTGAAAAACTAAAAAGGTGACTGACCAATTCCAATCTCTTCTGAGACCCCAAATAATCAGAATCTGAAGGGATGCTAATAATCTGCTCATTCCCCATTCACAAATGGGGAAACTGAGGCCCACACCGAGAAGTGACATGCCCCAAGTCTAGGGCAGTTATTTGTAGCCAGTTCTCCCCTCCACCTTAATGCCCCTTCTAGAACCCTCCCACTGCCCACATCGATTTGTTTCCTTGCAGGGGCCTTTTGGAGCCCGTGCCATCCCCCACCCGACCCCAGGTGAGCCAAGCCTGGGGGAGCTTACCAGACAGGAGGGTCCCAGTCAGAAGGAGGGCCAGATGCCAGCAGGCCATGACCAAAGGCAGGGAGGCAGACAGGAGTTGCTCTGTTGGGAGTGTCCCAGGTGCTTCAGAGCACAAGCAGGGGAAGCCCCTGGACCATGACAAGGCATGCAAATCAGCCCATTGACTGGGGGTGGGGGCATGGGGGTACAGGGGCTGGGGCCCAACGGCGGGCCCTATCTTTCCAAATGTGGATGGCCTGGCCCCACAGGGCCTCCTGAGAACAGAAATCCACACATACACGTGCAGTTATAGTGGACAGATGCTTTTTTATTGAGGTGTAAATCACGTAGGGTAAGGTGTACAGATTTTTAAGTGTATGCCTTGATGATTTTCTTAATATTTTAATTTATTTATTTTAAAGAGAGAGAATAGGGGAGGAGCAGGGGGAGGAGAAGCTGATTCTATGCTGAGCGTGGAGCCCGATGTGGGGCTCAATCCCATGACCCTGAAACCATCACCTGAGCCTCAACTAAGGGTCAAATACTCGACCGACTGTACTACCCAGGCACCCCTGGCTTGATGATTTTATTTATACTTATACCCTGCAACCTCTACTCAGATGACAATTTAGAATGTTTCCATCTCCACAGAAGGCTCCCTCATGTGCCTTCCCCATCAGTAACAGGCTCTCTAACCCCAAGGGTAACCATCATTCTGATTTAAATCACTTAGATCAATTTTGCTTGCTCTAGAACGCCAACTCTAGGGAATGGCACTGTGTTCCTGTTGCTCCTCCTTCTTCTGTTCAGCGTTATAAGAATCACCCATATGTGTGCGGTGTCTAATTCATTCTCATAGTTGTATGTGGATAGACCACCGCAAAGCCATACCTTTGCCATTCTCCTGTTAATAGACAATTGGGTGCTTTCCAGTCTTTAGCCATTACAAATAAAACTGCTGGTGCACCTGTGTTCTCATTTCTTCTGGTAGACACCCAGGACAGAAGTTGCTGGGTGGAGGGAACATGCGCATTTATCTCTAGTAGATAACTACTAGTGTTCCCAACAGGGTTGTATAGATCTTGCACCCCCGTCAGCGGGTGGGAGAAGTCCGGAGACATCCTCACTAGCACTTGACATGGTCAGCTCCTTTAACTTGCCAACCAAGATGCCTGGGTGGCTCAGTCGGTTAAGCGTCTGCCTTCGGCTGGAGTCATGATCCCAGGTCCTGGGCTCTCTGCTCCATGGGAAGTCGGCTTCTCCCTCTCCCACTCCCCCTGCTTGTGTTCTCTCTCTCATTGTGTCTCTCTCTGTCAAATAAATAAATAAGATCTTAAAAAAAAAATAGAGATAAAGAAACTACAGGGCTCTCTCTCGCCTTCTGCCTGCTGACCCAGTGGGTGCTTCCCTATGTGTCCCTCTGTGGTGCCGCATGCCCCATGCTCTAGAGATCTGGGGGAACAAACTCTTTTCTCAAAGGCAATCTCCTGGCCTGCTGGCCTTAGCATACCTAAATAATTATAAAAATATAATTAAAACAGCACGTTCTCATTAACTCAAAGCCTTGAGAGCTCCCTTGGGGGAGGTTATAAAGCCCCACCTCCCCAAACGGGTCCCATTCTGTCTCTAACATCTCCTTAGGGCATCTCCAAGACACTCAAGTTCAAAGACTCCTTCATGGCAGCACTGGAAATGAACCCTTGAGACAAGAAGGATGGTTGTTGGAGCTTCAGGGCTCTGCATGGACATTCTTCTGGAATTTGGTTGCCACCCCTCCTGACCTGTGGTCTGCCGGACACAGGTCCCCAGGGACAGTGGTGTCCAGTGTTTAAATAAATCTGCAAAATACTATTTGTTGGCACAGTGCTCATTCTGAGCACTTGTGGCATTCTGAGTACTTTTTTTTTTTTTAAGATTTTATTTCTTTTTTTGACAGAGAGAGAGATATCACAAGTAGGCAGAGAGTCAGGCAGAGAGAGAGGGGGAAGCAGGCTCCCCTCTGAGCAGAGAGCCCGATGCGGGGCTCGATCCCAGGACCCTGAGATTATGACCTGAGCTGAAGGCAGCGGCTTAATCCACTGAGCCACCCAGGCGCCCCTACCCCTTTTTTTAATACATAATTTTTTTAAAGATTTTATTTGTGACAGAGAGAGGTAGAGAGGGAACACAAGCCACAGGGGAGCTGGAGAGGGAGAAGGGGGCTCCCAGGGAGCCTGATGTGGGGCTCAATCCCAGAACGCTGGGGTCATGAGTTGGGCTGAAGGCAGATGCTTAACGACTGAGCCACCCAGGTTCCACCCCCCACCCCACCCCCGCCAAAGTAGCATTTTAAAGTGTTACCCTGTTTAAGGGGCGCCTGGCTGGCTCAGTCGGTAGAGCATGCAACTCTTAATCTCAGGGATCAAACCCCACACTGGGTGTGGAGTTTACTATGAAATAAAAGAACAGAAAAGAAAGAAGAAAAGGGGCGCCTGGGTGGCTCAGTGGGTTAAAGCCTCTGCCTTCGGCTCAGGTCATGATCCCAGGCTCCTGAGATCGAGCCCTGCATTGGGCTCTCTGCTCCGCAGGGAGCCTGCTTCCTCCTCTCTCTGCCTGCCTCTCTGCCTACTCGTGATCTATGTCTGTCAAATAAAGAAATAAAATCTTAAAAAAAAAAAAAAGAAAGAATAAAAGAGAAGGAAGGGAAGAAAGAGAAATAAGGAAGGAAGGAAGGGGTAAGGAAGGAAAAGAGAAAAGAGTTACCACGTTTAATCCTCACGAGGACTCTGCTGAGCCGTGTTCTTACTGCCCATCCCCCACGGGGGCAGAGCACTGAGCTGAGAGCTGGGTGAGCTGCTCGGAGGATCCAGTCCTCCTCCGGAGTCAGTGGCCCAGCGGGTAGGACATATAGCCTAATCACCCTGGTGGAGGGTGAGGGGGGCGGTGCATTTCTAAAACCTTGGGGAAAGGGAGCTGGCAAAGGTCGGAAGCCTGCTCCAGACACCTACCTGGCACTCTGGCTGAAGGGGTCTGGTAGGGGCTCATGGAGGGGGGCAGGAGACAGAAACCGAGAGACAGAGAGGGTGCTAAGGGGAAGGAAGGAAAGAAGATGATGAAGAGAAGAGAAAGGGGGAGAGAAAGTCAAAGAAAGGATGGGCATGGATGCAGAGGCAGAGAAACACAATATCCTGTCTGCCACTGTCTCTCCTGGCTTTATGCGTAAATGCAAAAAACTAAGAACTATCCAAACAATAGCAGGCGAATGGATCAACACACAGGCACACCCCGACAATGGGACCCTCCTCAGAAGCAAGAGGGAATGAGCTGTTGAGTGACTTGCATGCTGAGTGAGAGAAACCAGACTCCAAAGGCTCCATGCTGCATGATTCCCTTCACAATTCTGGAAAAGGCAGCGACAGGACACAGAGCCGTGGTGGCCAGAGGCTGGCACGGACTACAAGGGGGCATAAAGGAATTTGGGGGCTGGGGATGAGGGAAATGATCTGCCTCCCGAATGCGGTGGTGGTTCTATGAGATTTGTCAAAACTCGAAAACACGAAAAAGTGAATTTTACTGTATGTAAATCATAGCTCAAGAAACTTGCCCAAACAAGGAGAGAAACAAGGACAGAAGGAAAGAGAGGGGAGGGTGGAGGTGAGGAGAAAGGCAGAGAGGGCAGGGAAGTGAGGACAGGGAAGGGGGCCTTGAGAAGGTAGGGGATCACAAGGGTGCTGAGAATCTCCCTGCTTCCATCAGGCCATAGCCCTACCTGCTCATAGTTTTCCCAGGACAAGGGGCCCTGATCCAGGAATCTCCCCGCTTTCAGCCTGGGAGCTCTGTCTCTCTCTCTACTGGTGGGGGATGTGGTCTTGGGCCATCCCTGGACCACAAGCCTTGAACCCCCATGGCAGCCCTGCCTTAGGGAGTGCCTGTACTCCTGCACCAGATCCTGTTACCGGGATACTGTGGGGTGGGGGAAGGCATTTCCTGCCTAGATGACTTGGCAGCTCCCACTGCCATGGAGACCAACTTGGAAGCTGGGAGGGCCTCAGTCTCCTCGGGTTGCTCTGAACCAGCGGGCAAGAGGAAGAGGAAGCCAAAGGAACCCCTTTAGACTGGTGGAGTCTAGACCTAAGGGGGGCCAAGCAAGGACCTAAGCCCGGATCCACCCACCCATTCCCACACACACACACACATTTCCTGGCAGTGCCATCCTCCCCATTAGATCTCAGCCCTAGATCCTTCCATAGCTGGAAAATCAGATTGGGGGATCAAAGCCCCCACATCTGTCTCCTCTCTCCTACAGCCATGTTTATCAAAGTGATGTTTGGAGGTAAGTGGGGTCCCCTGTCCCTACAGATGGGTAGAGGGGTGGTACATTCAGAGGCTTGCTTCCCTCTGACCTGGGGGAGATTAGGGAGGCAGTGTGGGGAAGGGGGATGCACTTGTGTAAGAGGATGGTGGAAGGTTAGGGAAACAGCTCTATAAGGAGGCAGAGAGAGTGCTTGGAGTCCCGTTGTGGGGCAATCCTGATGGCTGGGTCCTGGAAATTCTCATGGCTCCTCTAGAGGACCAACCACCACCTCACCATGGGGTGTGTTGTTGAACTACACAATCTCTAATTCGGTGAGTGGTCACGCTTCAGGGTTCATCAGGCACCTAAAGCTCTGGCCACAGCTGCAGACTTCCCGACTTCCAGTGGCAGGTGGGGCTGGGGTAGGAGGTGAGGTCCTGTGCAGAGGCAGCACTTCGAGACAGGAGCTGTGTGCCCTGGTCACTGACACCTCAAGAGATGGATGGAGGGTACAGGCTCAATAATGGAGCCCAATTCTCTGCTCTGGTTAGAGAAGAGATGGAAGAGAGACAGATGGTCCCAGATTGGGGGAAGGAGGGGGTCGCATGCACTCACCTCTGCCCACCCCTACAGCTGGCTGCTGGGAGCTGGTGAACACCTGGTGCAGCCCCGTGACCCTCAGAGCCCACTTGAGGCAGAGGGGGCAGGTGCCCCCGGATGGTAAGGGGGCAGGGCGGGGTGCTGGGGAGGAGGGGCTAAGGGCCCCCAGGCAGAGATGCCAGCCCTGCCTTGCCTCCCTTTCTGCCTTCCCAGCGATCATTGCCCTCCTGGCTGCGGATGGGCACTTGGTGAGTCTGGATAAGGGACTGGAGGAGGGGACATCCCAGGCCCCTTCCATGGGCAGCCCCCTGCTACAGGAGCGTGGAACCTATGTCCTCGTGCAGATCTTCAGTAAGTGGGGCCCAAGATCTCCCCCTGGAGTTATGTTGGAATGAGGGAGGGGGGCAGCATTCGAGACCACCTGAGGCCCTGGCCATCCCCGCCCACCTTCGGCCAGGACCTAGCCCTGACCCTTTCTATCCAATGCTTTGTCGGCCCCAGCCAGGCCCAGCAAACAGGTCCGGAGTGAGGTGGGGGTGTGGACTAGCAGGCCGGTCAGGAATTGGTCTTCCTCCCTCCACAGAGGGGGAGGGTGGGGCCCCCACCCGCTATGAGTCCCTCCTGGAGAACCTGGATGACCAGTATCCAGAGCTCGCAGGTGAGTGTCACGGTTGAGCCCCAGGGGGAGGGTGCACCTTTTCCCCAGCACCCATAGGTAGGGCTTCCTGGGCCTTCCAGAGGAGCTTCGCCACCTGTCAGGCCTACACCCTGCAAGTGATGGCCAGAAGAGGCGCACGAGCACTCGGCGTGGGCACCAGGAGCAAGGTCCCCTTTCAAGGTCACGAAGGATGGGCTCCCTGCCCTCCAGGACCCGTTAGCTGGGGCCAGAAGCCGGCCAGGTAAGGAGACACGGACACCTGGGGGGATGCTCACACCCAAAGTCCCAGGGGACAGGCTTATGTGTGCCAATAGACCACAACCACCATCCCCTGCACACACACACAAATACCAACAAGGTGGAACACACTGGCCCGAAAGACATCCCCACCACTCCACTGGACTCTGAATACCCAAGTTCAGGAACATCCTCTGTGGCCTGGAGATATCAAACAGAGCCTAGCACACAGTAGGTGCTCAGGGCAGGGCTGATGCACTCAATGAAGGCAGCAGCCCAGAGCACGTGATCGTGAGGTCTGCCTTGGCTGTGCAGGGCCTGCTTGTCTGTTCCAGCAGGTCCTGTGATCTGGCACATCACAGCCAAGTGGCTGAGCTGGACTCCGATCCAAGGGGGTTGGCCGTGACCTCTACTATGTGATCGGGCCCAAAGAGCCACCCAGGGCCATTCTTCTTGCAGAATCTGGACTTACGAAGAAGTTGCATCAGCCAGAGGGGCAAGGTCATGGAGTGGCTGTGAGGGCACCATGGGGGGGTGGCCCCCAAAATGTGGGTGCAGAGAAAGGGATCCAGAGGCAGAGACAACAGTTAAGGGAGAGCAAGCAGCCCTGAGAGCAGAAGACAACAAACAGGCTTGTCCAGAGATTCCAGTCCCCAGAGTCAGATGCCCTTGGGGGTCCAGGCGAATGCCTCACTCCTATCTGGACTGTCCAAGGTCATCAGATTTCAACAGCCCTCCTCCCCAGCCCCCACCCAGAATGTCAGCTTAAGGTAAAGCAATTCAACTGTACAGATGGACGCCTGGTGATGCTCTTTGACCTTACCCAGTAGACAGGCTAGTGAGAGGGCACACGGCAGGCTACACTCTAAAATAAACTCTTTTAATTGCACATCTGTGTCTCCGGTCATTTGCGGGGTGAGAAACCCCCTCCTCACTCCCAATCCCAGCTACGTGGGTACAATCTGACGTCATGGTCCAGCTGTCGGTGAAGAGGGGAGGATGGGTGGGAGGGTGCAGGGCTGGCTCATGGATCTGCACCAGTCTGCACCTGTCTCTTCAGGGCAGGGAGCTCAGACCTGCAGAGAGAGAGGGGTGGCACGGGCCAGTGGTCAGCCTGCAGGTACAACATGAGGGACTGTCCTTCCCACTCCGGCCTGGGTCAGGGGCTGCCCGCTCACCGTGGTTGTATTTGCACTGCTTCAAGGCCTCGCTGAAGCCCTCACACAGGGACAGGTCACTCTGAGTGGTGGAGCAGTCCAGGAACTGCTTGATCTCGTAGGCACAAGGCCCCATCTGCAGAGGCTGGGGGCCAGGCCGGGTGGGAGCCTAGAGTATGGCACAGGAGGCAGCAAAGTCGGCTCCAGGTTGCACCCAGAAGTGGGCTCCAACGCTGGGGGCCGCCAGTCTCTCCCCACACCCCCAGCCCAGGTGCCCCTGGGCTCCCTGGTAGGCTGAGTGACTCAGGGGCCAGCCTGCCCTGTCTAGCCCCAGCTGCTCTGAGAATCAGGAGCCCACAGCCCTTTCAAACCGACTCAGCTGATGCTAGTGCCGGTATGGACAGCATTTTCCAATTCCCTCATAATGGGCTCACTGAGTAGGCAGGGCCTGAGAGATGGGAGAAGGCTCTAGAAAAGCCAAGCGTTGTGCTTGTACTCTTGGCGTATAAGCCCCACCCCCACAAGTATTAGCAGCTTACAGGCTCAGCCAAAGCAATCCTCTTGACCCCTGACCCTGCCACTAAGCCACATTTGGCTCAGGACTAATGGGGTGCCTAGTAGGGCATCGGTGAACAGGAAATGGGGCTCAGACCTGCTACTGGCTACCCCTTGCCCTTGGGATGCGGGGACTACAGGGCAGAACCTGGGAATGGGGAGAGCCCAGGCTCAGAACTTCAACAGCCCTCCACTAGGGTTAGGTTACCTTGAGCCACCCTCTGAATCGCTAAGGGCTTTGGTTTCCCCATTTTTAAAAGGCTGCTTGGTCCCTAGAAGTCTAAGGACCTTGGCCTCAGGAAAGGGGCTAGGAGAGCCTGCCTGTGATCAACAGGGGGCTAAAAGCAGAGAGAGGAATAAGACCCTTCTTGGAAAAGTCCTGGGCCTGAGGCAGCTCTGAAGGTGCCAGAGCACTTCTCGCTGGACATTCCAGCAGCTTCCTACTAGTGTGAGCCTTATGGGAAGTCAGCCTCAGTTTCTCCTGAGCCCGCTGCTCACCTGCTGGGCGGCAGGCTGGGCGGGTTCTGAGCTCCCCCCGCTGAAGGCTCCAGTCAGGGCACTACCCACGACGTGTCCCACAGCCGAGCCCACGGCCACCCCAGCGGCCGTGGACGCCATCTGCGCCATCAAGCCGGGCTGGCCCGACGAGGCGGGGGCCGGTGCAGGGGCCGAGGGCGGCGGGTGCGCGGGCGGGTGAACAGTGCGGCTGCGGGGTCGGGGGTAATTAAGTAGGGTTAATCGCGGCCGGACCCCTGAACTGGGACCCCAGGGGCCCGCAGCTCCTGGACACGAACCCCGTCCTCCCCCTCCTCCCCTCTTCGCCCCGAGGGTGGGCGACCACCCTCTTAAGACACGCGGTGGCGGCACCCCCGCCCCTCCCCCCACCAAGATGGCGCAGCAGCCGCCAAGGTCAAGCTATTGCGCCCTTGCGCGGGAGCGCCCACGTTTCCCTAGCCCCCTCCCCAACCGCTCCTGTCCCGCTCACACCTGGCTGGCCGGGCGGTCGCACTTCGGCTCCCCCGGGGCATGATGGTGGCGGTGAGACGCAGCCAAGCGCAATCAGAGACGGCGACAGTGACAGCGGCTCTAGCTCGGGGACGAACGCGGCACCGCTAAACGCTGCGGGCGCAAGGGGGCGGAGCCTAGGGGATACGCCTCCAGAGGGAGTGGCTGAGAGTGGGGCGGTGCTCACCTTCGCGCGGGTCTCCGGGACCTGTCCCTTATAGCGTCACCTCGTCTCAGCACCCTTCTTACCTGGCAGTGTTATCCTGCACTCTCTGCGCCTGGCCCGAGCTGTGTGGGCACTGGGGACTCGGGCCAATGCTGCAAAGTGCCGAGGGCTGACCCCGCGGTGATGGACCAAGTCCCTTCAAAAACCACCTCTGAGGGCACCCGGGTGGCTCAGTCCTTAAGCGTCTGCCTTTGGCTGGGGTCATGATCCCAGGGTCCTGGCATCGAGTCCCACAACGGGCTTCCTGCTTGGCGGGAAGTCTGCTTCTCCCTTTCCCACTCCCCTCGTTTGTGTTCCCCCTCTCGCTGTCTCTCTGTCAAATAAATAAATAAAATCTTAAAAAAAAAAAAAAATCCACCACCTCGGAGCCTAGGGAGTGGAGTTGGTTGCTGTCCGATCGCCAGGGAAGAAATAGACAGGGAGGTGACCGGATGAACCAGCAAGGGAGGGGCACCAGGCGCCAGACCAGGCTTTGGTCCCCCTCCTACCGACAGGGTTTACCCACTACGACTTGATCTCAGGGTCCCCCGCCGGGGAGGCGGGCGGCGGGGATAGAGGGGAACCCAGCTGGGAAGAAATACCCAAAGGAAGGCCCGGCGGGATTCTTTTCCAGAGCTCCCGCCAGGGGGCGCCCGGAGCCCCTCTTCGACTCCCTGGTTCAAGTGCCTGGCAACCCTGCGAAGCCTTTTGCAGTACTCTCCTCGGGTGGGATGACCGCCCCCTCCGTTTCGCCCAGCACCCCGCCTGACACCCTAACCCGCAAAACGGACGCAGCGCGGGACACTGACATTGTTTATGAGACATAAAAGCAGCATGCCCATTCCAAAGGTGCCCAGAGGCATTTGAATCCTGTGGCCTCGGGATTTTACTACCTTGGTTCCAGGCCAAGGGAAGGGTGGAGGCGTGGATTTAGAACGCTTCCCAGCCCTTCAGGAACTTGAGGTTTATGTTTTGTTTTGTTTTTTTTTTTCTGAGTGATTTCTCGGTGACCATGTTATTACCCTTGGACTGAGAGGAGCTCTGATTTCTTTACCCTCCCCTATCACTGTCCCATGTGCCGTGGGGTGGGAGGTGAGTACAGGGCTTGTGGCACCAGGATTGTAGGGAGGATGAAATCACCCCAAGCAAAAGTGAGTCACTTTAAAGAAATAGATTGCTAACACTTGAGGTCTGTCTTCTCTTTCCTCTCCTGTCCCTCTAGGAGTCTCTGTGGAGCCTTCCTGGAGAGGCTATGAGGACTCCAGGGACAGGGACCAGGAGGGAGGGGTTGAGTGGATCTAATTGCCCCCCCTCCCTCTTTGACTCTTTCCCTTACTCGGCCCAGACTGGGTGCCCACAGTCTCACCTTGCAGATTCTCAGGACCCTGCCTGGCAGGATGGGAGCCACTGCCTGGGTCTGGGCTCTACATGGTTGCCCATGATGGAGCAGATTGCCTTAGTGAAGTGACGAGGCCCCAGGTCATGAGAGCAGAGGGTCCCTTCCAGAATATGGACACCACCCTCTCCTTTGATTTTCACCTCCTTTCTCTCAGATCTCAGGGGCCTGACCCCTAGGGCCCCTGTGGAACAGGTTAGTCTCTTGGGCAGCTGGTGCCCCACTCAGACACCATCCCCCCACCTACCTCAGCCTGCTGATAGCACCCTCCCTCCCCACCCCTTCTCTTGCCTGCTGGTCTGGGAAAGCCTGATCTGGTCCCTTCCTCTTGGGCCCTCAGTTTTCCCATTTATAAATTGTAGTTCTGTTCCAAGCTGAGGGGCTGGCCAACCTCCTCCTTATGCCTCATTTTCCCTTGAGACACATCCTGGTATCAGAAGGGCTGTTGTGGCATCTTCCAGATGGATCAGCTAAGGCTGTAAGGGGTAGAACTTGCCCATGGGAACAACCACCTGTCATAGGCTAGAAATAGGTCAGAGGTCAGGCCACCAGGGAGACCAGCTAGGGAAAGCCTTCCAAAGGTGGGGGGTAGGGACCAGAAGGAGTAAAACCCAACTTCTGTCAGACTCCCCATAGCACAGCAGGGAAACTGAGGCCCGGAGTTGCACCAGCTAGCTTGGGTCACCCAGCACTGGGCCTCAGAGACCTCAGGCTCCGCCCGACCCCGGGAAGGACTGGGTCTCCGGCCCCCCGCCCCACCCGGGGCCAGCCGCTCCTCGTCCACCTCCCCCACCCTGGCGGCGGCCACCGCGGGGAGAGTTTAGAACAAAAGGCACGAGGGGCGGGGCCGGGGCGGGCCGGAGGCGGGGCAGAGGCTATAAGGGGCGGTGGCCCGGCGCGGCCCAGCAGGCCCAGCAGCCCCGGGGCGGATGGCACGGGCCGCCGGGTTTCGCAGCGCGGTCCTGCGCGCCCTCCTGCTCCCGCTGCTGCTGTTGCTGCTCCCGCCGCCGCCGCTGCTGGCCCGGGCCCCGCGGCCCCTGGTGAGTGCCCGCCGCTGGTCGGCCGCTCCTCTCCGAGGGGGTGCCAGGCACGCGGGCTGGGCCCAGGGGCCGAACTGGACCCACGGGGGCGTCTGGGGTAGCCTGGAGAGGCCCATTACCCGAAATGCTTTCTGGGTTCCTGTGAACGTGAAAGATAGTGAGCTTTCAGTCCCTGGAGGTGTGCAAGTGGAGCCTGTGCCGGGATCGCTCCGGCTGGTGAGGCGAGACTGCGCTAGACTAGCACTCCCGGTCCCAGCGTGGGGACCTGCTCCTCGGTGGCCGCAGCTGCAGATACTGGGCTGTGTGCTGGGCCAGGTAGCAGAGGGAGTGGTTACAGGGCCTCCTATTCATTGCGGGGACAAAGACTCAGGCTGGTGTCAGCCTCCAGGTGTGTGGCCTCTGTGAGCACACCTACACCCCTGCAATGAGCTGGAGCATTAAGGAAGAGCTGGGAGGGCAGCACTGCCCTGTGGCACATGGAGTCTGAGCCCGGAAGAAGTGGCACCACCTGGGCACCTACAAGTTTGGGAGGTGTGAAACCAGGACAGAATGAGCGTGAGAGCTCCAGGGAAGGTGTGTGTGTGTGTGTTCGTGCATGCGACAGAGAAAGAAGAGCCGAGAGTGGGCAGCAGAAACCCTCGGAAAGGAAGGGGATGGGGAGAGAAAGGGAAGAGAGAAGAACGTGTGATTAGGAGAGAAGATAGTCTGGGTGAGAGGGCAGCAGAGTGACCAGAGGAAGGGCAGTCACGGGATGTTGTGTGAGAGCCTGTGTGCCCAGCTGGAGCCTCAAAGGACCACTCACAAGGGTGGCCAGGCAGAGTGAGGGCAACTGCAGGCCCATAGGCCCCTTGGACCTCAGCTGGGGCATCCAGACAGCTCAGGCCGGGATGGAATCATTAGCAGGTGTGACAGACAGGAGTTGTGGGATGGTCTGGTTAGGCAGGAGATCTGACCAGCCAGGCCCCCTCTGTCCACTCACACCAGCTCTGCCCTGGCCAGCCTTGCCCCATCCTGGCTGGGAACAAAAGAGGATAGGATGGGTAGGTTAGGGAGGGTGGGGCCCCTCAGTCCGGAGGCTCTGCCTCTTCCCCAACTCCTCCCAGTCCCCTTGAGCTTGGGGCAGTCTGGAATCCCTATGGGTAGCCCCTGGATTCAGGAGTTGGAGATCTGGTTTGAACCATGTGCCCTAGGTGAGTCCTGTTGTGTCTTTGGACCCCATCCCTCCATCTTGGTTGAGAGGGGGTGGATAACAGTGCCCACTGCCAGACACCTAGGATTAAATGAGGTCATGGGAGGAGAGGGCACAGCCAGTCATGCTGGACACACACTTGTCACCTGTGGCTGCCACTTTGACGCTCGTGCAGGGTCAGTCAGGGCCGGGTCTGAGCTGGGCTGTTGTCTATCACTCCGCAGATATGCAGGGAGCACTTGGGGTCGCTTTCACCGTGTTTATCTGCAGGCTGCCGTGTCGGCAGGGCCAGGAAAGCTCTGTAAATATTTATCCATCTCAGTTCGGAGCTTTTAGGCTTGATTAAAGCCCCGCAGCCCTGTGGCTCTGATGCTATGTTCCCTCCTGGAGCCAGTGGGGGAGGCGGGCAGTAGAGGGACCTGCTTGTTGCCTGGTGTACGACTTGGGTGGGCTGCTTGACCTCTCTGAGCCTCACCTTAGAATGGTGTGGTGATGCTCCCCATTCCTTCCCACAGTCTGACCACGTGCCCTCCTATCACGGTCGCCTCCTGCTGACTGTAGAAGGCAGAGCTGTTATTAACAAGACCCCTTGGACCAATAGCAAACTGACACTCAGAGAGGGGCAAAACTAGCCCGGTCTTACCCAGCAGTTTTTTGGTTTGGGGTCCTTTATCTCCCCTCTATGGGGTGCCTCCCATTTTCTAGATTAGAAGTTGACCCAGGTGCTGACCCCAAGCCTCTAGCTCAGCCAGGACAGGGAGTCACCTCAGAAGTTCCTCAAGTATGTTTGAGGCTGTGGTTTGGTGCCCCCAAGAGGAAGGCGGGGGTGAGTGAGCTCAGTGCTCACCACATGTCAAGCCCAGGAGAGGCTCCTGATTGAGGAAAAGAAGGGAAGGCATCAGAAAAAGAAATATTTCTCAGGAATGTGGGTTTTGGAGATAGGCCAACAGTTGAAGACGTGAGGGGAGGGGTCACGAGCCCCAGGTCTAGGCCCAGCTCTTCTCTGACTTGCTGTGTGACCCTGAGCAAAGTCCTTGACCTCTCTGGGCTCTGTTTCTTCCTCTGAGAAATGTGCTGGTGCCTGCTCCACAACCCTCCCAGGGGTGTAGATGAGGCCAGGCATGGTCAGTGCCTACCACCCCACCTCACTGAATCCCAGCAACCTCAGAAGAACGAAGCACACCAATCTTAGGGATCAGCAAGGGGCTTTGTGCCAGGCCTTGCAGTTAAGGTGCCTGACCCTGGGCCAGAAAAGACTCAGAAAGATGAAGTATGGGAGGTCTGCAGGTCAGGGAGCATGTGTCCCATTCCAGTAATGGGGAAACTGAAGCCAAGAGCCATTAAATGATGGGCTCCAAACCCCAAATACTGGAAAGGAAACCTTGATTCTAGCACCTCCTGCTCACTCACTCCAACACCAGTGAGTGTGACATGGACAATGAGCCTGATCCTCTGGCTTTGGGGGAGATGCTGCACCAGTCCCTCTTCTCTGGGCCTGCAGGCTCCCTGCTGCTAGGTGCAATTCCTGTTTATGATTTGGTCTGAGAACTTTTGGGGAGCTGGTCCCTGGGCGAGTGCTGGGAGCTGTAGCACAGCTGGGGAGAGCAGATATCTAAGTGTGGGAGGGGAAGGCCCACAGGGCCAAGGAGCTGGGCCAGGGAAGAGGCTACAGTAGGCAGTATAGAAGAAGGTTATTTAAAGCCCTCTGCTATGGTGCCATCCTCAACGGACAGAGAAGTCACAGCTAAAAGAGGGAAGAGACTTCCCTCCAGGGTGACCGTGACATAGGACTGGGCCTATGTCACTGGGCCTATCTCAGACTGTGGCTCTTTCTGTTGGACTGAGAGTACCATGTTCCAGGGGTCTGGGCACGGATCTAGAGCTTCATGAGGACAAGAGAGGAAGGGATGGTGTGTGTGTCCATTACTCACCCTCACTCCATGGCCTGCTGCTCCAGGCCTCACGGGAGGGCAGAGAAGATGAGAGAATTCTGAACAGAGGTGTGAAGAGACCTGATAGGCTGGGCTCTGGGCTCTAGGCTCCCAGGAAATAACCCAGTCTTGCCTGTTCCAGGGTTGGGGGAAGGAATCTGTTTATCCAGAAAGTTAAAGGGGGCAGTATGGGGAAGAGAAGGGGCAGGCTCCAATGGCTATGCACACAGACCTGGGATCCACATCTGCAGCGTGAGACCTCGCATGTGTATCTTCCCCATCTTACCGGGGGTGTTGGGGTGGAGTTCAGTGAGCTGATGGGGGCCCTGGGAAGTAGCAGGTGCTTAATAATTTTCCCACTCCTTCTCTACTGTCACCAAGGTGAGGCCAGCCTGGATCCCTCCTCCAGGGGAAGGGTGGCTCCAGCTTGAAAAATACAGCCAGGTAGCAGGTAGGGAGTGGGTTATGAGCACAGAGAGCCTACCACCTGCCAGCTATTCCCTAGGCAAATTGCTTAACTGCTCTGGGCTCTGTTTTCTCATCTGAGAAATGGGCGATGAGGACAGTGGAGTTAGTGAGAGATCCCACCCAGGGATAAGAGCATGTCTGTGAACTGTTGGCGGGGTCCAAGTCTAGATACAGGTGGACTGCAAATGAGAAGTACTTACCTAGCAATAAGTCCAGGAGTGACGGAAACCTACAAGCCAGTGAGGCTGGGCTCTGCCAGAGAACTAACCAACCATTCAGGAAGCAAGCTCTGAAATTAGAAAGCTGGTCTGAAATTAGAAAGGCTTCTTCTCATACCCCAGGTAGCTGTGGCCTCTGGGGTCAGAAAACCCCTTCCTAATGGGGTGTTCTTGGGGTTGAGTCTGGGTGGTTCTGGGAGGCTGAATTATTGGTAGCTCTGGAATTGGGAGACTGGGGGTGCTGGGACAATGATCAGAGTCCTGGGACGCCTAGAGCCTGGGAGAGCTGCCAGAGGCTAAGGGCGAGGGTGGAGCCTGGGTGGCCTGGCTCCCACCCCAAATATGGCTGTGGGGAGGCCCCAGCCTCCCGCCCAGACCTGTCAGCCCTAACACTTAGTCCCTAACAAACAGCATGGCTCTGTGCTAGCCTCCCCTTTGCCTCCTGCCTGGGACACCAGAGTCTGTACCTGGCCCCAGCTGCGCCCTTGCTGGGTGACCTTGAAGGGTCTCCCAACCTCCAGGAGCTTCTGCTGTTTTTAAGGCATGAGAACTGTGACCTCCCCCCTACCCCTGCCCCGACCGACCCTGGAGGTTGCAGAGGGTGGGAGCTCCAGGTTAGAATTCAACGCCCATCTGTGGTGCCAGGGCTCCAGCAGGGCAGGGTTAGGTGGGGGCTGGGCAACTGGTAATGGTCTGTTTCCCCCTGCCCACACATGGATTGCCACTGGGGAGGTATTCTCCCCATTTTTCAGGTGAGCACATCAAGTCTGCACTGCAGGGCTACAGCTCTTCCACACTGGGGAGTGGTGGTGGTGGGTGTCAGAGCCCATTCACCTAACTGGAGAGGGCAGAGGTGGTAGGCTGGAAGAAAGGAAAGAGAAAAAGTGGGGGCCAGTTGGTGGAGCAGGAAGAGCTTTCCTGGCCTTTCCTTGAAAGCTTTGTAAGATCTATTCCTGGGTAAGTGTGGAGAGTCAGGCGCCTTACTGTAGTAGTCAGTAGACCTTACTGGCCCAGAGGGCTGGATAGGCAGCCCAGGCCCTCCCGTAGAGGGCAGGAAGGCAGCAGGGTGCCTTGGAACAAATCTCAGCAAATCTGAACCTGTCCATGCCGAAGGGCCCTGCTGTGCGATGACTTGTACCCCTTGCCCTCAGTTTGCCCATCCATAAAGTGGGCTGGGGCTGCACATGGGTATGCTGATGGGCCGGGAGGACCCAGGGACTGATTAAGCCTTGCCGTCCTATCTCCTGCCCAGGATGCACACCGCCGCCACCCTCTGAGGAAGGGGTCACAGCCCTGGCATGAAGCAGCTCCCGGCAGCCTGGCACCTGCCCCTACTGCCCAGGAGAGTCCCACGCCTGCCAGCAGCCCCAGACCCCCCCGCTGCGGTGTGCCTGACCCGCCTGATGGGTTGAGCGCCCGCAACCGACAAAAGCGGTTTGTGCTGTCAGGCGGGCGCTGGGAAAAAACGGACCTCACCTACAGGTAGGGGCCAGTGGCCATGCAAGCAGATTCTAAACGTCTCCACAAACCTGCGTGTCTGTGTGGGAACAGCCACCCTCTTCTGCTTCTTGACACACGTGCTGGAGCTAGATCTCTGCGGTTAACAGATCTTTGGGTCCACTGACCCCTGAGTCATCCGTGGACCGACTCTCTGAACCCCAACTTAGATGCACACACAGTCAGCACTCTATATGGCCATGCCTGCCCGCGGAGGGGGCCGTAGCTCTGTCAACACTGGAAAAGGCTACAGCTGGTGGATCCCTTGACATGCAGGGGTGTGGCCTTCCATCACCCAGGCAACCTCTAGTGGGGACCTAGAAAGTGCCGGGCCCTGGGATTTTGCGGTAGTTGGAGGAGACATGGCCTATCCTCTTGGGGAGCTAGGCATTAGCCATGTCATTGTTCAGACCTATGATGAGAGCTTGGAGTCCATGCGGGTGGGAACCGTGGTGAGCGAGCAGGACAGGTAACCTGGGCAGTGATGCAGAAGCTGAGGCTTCTCCTGCAAGTGACATGGGGAGTTGCCCTGGGACAGAAGGCACGTAAAGGATGACGGTGTCACACAGATCAGAGCTCAGAAATGTCCTGGGTGGGGAACTGAAACCAAGATGGGGGCCAGGGGCTGGGGACCCCCCACAGCAAGTTGCACAGTCAGGTCTAGAAAGTGGGTCCTGGGGCTCCTCCTGGTTCTGCGTTCTTTCCACCAAATGCAGACACCTGTGTGCACCAAAGGACATACAAACCCTTACAAAGATGTTGCCCTGTGGAAGAGGGACCGCAGCTGAGGCCCAGAGCACACCTGGCTTGTGTCCCTCCTGCATGCCTCCCCGCTGAGCACCCAGGGGCAACTCCTGGCCCATCAGCCAGCAGGGAGCTGTCCCAAGCGAGGCCCAGGCCCCTCCTCCTCCCCCCAGGATCCTCCGGTTCCCATGGCAGCTGGTGCGGGAGCAGGTGCGGCAGACGGTAGCAGAGGCCCTGCAGGTGTGGAGCGAGGTGACACCACTCACCTTCACCGAGGTGCATGAGGGCCACGCTGACATCACGATCGACTTCACCAGGTGAACCAGTGGCCTGAGAACCCACGGGGAGCTCACCCCACCTATCAGCGGCAGCTGACTCTGCCCCACCCACCCACAGGTACTGGCATGGGGACAACCTGCCATTTGATGGGCCCGGGGGAATCCTGGCTCATGCCTTTTTCCCCAAGACCCACCGAGAAGGAGATGTCCACTTCGACTATGACGAGACCTGGACTATCGGGAACAACCAGGGTATGGGCTAGGGACCCGCTTTCCAGCCGGGGCAAGTGAAGATCATAGCCAATGGGGACAAGTCCTTGAGCTGGGCTCTGGAGCCTGGGTATCTTGCAGCAGGAAGTTCGGGGATTGCTGGGCTATCTCCCTTTTCCAGGCACAGACCTTCTGCAGGTGGCGGCCCATGAATTTGGCCATGTGCTGGGGCTGCAGCACACGACGGCTGCTAAGGCACTTATGTCCCCTTTCTACACCTTCCGCTACCCGCTGAGCCTCAGTCCAGATGACCGCAGGGGCATCCAGCACCTCTACGGGCGACCTCGGCCAGCCCCCACCTCCAGGCCCCCAGCCGTGGGCCCCCAGGCCGGGGTGGACACTAACGAGATTGCCCCGCTGGAGGTGAGGCCCTGTTCCCAGCTCCCTTCACCCTCCATGGTTCCGATGAAGGCTCTTTCTCAGCCCTTCTCTCCCACACCAGCCGGAAGCCCCTCCGGATGCCTGCGAGGCCACCTTTGATGCGGTCTCTACCATCCGTGGTGAGCTCTTCTTCTTCAAGGCGGGCTTTGTGTGGCGGTTGCGTGGGGGCCGGCTGCAGCCTGGCTACCCTGCGCTGGCTTCTCGCCACTGGCAGGGACTGCCCAGCCCCGTGGATGCAGCCTTTGAAGATGCCCAGGGCCACATCTGGTTCTTCCAAGGTGAGGGGGACTGGAGTTTCTGCTCAGGAGACTTCTGGGAGCCGGGAGCATCATGGCCAAGGAGAGGGCCAGCCAGCCAGCCAGCCAGCCATACAGGGCAGAGTGCCCTGAGGGTGGTTATGGGTGATTAGCATGCCTGCCCTAGAGATGAGGTCCCTGGGGAATAGATGGGGGGCAGTGTCGCCTGAGGGCACAGTGTAGAAAAGGCAGAGCAGGGATTCGATCTGGTTCTGGCAACCCCAGACCCTGTGCTGTAACTTTCACCTGGGAGAGACAGGAGCCTGGAACATTCTAGGTGGCAGGGACTTCAGCCACAGAGGCTCAAGCCTGCTGCGGCAAGGGTGGGGCCCAGCAACTGGTCAGAAGTGCTTGCCACAGGTAGCTAAATGCCAGGGGAAGGAGTGGGAGCTCAGGAGGCCTCCTTCCTGTTTAGAAGGACCTTCCCCACGTGGTACCTCCAGAGCATGCAGCACCTCAGCTTATCCCCACTGGCTCTAACTTCCCTCTGGGTATAAGGGTGTCAAATGGGATTACTGGCCTGAGTGTTCTATGGACAAGGAAACTGAGGCTGGGGAAGGTCTGTGGCGGTGGTGGTGGCCACGTGGGTCCACACTGGCCGGGCACAGCCGTCGGGCAGCTCCACTGCAACCTCCCCTCTCCCGCAGGTGCTCAATACTGGGTGTACAACGGTGAGAAGCCAGTCCTGGGCCCTGCACCCCTCTCTGAGCTGGGCCTGCTGGGGTCCCCCATCCAGGCCGCCTTGGCCTGGGGCCCTGAGAAGAACAAGATCTACTTCTTTGGAGGCGGAGACTACTGGCGCTTCCACCTCAGCACCCACCGGGTAGACAGCCCTGTGCCCCGCCGGGCCACTGACTGGCGAGGGGTGCCCCCAGAGATCGACGCCGCCTTCCGGGATGCTGATGGTTCGTTGGGGTGGAGTGGCTGGCTGGTACTAGTGGTGGTGCCAGAGCCGCACCTCCCCCACAGCAGTTGGCTGGGCATTAGCTCCTTATCGCAGGTCCTCTGTCCAGGGCTTTCCCCATCCACCCTCCTCCTTGCGCCAGGGCACTGTTCTGCCCCCATGCTGCAGATGGGAAGCTGAGGGCCAGAGTCATAATTCGTAAAATAATAACTGCTGCAAGCTGAGGACTGATGATGTTCTGGGCACGGTGCTAAACTCCTGGTGTGTCTCCTGCAGTTCTCAGACCAGCCCTCTGACCCAACACTTCCTTCCTTTCTTTCTTTCTTAAGAGTTTATTTATTTATTTGACACAGAGATCACAAGTAGGCAGAGAGGCAGGCAGATAGAGAGGAAGGGAAGCAGGCTCCCCGCTGAGCAGAGAGCCCGATTCGGGGTTCAATCCCAGGACCCTGGGATCATGACCTGAGCTGAAGGCAGAGGCTTTAACCCACTGAGCCACCCAGGCACCCTGACCTAACACTTTCTACAAAGCCAGTTTTCAGAGGGGCAAACAGAGGTTCAGGTGATGAGGTCCCTAACTGGGCCTCTCAGGTGGATCATGGGGAGCCAAGCCTCCCACCCAGGCAGTCCCTGCCGCTTAGCATGGAACCACCGGGCTGGCTTCCCACAATCTCAAAGGACTAGAGCAGGACTGATGTTCATTCCACTACTTTCTCCCCTGTACTCTCAAGCTTGCTTCTGTGCTGTCCTACCTCGGGACCTGCTGGCAGAGCTATCCTGTGGTGGCTCTGGGGCTCTGGGTCACCCATATGGTACACCTTGCCTCAGGACATCTGCCTATAGTCACTGGCAGGTATAGGAATAGACTGACATGGCAGGGAGTGGGTCGGTGGTGTCTGGGGAAGGGAGGGAGACTTGCTTTCCTGAGACATAGGGTTTGAGTTTCTGAGACTCCAGGCATCTGTGAAGCTGGACAATAGTCCAGCTCAGACCTGGGGAAAGGTAGGATTCTGAAGGATGGAAGGTTCTGGAATGGCCACGCTGGGACCTGCAGGTTTCAAGGAGTGCAACAGTGGTCAAGCCCTGGCAATCTGACCTCCCCCTTTGCCTGGACCTGGACACATTCTGACTGGCAGGTGCAGGGCCAGTGTCTACCCATGCCAGCCTGACCCTCCTCTCTCCTCAGGCTATGCCTACTTTCTGCGCGGTCGCCTCTATTGGAAGTTCGACCCTGTGAAGGTGAAGGCCTTGGAGGGCTTCCCCCGCCTTGTGGGCCCTGACTTCTTCGGCTGTACCGAGCCTGCCAACACTTTCCGCTAACCTCGACTTTGATGCTCTCAGGGCTCCTGACCCCTGCCAGACCACTGGTCTGGGGTAGAGACCAGTGGCCATCTTTGTGGCTGTGGGTACAGGCACAGGATGGAACCCATGTTTCCTCAGGGGGGTTGGGGTGCAGGGAGGGCCATGCAGGTCATGGTCACCTGCCAGCAACTGTCTCAGACTGGGCAAGGAGACTCTGGTGTTACTTGAGGGTCACAGTGGTCTTGGGCCAGCCCCACCCAACCTGTGCAGGTCACATTCAAACACTGCTGCCCTCAGTCTCCATCCCTGTCCCTCAGGTTAGCACCTCAGCAGAGCTGGGGAGCTGAAGCCCTCATTCTGTCCCTGCTGTGAGGTCCCTGTGGGGTGCTTTCATGTGGTGGGGGAGACTTCTGCCTTTTCCTGAGAGGTCAGCTCTGGGTAGGTGTTTGGAACTGGCTGCCTTCTAGCTGATGATCCTAGTGATGTGTTCCCCAGGATCCAGGCCAAAAGGTCCAGAGTCAGCTTGAGGCGGGGGGTGGGGGGGTTCCTGCTGGAGACCCTGGGCCCTGGAAGCCCCAACATACCTCAATCCTGGCTTGGGCTAGATCCTTCCCAGCCCTCATTCCAGCACTGGGACCCTCTGAAGTCATGTAAATGTGTGTACAGTGTGTACAAAGCCTTTTTTTTTTTTTCTACTGAGTACTGTCATTAAATATGGTTATTTTCTACTTGCCTGCCTGAGTTCTTTCCGTAACTATGAGGCCAGGAGGGGAAAAGAGCTGGGGAGGTGGGAGCCTCCTGTCTTAGGAGCCAGGGTCACAGCCTACTCCATCCACGCACCCACCCAAGCTTCTGCCCTTGGGCACCAAGGCAATGCCTAGGGCTCCTCTTGCTCCATTCCTTCATTTTGTCTGGCTGGACACCTGGAGTGGCTTTGCAATTGATTCCAGGCTTCCCCGCTGGCCCCTTGGGGCATCCTCCACCAAGTGGTGGTCACTTTATCTGATCCTGTCCCACCCTAGCCCCTCTCCTCTAATACTATGTTTCGCACTGCTGTCTTTGAGAACAAAACTCAATGGTTAGCACAGCCGATCCCACCCAACTCTGAAGGGTCCCCTTGCCCAGCCAGCCAGCCTCACCTATCACAGCTGCAATTGTATTAGACTGAACCATGTGAAATTGTCAGTGGTGGGCTGTTCTTGACCTACGGCATTGTGCAGCCAGACACATGGATGCTTTGATGCTTTCAACAGTGTTAGCTCCACTCCCAGCTGTAAGCTCTGCAGGCCAGGGCTATCGAGTTTCGCTCACCACCCCACAGCTGCGACTGTTGTAGTCACAAAGTGCAGAGTTAAGGAAGGAATGGAGAAGTTTGCCAGCCAAACCAAATACCACCTGGGCCTTGGAATGCTGCCAAGCCTGGGGAAACTTTGCCCATGCCACTCCCCCACCCAGTGTTGTCATTCCACCCATCTCCACAGCCGCAGGAACAGCTGTGGGCCCGGAAATAGGGTATGTGTTCCTAGGATCCTCTTATCTACTCAACTACACTGGGTTTTTCTGGGTGGGGAAACTGAGGCACAGATAGCTCTGGCCTCCTACTGGCCTCAGGCCCCATTTCACTCCTCCTCCACTGAACTGAGTCCTACTCCCAGCAGTGAGGCTGGGAAAACCACCGCTTGAGTCAGGGCCTCGGCTGCTATTTCTGTCCCTGAGAAGTTCTGCGGGGTACCTCTACTTGGGAAGCAGCCTGGAGGAAAAACGGGTCATGGTTCCTTTAAAGGGCCCGAGGGGGCGCGCCCCGGCCTTTTGTTTGGGCGGCGGCGGCGGCGCGCGCGTCAGCGTCAACGCCCCGCGCATGCGCACTGAGGGCGGCCTGGTCGTCGTCTGCGGTGGCGGCGGCTGAGGACTCCGGCGGCGGCACGAGCACCAGATCGGCCCGCTTGTCGCCTCCCGGCCTCGGCTCTCCTCAGCTCGGCACGCCCCGGCTCCTCCTCAGTCCTCCTGATCCCTCGCAGCCCGGCCCTGGCCTCCCGCCTCCGCCGCCGCAATGATGATGATGGCGCTGAGCAAGACCTTCGGGCAGAAGCCTGTCAAGTTCCAGCTGGAGGACGATGGCGAGTTCTACATGATCGGCTCTGAGGTAGCCCGCGGCGCGTCCTCGTCCTCCGGCTCCGGCCCAGCGGGAGCCTCGGGGCGGGTCTGCGCGCCGGGAACGCGCATCTCCATTCATCGCGGTGGGCGGGCGCGCGCGCGGGTGGGGGGCCCGTAGGAAGGAGCGGGGCGGGGCCTGTTTGACTCCGCCCCGTGCACCTCCTCGTTCGGGGTTTGCTTACTCTGTTAGCTGTGGTGGGGGGCGCGCACCGCGGCCAGGGCTTAGGGCACCACGAGGAGCCACTGGTTCCGCCCTGAGTTGGTACAACTCCAGGCAGCCGCCGAGAAACAGGATGTTTCGGTTAGCCCCTGGGGCGCCTGGGGGAGTGAATTTGAAAGCTTCACATGCATCCCTCCTCCTTTGCTACATCTGGGATCCCGAAATTGCAGGTTGGAAACGGGGCTTACTGATGTCTCATGCCTCATTGTGTTGGTTACTTTTATTCACCAATGAGAAAATAGGGAGGAGGATGCTTGCTTTTGCGTGGATGAGGCACCAGTCCCTGAGCTAGATCAATCAACAGTTCCGAAGAAATTGACACTTAGACTATCCTGAACTTACTTTGAATTTTCAGGGAGAGATTCTAAATATTTTCAGTTCTTAACCGGAAGTGACAGCATTTTGTTGAGAAACAGCTGGACAGCCGACTTTAGGAAAACCCTACAATTGGTCTTTCTGTGGGAGTTTGTACTAAAAACTAAGCTTTTTTCTAGATTGCCTCAGACTAGCCCTTTTTGACCCAAAAGTAATCCCCAGCTAGTGTGTAATTGGGGATATGCAGTTCAGATGTGCAAATACCAAGCCATAGAGTCTTTTTTGGGTAATGAGATAAGAGCCAGTCCTGGAGAACTAAAACATTTACAAGATGCCCGGGGTTGTTGCTCCTTGTGGCAGTGTTCAGTATCATATGCCAGCATTTCCTTCCCGTTTTTTTAAATAATGGGGGATTTAAGTCTTTATGATTGAACGTAGCATGAATGAATGGAGCCTCATGATGGTCACACTGAGGCTTTGAGGACACCCTGTGATTCCTGGCTTGTTTTAGTCGTATCAGGTTAGGAGACCAGTGTCGTCAGTAGCATCAGGACTTTAGTGTCCATTTTTCACCAACTTTTATAAAACAAAAAGGGCAGGATTTATCCATCAACTTTTCACGTTATCACATCAGTGCTGCTCTTCAGACATAGCGGGGAAGCGAAGTCCATGCCTGTCCGTGTGCCACAGCTCAGAATGGTCCTCGGTGACCTGTAGGAAGTGCCCAAATGCAGGATACAGGGCATTTAAGGAGTTTCTCTATGGTACTGGATACATTGTTTAAAGAAGCCCTTACCTGATCTAATGGGCAGGAAAAGCACTCAGTTTGGCCTTGACTCTGGGTGGATGCTACTTTTGAAAAGCAAGCTTTCATTTATTAGGTGGAGTATATTGAGAGATGGGAAGGCGGAGGTCTGGCTCCAGCTCTGCTCTGCCTCCTCACTTTTCTCATGTGTGTGAGAGATGCTTAGACTCAATGGCCTCTAAGATCTTCCCCATAACACCTCTTGGTGTCTCGAAGGCTAATTGTAGTCTTCTCTTGCAGCCCTATTGAGTGAGAATTGTCTTGAGACCCAGTCTGTAGAAACCTAGATGGGAGAGGGGAGAGCCGTCTGCTTTCTTGGGCCAAGCTGAACAGTTGTCAGACCTCTGGAGGTCTGGGAAGGATTCAAGATCAGGAGGCTGACTATTGATAACCAGTAGCTCCTGTGACAACGTTGGGTAGATGGGCTCTGAGCCCTTTACCCTTGGAAGGGTTGCGTTGGCCATAGCAACACCGCTGGGGTTGCCTGGGAGGCAACTGCAGTTGCAGCAAGCCTGTGTGTCACTGTTTTCCTGCCATCTTCAGGCAGCTGTGTTCGCCAAGCCAGAGTAACAGAGCTGACAGGACCCTAAGAAGTCCTCAGGTTCACACCTTCTTATTTTATTTAAGATTATTTATTTATTTATTTATTCGGTAGAGGGAGACACGGCGAGAGAAGAAACACAAGGAGGGGGAGCAGGAGAGGGAGAAGCAGGCTTCCCACTGAGCAGGGAGCCCCATGCCGGGCTTGATCCCAGGGATCAAGGGATCATGATGACCCTAGCTGAAGTCAGATGCTTAACTGACTGAGCCACCCAGGTGCTCCTTATTTATTTATTTTTTTTAAGACTTATTTACTTATTTGAGAGAGAAAGAGAGCATGAACAGAGTGGGAGGGGCAGAGGGAGAGGAAGAGAGAATCTCAAGCAGACACCCTGCTCAGCACAGAGCCTGACTCAGGGCTCCATCTCACAATTCTGAGATCGTGATCTGAGCCAAAACCAGAAGTCAGGTGCTTAACTGACTGCACCACCTGTGCGCCCCAACCTTCATTTTATGTTTCACCTTCCAGAGAGGGTGAAGGCTGGTGTAGGGGAAAGCCAAAGAAGGCAAACCCTAGTCTCCCAAGTTCCAAAGGGGTCTTGGGGGGGATGTAAGTGTCCTGGAGCCCTACAGGACCCACAGAGTAATAGTGGAGGTCATTGTTGTCAGTTTCTTTCCAAAAACCTAGTGGAAACTGTTTGCCCCTGAATAGTAATGATACTCAGCCAAATAATGCAGAGAGGGGTCTGTGCCTTCTGTATGAAGCATGAGCGACTGACTGCCTGTGGCCACTCCTTTATCAGGCTGTTCGGCAGCCCTGGTTGTCAATCGTAACAATCTTTGATTCGTGAAAATGGGAGAAACCCATTTTAATTTAACAAATATATCGTGCGGGTAGGTAAATGGAAAAAAATAATAGAAATGGCGCTCCGTGGGGCAAAGTTCAGAGTTGCTGCCTGTTTGACAGATGAGTGAGGAGACCCAGGAAAGGGCTGGGCTTCCCACCACTGGTGGAGCCATACATGGCACTCGGTTTACTGACCGTGCCCTGCTAGGGGACCCAAGCAGTCATTTTTGCACTGTCAGTGAAATAATTGAGTTTCTTGATGAAAACTTGGAGACTAGATTTCATTTCATTAAGGAAGTCATACTTTGACTATCTGGGGCAGACAAGCTGAAGCAGTTGTTTGGGGTAGTAATGATTTATATAGCAATCTGGTGATTGCCAGTAAGTGCTTTTTAAACTCCTCGGAAAATTCCTTTGGTGTCCCTGGTTTGAGTTTTGTTACTAAACAAAGCAACAGGGGCTGTGGGGGAAATTATCCTGCATCTGTCTAAAATTAAAAGACCTTTTTGGTATTTATTAGATCGTAAAAATATCAAAGTCTTGTTCTTAGGATAAAAGAAAGTCAAAGAGGCCTTACATTTCTGGAAAGGGCCCAGGATCCTCAGTCTAAAATCAAAATCCCCGCGAGCTCCTCAGTGAGCTCTGGGAGCCTGCATCAGAAGCGTCCTGTCAGGCCTTTCAGAATGTGGTCCTGTCTTCAGGAGGCAGATGTTGTGGCCCCTGCCACGAGGGGCAGATGGGGGCCAGATGTGCACTGCTGTTGAACCCTCGATGTCAGCAGAATGTGTTTTTAAGGCTGCGTAAAGCCCGGGACCCAGAGGGTAACTCATGTTCAATTTGTCACTCAGCTGGACAGAGCCTCTACACCACGACCCTCTCTTTCTGCATTGAGGTGTGACCCTCATAATGAGCCTTCTTGCTTTACTCATAGGTGGGAAACTACCTCCGTATGTTCCGAGGTTCTCTGTACAAGAGATACCCCTCGCTCTGGAGGCGACTAGCCACTGTGGAAGAGAGGAAGAAAATAGTTGCATCGTCACATGGTAAAAAAACAAAACCTAACACTAAGGGTGCGTCTTCACGAGGGTTTGTAAACCTGTTTCAAAACCACTCGCTTATGTCATGAAGATAAAACGTTTTCACTCCAGAGTGTCTTCACTGCAGCCCTGACCTTAGCGGGGCAGGGTCGCCCCGGGGCTCACCACACAGCTCAGGCGAGACAGCCAGCGGTCCCCCTGTCAGGTATTTTTAGCAGGGCCTATGGGGGCGTGAGGGCGCGGGGCCGGGACTCGAGTGGGTGCTGTGAAGACATGTTGGTCTCAAAACGTTTTAGGAATGCTGTGATGCTCTGCCATCTGCCGTGGGCGTGTCGCCATCGTCACCCTCCATGCAGCCCGAGCGGCGGGTGGTGGCCCCAGCTCCCACTCCCCTCTGGGGCTTTCACCGCTTTGCTTCCCAGAGCACATCCATCCCGTAGCACCTCATCCTGGCAGCCGGCATGCTAGTGCTCTCGTGCATGTCCCTGCTTGGTGTGCCTGAGGTGTGCCTGGGACCTGCTGGCTGAGCTGCCCGACACTCGAGACTCTGGTGGGCTTTGGCAGTGGCAGCTCTGCACGGGGCCAGAAGATGCTCTGCAGATGCTCGGAGGGCTCTGGCGGGAGCCTCTCACTGTACCTTCTGGTTTGGATGCGGCGCAACGTGTGAACTTGGCAGTGACGCCCTACACAGAGCCCCGGGCCTGGGTTAAGACTCTGCCTAAAGCCGTGCGTGCGTGTGTGTGTGCATGCGTGCGTGCGTGTGTATGTGTGCGTGTGTCCGTGCACGTGCGTGCTTGTCTGTCTGCCCTGTGTCTCTAGGTGCTGCTGTGGTCTTGTCCACTGTGGGCAAAGTAGTGGTTCTTTTAATGCAGGAGCCGGAGCTGCTTTTTTTTATCTGCTGCTGTAACATTGCCACTCACTCGCTTTAAAAAAGTCTCCTTTTTGTCCTCCTGTCTGCCCCCTGCCCCCCAGTGGAGCACCAGTCACTAACGCAGTGAGTTCCTAGCTTTGCGTTCACCCTGGCAAGCCTCAAGTGAAAAGTCTCAGTGACTCTTCTGCCTTTTGCTTCGGAGACTCCTTCCCCATAACCGATTTGTTTCTCCAGGAGAAGCCAGTTGGGATGCTCAGACAGCTAGCATCTCTTGACCAAGGTTCCCCGAAGAGCTCTGGGTCGAGTTGCCTAGCTTCTGTCCTGCTTCCCACACGGCACGCTCTGACTGGCGCGGGGCCAGACATTCATGTTTGGTGTGAAGCAGCTCTTTCTAACTCTCTGGGCTCTTGTCTTAAAAGAAAAGTATTTTTCATCTTTCATTCCATCTCTCCACTTTGCTTCGTGTCATGGATTGCCGTGGTGTCAGACCTCTTCCCACTGGTGGTATTACTCTGGAGCCTCCCTTCCCCACCCCCCGCCCTGGAGAGAACTGGTTGGCTGTGCTACGCTGTAGCTGCTGCTGTCCCGTGCGCTTCCTCTGCGCCGGTGCTCCTGGCACAAATCAGTGCGAGTCAGTCCTCTGGGAGTGTTGACTCAGTAGGACCCCCAAAGCACTCCATCCAGATCGCCCTTTTGGAAGAGGCCCAACATTTAGCAGTAGTAAGGGTGACACCTGCTTGTCCCTCCTCGTGCATGTGAGGACCTTGATGTGCCGCATCGATTGGCTGCTGCTCCCCGCTATCCCGCCAGCAGGGTGACCGCAGCGGCGTCTCTGCTTACAGATCACGGCTACACGACCCTGGCCACCAGCGTGACGCTGTTAAAAGCCTCAGAGGTGGAAGAGATTCTCGACGGCAATGACGAGAAGTACAAGGCGGTGTCCATCAGCACGGAGCCCCCCACCTACCTCAGGTAGTGCACCCCCCGGCCAGGGCATGCTCTCGGTACAACACCCACAGGTATTTTTCTCCTACTCCAGAAATGACTATGATTCAGCTGAGCTGAAATACTTTTCAAAGATGTATTTATTTGAGAGTGGGAGAAAGAGTGAAGGCACAAGTGTGCACTTGCACATCCAGGGTGTGGGGTCAGGCAGAGGGAGGAGGAGAGAGAGTCTTTTTTAAGCAGACTCCCTGCTGAGCCTGGAGCCAGAGGCAGGGCTCCATCTCAGAAACTGAGATCACAACCTGAGCTGAAACCAAGAGTCAGAAGCTGCACTCATTGCTCCACCCAAGCACTGCTGATCCAAAATACTTTGCAACACTTTACCCACTGTGCTAACAAATTGTCTTAGCCAGGTTTCCAAGTTTCTTCTGTGTCTGTGGAATTTCTGAGAAACATAGGCCAAGTCTTGGCTTCTGGAAAGCCATTAGGAATGCTTTGAAAGTGGGACTAATCTGTTCGAGAAATGAGTGGCCCAGATAAATTCACAAAAGAAACGAACAGTAGATTTTAAGATTTATTTATTCTTTTAGAGAGACAGAGTGCGCACACGAACAAGCCTTGGGGTTGGAAGGGAGAGGGAGGGAGAGAATCTCAAGCAGACTCTGCGCTGAGTGCTGGGGGGCTCGAGCCCATGACCCTGCAATCATGACCTGAGCGGAAATCAACTGCTGGATGCTTAACTGACGGAGCCACCCAGGCGCCCATGAACGATAGATTTTAATGTATGAGTTCAGAACCTTTGAGAGTATTTACAGTAAGGATGAGGTAAGTAATTGAACGGTGGTTACATTATAGAGTCTGTTTGTTCAGATTTACTTTTTAATTTTTTATCTTGTTTTTCATTTTCATAGGTGGGTTTTTTTTTGTTTTTTTTTTTATTTTTATTTATTTGAGAGACAGAGATTATAGGTAGGCAGAGAGGCAGGCAGAGACAGAAGGGGAAGCAGGCTCCCCACTGAGCAGAGAGCCTAATACGGGACTTGACCCCAGGTCCCTGGGATCATGACCTGAGCCGAAGGCAGAGGCTTAACCCACTGAGCCACCCAGGTGCCCCCATAGGTAATTTTATTTGGTGTTTATTCATTCAGGTTTATAAGAGAAACCTGGATACTCCAGTATCTAAATAGGTAAAGAGTGGCCTCCCCGCCCCCAGAAACACAAGGAGTAAACAAATAGAGGAGACAATGTTTGTCCCTGTGTAGTGTTCAGAATTCAGAGTAAAACAAATAAACAACTAGCGACATAAAGAACCAGGGAAGGTAGGCTAGAGCTCGCACACTCAGGCACCCTGCAGAGGCTTTGTACAAGGCCATGGTGATGACACCAAACCTGTTTTCATTCTCTGGCCCATTAATGTCACCGCTGGGAGTATGTCCCAGACAAATAATTTAAAAGACCGCCACCACCAGCAGTAAACCATAATATGCACCGGAGGCACTTGGTAGCATCAGTAGTAATGGACGATATGGAGCCCCTTGGGCGTCCAGCCTTAGGGAGAGGCCGAGCGAGAAAAGGTGCAGCCAGCTGAGTAGGCTAGGATGTGACATCCTAGGACGGAGACCAGGGCAGACTATCCTCAAACCAGATATACTGGGATATTGGTGACTGTTTAGGTCATAATTAAATAGACCCTGCGGCAACCAGAAACATGGCTTCGTGTGCATGAACTGTGCAGAATACCTCTGTTACCCTCTCAGTTCTCAAGAACACATGCATTTAGATGCACAAAACCCCAGGGGGCACTGAAAGGGGGTGGGAAGGGTTATTGTTTTGAGTGATGCGGTTATGGAAAAATCCTTTCTTTCCAGATTTTCTTTCAACTTTACCATTGGGTCGTTTTTCTAATCCTCCCCCCCCCCACCCCCACCTCCACCTAAAGGTGACACACATCCCACTTGGCCAGTGTTGCATGTGTGCTCTGCAGATTCTTCTTTCCCTCTGGGGATGTGGTAAGAGCATAAGGATGGCTAGACTTTCCTAGGGAAGTGGCAGAAGGAAATTATGTACATATGGCTGGGGCTTTCAAGTCCGCACATGTCAGCCAGGAACCTTTTATGGGGCAGTAAACACTTCTTGATGATCATGTCATATGAGGAACAGCTGAGGGAATAGAGTACTGTAGTTACCCCAGAGCCCAAAACTACTGGGAGGGGGGACTCCTGGGTGGCTTAGTCGGTTAATGGGCGACTGTTGATCTCAGCTCAGGTCTAGCTCTCAGGGTCAGGAGTTCCAGCCCCGCATTGGGCTCCACACTGGGCATGGCCTACTTCAAAACAAAACAAAACAAAACTGCTGGGAGTGCTGGGGATAGAAGTTGAGTGAAGCTGGTTTCCTTGGGCTCTGTGCTCAGGAAATGCCTTCCCACTGCCCAGTCACCTCCATAGGAAGACTGAGGCCTTCCTCCTTGTCACTGGATGGGTCGGGCTGAGGCTGGATGTCCCCTCTTGGGCACACCTACGTGTCACAGAGGAAAGGTCGAATCCCTTGAGCCAGATTCTTGGATTCAGTGTCTGGCTTACTCCTTGTGTCTGGGTCAGGATTTGCACGCTCCTTGAGACAGCTACCTGACAGAGGGGCATGGCAGAGCGACCCAGGCCTGGGTATGAATGGGATCTCTACTGAGATAAGGCAGGATTTTTCTGGCGAAGGAGGAACCACAATGCCAGGTCTGAGAGGCTCAGGGAAAGAAGTGGTGGTTTTGACCTGGGGTTCCCAAATATAGGGCCAGCTGCACCAGCATCGCCCAGGGAAGTTGTAAAGAACTTGTATTCCTGGGCCCTCCTCAGAGACCAGAGTCCCTTGATACGGGTGGGGCTCGGAGATTTCCTACTAGAAATTTTGCACTTTTTTTTTAAGAATTTATTTATTTATTTGACAGAGAGAGAGACAGCAAGAGAGGGAACACAAGCAGGGGGAGTGGGGGAGGGAGAAGCGGGCTTCCCGCAGAGCAGGGAGCCGGATGTGGGACTCAGTCCCAGGACCCGGGGATCCTGACCTGAACCGAAGGCAGATGCTTAACGACTGGGCCACCCAGGCACCCCAGTTTTGAACCCTTATGTGAATCTGTGCAGCCAGGATTCAAAACCACTGACCCATATGAACTGTAGGGGACCCCAGTCTTGCTGTCCCAGCTATAAGCTCTGCCCAAATTCGTTGCACGTTCTTTCTTTGCTCAGGCCTCTGGTATGTGGTAAGGCAGGTCATCAGATGAGAGTAAGATGTGGGTATGGGAGACTTGATAAGAGTTCCAGCTGGGAGTTTGGTACTCTACATCTCTCTCTGCCCCCACCCTCAGAAAAGGGGTGCTCTGCAATGGCCGCATTGAAGGGGCAAGTGACCCCAGCTTTAGAAAAGGAAAGAGTCAAAGGGCCTGCGGCCTGGCAGGTCATGGCCACTGCTTCTGCCTCCACCATCCCATGGAAAGAAGGGCTGCCAGCCATGTCTCCCTGTCCCTCCTGTGAGGACACCGAGGGGAGGGGAATCGAGCAGTTGCTGTTCCGTTCTCAGAAGTGTAGCACACAGTCATTGAAGGAGACGCGGTGTGGCCGTTGGGGATACAAAAGCAAACAACACCCAGTCGCTGCCTTCATGTTGCTCAGACTCACTAGGGAAGGTGGCCTTGAGAATGAAAAAGTGATACACAGGGCACGGTGGGAAAGTACTTGCCTTTCAGACTAACCCAGCCCTGGAGCCTTGGCTTAAAATAGCCTTCTGGTATTTTCCTAGTAGTAAGAGGAGCCTGTAATTTGTCGAGAGGAGTGAGTCCTTTATGGTGGATCACTTAAATTACTTGGAGCCTCACTTTCTAGAAAGTTTTTACTAACACAGCTTCTCATCCGCCCTGCTGGTCTGAAAACCTGGAAGCCAGAAGTGTTGCCTTGTCCATCTCAAGCTCGCCTGTGTATCTAAAAGAACAGCCTGATCTTGTCTCTCCTTTCTTCCGACTCCTCGGGACTCCTAGCCGTCCTTGAGTGCAGTCAGTTCTCACAGAGCATGCCGACCCCTGGGATCAGGACTGTCTCCATGTCCCACCTGTTCAGCCCTGCCAAGCCCACAACCTGTCCAAGTTTCCTCTCTTCCGCCACCTGTGCATTTCTGGTCATGCCCTCCCCATTCCAGTTACTCCCCTATCCCGACTCCCAGTGAGCCCCAACTCAGTGCACAAGGCTCCCCTCCAAGGTCTTTTCTCCTGGAAGCTGCCACCTCATGCGTGTTCCCTCCAGAGGGGACAGTGCTTCCCAGGAGTCCTGCCTGGCAGGTACCATGTTACACTGCGACTCGGGCACTGGTCTGGGTGCTGCTCTGCTGTCTGGGGTCCCTGCACCCTTCTTCTAGCCTGGGTACCTCTGAATTGGTGCCAGTTGGAGCCTGAGGAGTAGACATGTGCAGAATTTGGGGTGCTTAGGGGCCCTACAGGGTCCTGGAGCCCGGCAGGGGTGCAGTAGGTGTCCACTGACCGTGACTTGGAGCCCGATGGGCTCCTAGACTGAGCAGGGGCATTTCTCGCATCTCCCCAGGGAACAGAAAGCCAAGAGGAACAGTCAGTGGGTGCCCACCTTGCCCAATAGCTCCCACCATCTGGACGCTGTGCCCTGCTCCACGACCATCAACAGGAACCGCATGGGCCGGGACAAGAAGAGAACCTTCCCTCTGTGGTGAGCATGCCTCAAACCCTTCCCTGCCATGGATTCCACCTCAGTTTTAGCCTTTTCCCTCTGCTTTGACCTTGTGTTCCCTAAGTCGCTATGCTGCCTTCTCAAAACTTGTCTCCCTCAGCTTCGAGGACAGCCAGTGTCCAGCTTGCTGCTGCTCCAAGGCTCTGCCTGCTTTAGTCTCGCTGCTCTCTCCTGTCCCCAGCACCTCCAGTGGTGCTCCTGAAGGTGCAGCCCTTGGATCTTCCCCTGTGGTTTCAGATGCCATCCCGCTGAGAACCCTCTGGTTTGTTCCCTGTGGCCACTGGAGCAGATCACCACAAGCTGGGTGGCTTAAAACAACACACGTGTATTTCTCACAGTTCAGGGGCAGGAGTTTCAGTGCAGCAAAATCAAGGTGTTGGCTGGACCCTACTCCCTCTGGAGGCTTTCAGGGGAAGCAGTTCCTGCCTGTTTTGGCCCCTGGTGGCTTGTGGTTGCATCACCAGTATGTGCCCCAGCGGGTCACAGGGCCTCCTCATCTGAGTGTGTGAAATCTCCCTGTCTTCTCTTAAAAGGACGCTTGTGAGGTGCTTCAGGGTTACTTGCAGAATCTTTTCCTCTTCAGATCCTTACTTAAATTTGCAAAGTTCCCTCTCTCCCCTTTTGCCATATAATGATCACAGGTTCTAGAGATTAGGACTAGATGTCTTTTGGGAGGCTTTTTTTTAAGTGTCCACCCCCACTTTCATCTCTGCAGCCCGGCCTCACCCCTACACACTGTCCTCAGGTGTCTGTCACACGCTGTTTGCAGACTGTCCAACCCAGGACATAGTAATCCCAGCCTTCCTGCGCTCAGGCCAAAACCTCAGAACTCTGCCTTCTTCTCATGCCCCAGAGCTAGTCTCAGCAGATTCCTGCCTTCTCAGCCTTCCAAGTGTCCAGAATTGGACCACCCTCAGCCAGCCCCCTACTCAGGTGTGGGCCCCCTCGCCCCAGGGCAGATGGCGCTTCTCCTGTTGCAGGTCTTCCAGATACCCCGTCACATGTCTGCCAGGGCTGGAGTCCTTATAGCGGCTACACCTCTCTTGTTCCCTCTCTCGCTGCCCTCACTCTGCCTCAGGCATATGAACCTCCATGCTGCCTTCAGAGCCACCCAGAAGCTTCTGCCCTTGTAGTTCCCTCTGCCAAGAGTTCACCCCTTGCCAGCATCTGCATCGCTGACCCCTTTTCCCTCTTCCTTCACTTTTCCCTTTCCTTCCTTTCGCTCTTTGACCTCACTTTCTCAGCACTGCTTTCCCCTCTTTAAAACAGCCACTCTTGTCCCTTTCCCTATACGTGCTTCCCAGAGCCTTGGTGTCTGGCCTTTGTTTGTCTGTCACCTTTGCCCTACCTGAGACAGGTCTCAGCCCTCTGTATTCCACAGACTCCCTTAGGGTCCCCTTACCCTCCAGCATCTTCCCCATCCCCTTCCCCACGCCAGTCTGTTCCCTCTTTGTCTGCCTAAAATACGGTTATGACCACAGAACTGCCTTGCTTTGGATTCTCCTGGGGCTCCCTCAGGGAAGAGGCTGGATTCCGTAGCCTGAGGTGGAGAAGTGTGGGTACTTGTGGACACCTGTAGCTTCTCTGCATCCCCCACACTGCTCCCCCTCTTCCTTCCAGTCTGCACTCCTCCAGTGCTCTGGCTTTTACTCCCCTAACAGCTTCTCACTGTTCCTGCCCCTTGGCTTTTGCTCAAGTATTCTTCTTCTGGAAATATCGTTCCTTTCCTACAGTTTTCTGTGAAAATTCTGCCTGCTCTGGGGCTTAAATCTCCTTTCCTTTGGGGTGCATCAGGGTTATAGCTCACTGCCCAAGGCCGCAACTCTCTCTCCCTTCCCTATATGTCCTTGAAGAGTGAGCTCTGCCCTTGTGGCTGCAGGACCCCTGCTGGCTCGTCTCTGCCAGCTCAGCTCTCAGTCAATGAGTTGCCGTAAGAAGTGGGCTTTTCCCCTCTGGCCAGGTTCGCAGTGACCGGCAGTGCAGGGAGGGAGGTCCTGAGCTTGGAGACCCACAGCACCCCTTGCTGAATTTGCTGTCCCTTCACTTCCAGCTTTGATGACCATGACCCAGCTGTGATCCATGAGAACGCATCCCAGCCTGAGGTACTGGTCCCCATCCGGCTGGACATGGAGATTGATGGGCAGAAGCTGCGAGATGCCTTTACCTGGAACATGAATGGTAATGTTGGGCTCTGCGAAGCCCAGGCCCGACTGTGGTGGAACAGTCCTTTTTCTTACCTACTGCTCATTGGGATCCTGGACTCTGAACACGACATTCAGAGCTTCGTGGCATAGATGGGGAGGGTGTGGACTCTGCGTTCAAATCCTGCTTCTGCCCTTCCATAACCTGAGGGTTGGACCCATGAGCTTCAGGTTCCTTCCTCTCCCACTGAGCGTGGGCGGGTCAGGGGCCAGTCACGATGCAGGCAGGCTGTCTGTCCACAGAGCTTGATGATGACCTTGATGCTGCTTAGACCAGTTTGGCCTCGTGGCCATCCATACACCTCCCATCAGCCTTGTCCACCCCTCTGGTTTTTCATGATCTGTGTGTGTGCTCGTACCTCACTGGGCCCCATAAGGTCTGCCCTTGCTCTGTTCTTCCTCTTCCCATCCTTGGCTTTGTAAGTCCTGGGTCAGGTTCCTGCTTTTCCCTGGCTCCCAAAGTCTGAGCATGACTCCATGCAAAGGAGCAGACGAAAGCATAGGAGATGTTCGCCTGAGTGTTGTGTTCTCATCCCAGCGAGGAAGGAGGATTGCACCTGTGTTTATTTTTTCTTTATTGTTTTCCTGAATCTTTCAGGCTTTTTGCAATAAACAGATTATTTATATTCAGATCCAAACCAAACAACAACAATGAAAAACCCCAGTGAGTATCTTTTTTTTTTTTTAAGATTTTATTTATTTATTTGACAGACAGAGATTACAAGTAGGCAGAGAGGCAGTCAGAGAGAGGAGGAAGCAGGCTCCCTGCTGAGCAGAGAGCCCGATGTGGGGCTCGATCCCAGGACCCTGGGATCATGACCTGAGCCGAAGACAGAGGCTTTAACCCACTGAGCCACCTAGGCGCCCCGGGGTATCATTTTTTTTTAAAGATTTTATTTATTTATTTGACAGACAGAGATCACAAGTAGGCAGAGAGGCAGGCAGAGAGAGAGAGAGGAGGAAGCAGGCTCCCCGCTAAGCAGAGAGCCCGATGTGGGGCTCGATCCCATGACCTGAGCTGAAGGCAGAGGCTTTAACCCACTGAGCCACCCAGGTGCCCCATGAGTATCATTTTTAAGTGAAGGAAAGTTGAGACTGTCCAGAATCTCACCGTCCCTGCTAATAGTTTCCCTGCTAGTCATTTGCACGTGCAAGCATACTTAACAGACTTGTAGTTATAGTGCAAGTATAATTTTATTTTAATTCACTTATAACTATCTCTCTGGTTTCTTTGGTCTTCATAATTAGTGCACGATTTTCTGATGAGTTGTAGTGCCTCTGTTTGCTCAGACTCTTTCTGCTGTTAGACCTTTCCATGGCAGAGAACATAATTGCTTACAACTTTTTTCTCCCAGAGGGATTTCCTCAGGGAAGAATGTGTGTAGTTGTTGATACACAGTTGTCTTGAGCTTTCTGGAGGAATCAGGGTGCTTCCTGTGGTCATCTCCTGGCACTTGACGTGCCAGGCCTGAGTCCAAGGGCCTCTGCCCAGCTCTGGGAACAAGACCCCAGAGCCAGGTGCCTGTCCTCCAGGGCCCATGGGTTAGTGGGCTAGAGAGAGGTTATGGCCAGGGGGAGTTGGGATGAGGGGTTCCAGGAGGTTGTAATGAGCATAGACAGGGCAGGTATGGTGCGTTGGTGATAATCCAACATGGGGACAGGACAGCTGATGAGCCCCAGGCCATGGCCAGTGCTGCACAGCCTCTGTTACACCATTCCCGGCTTATCTCCGCTGGTGTGTGTTAGAGTTCATTGTTAATTCATCTTTCTCTCTCCCTGTTTCAACCCCTTGAGGTCAGAGAGCTGGTTTTTTTTTTTTTTTTTTTTTTTTTTTTTAATCACTGCTCTTCTTACAACATTTAGCATAGAACCTGGCCATAGACCATGGCATAGGAACTTAGCTATTCAAACTGACTCCGTACACGTATTATCATGTTGTGCTTCTTCAATAACATGTAGAAATCTCAAACTATTTATCTCTACTCCCACCCTATTTTAGAAGGGAGAAGGCATCTTACATGGGAACGCTGGGTACGAAAGAATAAAGCAAATGCAAAAGATGTCATTAGGGAAAATTGGATGAGGCAGAAGATGAAATGAGAAGCTGCAAAACGAAGCCAGTGTTCTGGTTCATATTCTCAGTTCAGGAGGCGTACGGTGTGAGGGGAGGGCATGCCACTCAGCCCTTTGAACTGGGCAGAAAGCGACAGGCTGATGGGTTCTGCAGTTCCTGGTGTGGTCAAGATGAGCAGCCACTCGAGGCTCAGAAGCAACAGAATCACAACATACTGCTTGCATCCAAAAGCACCTTTCCCCCTGGCTCCCAGAAAGAGGACACTGTATAACGCAGTGAAGACCTGTATCTTCTGGGAACACTGCCAGGAGTTTCTCTGGGCTGTTCCTCAAAGGAGTTCTCTGGTAACATATCCTATCCCCCACTAAGTGTAATTTGGTACAAACAAACCCTTGGAGAACCAAAATAACTCTGTTCTGCAAGCTCTTCATCAGCCCACAGTGGTACTTAGCCTAAGAGCTGTAATTCTTAACTGGTGATGAGGAAGCTGTGCCCCTGGCATGGGAGTTAAAATTGCATGTTCAGAATCCCTGGTGTTCTTTGTGATCATATCTCATTTACTTAGAAATTTCCAGTAACTATGGTGGGTGTGAGATACTGTATCATATCACCAAGGGACTGAAAATGTTGAGCGCCGTGAATGAACTACATGTCCTCCAGAACTAGGACAGTCTTCAGAACCGGGATTTGGCTCCAACAGACATTTTGGAAGGAAGCTGTTAACAACGAGTTCAAGGTTATCTTCTCTTAGAAGTATATGGAAGAGAGCTTATGTGAGTCACTGGTGAAGTATGACATTATCTCTCTCAATAGCCAGCCTCCTTGGGGTGGGTTAAAATCCTCCAGAAAGGACGAGCTGCTGAACAAGATCATGTGGATGCCAGTGTGGCCCCACCAGGGGCTGAGGGCATCCCGAGGCAGGGCCCTGAGCTGCCCCAGGAGAAGGTGTGGCATCTTCTCCTGCACACGGGCCAGGGGTGACCAGGGCCCTGCAGGTTAACTCTGTGGGGCCTGGCTACAGGAAGCAGGCTCTAGAGATTTGTGTCCATGTGTTCCCTTTGGATGCTTAAAAACCTCAAGTGACAGATTCAGGAAGCCGAGTGGATCCCAGCAACATAAACCCAAAGAAATCCAGGCCAAGGCCTGTCTTAGTTAAACTTCTGAAAACTAAAACCAAAGAAAAGATCTTGTAAGCCGAGAAAAAGAACACCTGACTTAGAGGGAAGGACCTAGGCTGACAGCAGATTTCTCATCCGAAACCATGGATGGAGGCTGGAGGAAATGGCACGTGGTTTTTCGAGCACTGGAAGAAAAGGACTGCCGATCTTGAATCTTACACCCAGTAAAAATATCCTTCAGGAATGAAAGGGAAATCCTCAGATGAAGGAATACTATCGCCTAGAGACCTAACCTAAAAGAAGGGAGACGATAGGGCACCTGGGTGGCTCAGTCGGTTAAGTGTTTGCCTTCAGCTCAGGGCATGATCCCAGAGTCCTGGGATCTAGCCCTTCATCGGGCTCCCTGCTCAGTGGGGAGTCTCCTTCTCTTTCTACCTCTGCCCCTCCACCTGCTTGTGCTCTCACTCGCTGACTCCCTCTAAAATAAGTTTTTTTTTTGTTTTTTGTTTTTTTAAAAAGGAGGGGCACCTGGGTGGCTCAGTCGGTTAAGTGGCTGCGTTTGCCTTGGGTCATGATCTCAGGGTCCTGGGATCAAGCCCTGCATCAGGCTCTGTACTCAGTGGGGAGCCTTCTTCGCCTCTATGTGCGTGTGCTCTAATTCTCTCAAATAAATCTTATCTTAAAAAAGGGTATTATAAAAGAAACTTCGGAACATCATGAAGGAAGAATGAATATGATAAGCAAAGGTATGGGTAAATATAATAAGCTTGCTTTCTCCTCTTGAGTTTTCTAAATTATGTTCAACAGTTGATGCAAACGTGGTAATGCTGTCTGATGTGGTTCTAAATATATGTAGAGGAAATATATTAAGATACTTATATTATAAATGGGGAAATGTAAAGGGACGTGATGAGAGGTAAGGTTTCTATACTTCACTTGAATTGGTAAAAATGAAGAAACCATAGACAGATAAGTTGTGTGTATATGATGTTACATATAGAAGGGCACTTGAAAATTCTCCACAAAGAGATGTGCTCAAAAATACTACAGATAAATCAAAATGGAATCATAAAAAATGTTCCAAGTAACCCACAGGAAGGCAAGAAAAGAAAACAGGAAAAACAAAAACAAAGTGGCAGATGTAAGCCTTAATATGTCAGTAATTACCAGTTTAAAAAAAAAGAGATTCTCAGAGTGCACTTTTTCCAATATTTCAATTAAAAAAAAATATTTTATTTATTTATTTAACAGAGAGAGACTCAACGAGAGAGGGAACACAGGGAGTGAGAGAGGGAGAAGCAGGCCTCCCGATGAGCTGGGAGCCCGATGCAGGGCTCAATCCCAGGAGCCCGGGATCATGACCCGAGCCAAAGGCAGATGACTAATGACTAAGCCACCCAGGCGCCCCTCAACACTTCATTTTTTATTTATTTTTATTTTTTATTTTGTTTTAAAGATTTTATTTATTTATTTGACAGACGGAGATCACAAGTAGGCAGAGAAGCAGGCAGAGAGAGAGGAGGGAAGCAGACTCCCTGCTGAGCAGAGAGCCCGGTGTGGGGCTCGATCCCAGGACCCTGGGTTCATGACCTGAGCCAAAGGCAGAGGCTTTAACCCACTGAGCCACCCAGGCACCCCAACACTTCATTTTTTAAAGTAACCTCTGCACCCAACGTGGGGCTTGAACTCACGACCCCAAGATCAAGAGTCACATGCTCTACCAACTGAGCAGAGTGCATTTTTTAAATGATAGATTATCTACAAGAAACTTATTTCAAATATAATGATATAAGTAAGTTGGATGTAAGAACACAGAAAAGATACATCATTCAGGCATTGATCAGAAGAAAGCAGAAACGGTAGCATTAGTATCAGATGAGGCAGACTTAAGAGCAAAGCAGATGACCACAGGTAGAGAGATGAAGTACAGTCGTATCCCCTTCTCCATGGGGAATATGTTCCAAGGCCCCCAGTGGGTGCATGAAACTGCAGGTAGTGCCCAGTCCAATGTATACCATGTTTTTTCTTAAACATACGTACTTACAGTAAAGTTTATAAACTAGGTACAGCAAGAGATTAACAATAATAGGACAATTCTAACAGTACTGTAATAGAAGTTATGTGAATGTGTTCTCTCAGAATACCTTAGTGTACTGTACTCACCCTTGTTCTTGCAATGATTTGAGATGATAAAATGCCTACGTGATGAGATCAAGTGAGCTGTAGGATTAGCCTACTGTGATCTTCTGATGATACCTCAGAAGGATGGTCATCTGCTTCCAGACCAAAGTTGGCAACAGGTAACAGACTGTGGAAAGCAAAGCCACAGATAAGGTTTGGGGGGTCTGTAATGATAAAAAGGTCAGTCCACCAACAAGACATAGCAATCCTAAATACGTGCGCATCAAACAGCAGAGCTGGAAAAAATGGGAAGCAAAAACAGAACTGAAAGGAGAAACAGGTCAATCCACAATTAGAGTGCAGACTTTGATATCTCTCTCTCTCAACAACTGATAGAGCAACTAGACAGAAAATGAGCAAGATGAGGGGCGCCTGGGTGGCTCAGTGGGTTAAATCCTCTGCCTTCAGCTCAGGTCATGATCCCAGGGTCTTGGGATCGAGCCCCACATTGGGCTCTCTGCTCAGCAGGGAGCTTGCTTCCCACCCACCCACCCACCCACCCCCGCCCCTGTCTGTTGCTCTGCCTATTTCTCTCTCTCTCTGTCGAATAAATAAATAAAATATTAAAAAAAAAAAAAAAGAAAGAAAGAAAGAAAATGAGCAAGATGATAGAAACCCACCACCACCACCAGCAGCTAGCAGTGTCAAGCATTTGTGGAACACTGCATCTGTCACAGCAAAATGCATACTCTCTTTAACTTCCTATGGGGCATAAACCATACAAACCATGTCATGGGTCATAAAACAAACCTCAACAAATTTAAAAGAATTGAAATTGTACATTATGTGTTCTTTCAACCAGAAGGGACTCAAATGCTTGTAAACTCAGCAACATGTTTCTAACTAATTCATGGTTCAGAGAGGAAACCTAAAGGGAGGTAAGTGTATACATGAACCTGAATGAAAATAATCACATACCAAAATTGTAGGATACAGCTAAAGTAGTCCTGACAGGGTAATCTGTAGCATCAGAGTTTACAGTAGAAAAGTAGAAAGTTTCAGATTTATAATCTAAGCTCCTGCTTCAAGAATTGAGAAAAAGAAGAGCAAAATAAAACCAAAGCAAGCAGAAGGCTGGGCTTAATAGAGCAGAAATCAACAACATTAAAAACAGAAAGGCATGGGGCACCTGGGTGGCTCAGTGGGTTAAAGCCTCTGCCTTCGGCTCAGGTCATGATTCCAGGGTCCTGGGATCGAGCTCCGCATCGGGCTCTCTGCTCAGCAGGGAGCCTGCTTCCTCCCCTCTCTCTCTCTCTCTCTGCCTCTCTGCCTACTTGTGATCTCTGTCTGTCAAAATAAATAAATAAAATCTTAAAAAAAAAAAACAACAGAAAGGCAATGGAGAAAATTAATGAAATACAGCTGATACTTTGAAAAAGCTCAGTAAAATTGACATACCTAGCAGGACTAACAACAAAAGATGAAAACAAAAATTATCAAGTTCACTACAGGCTCGGTAGATATCAGAAGGGAGTACCACAAAAGCTCTACACACATAAGTTTGACAATTTAGACAAAATGGAGCAATTTCTTGTAAAACATACGCTACCACAGTTCACTCATTATCAAATAGATAATTTGAATTGCCCTATCACTATTAAGAAATGTGATTCATAATTTGAAAACCTCTCCAAAAGGAAACTTCCAGGCACAAATAGTGGCTCTGGGGAATTTTACCAAACATTTAAAGAAGAACTAACATAGGGGCGCCTAGGTGGCTCAGTGGGTTAAGCCGCTGCCTTCGGCTCAGGTCATGATCTCAGGGTCCTGGGATCGAGTCCCGCATCGGGTTCTCTGCTCTGCTCTCTCCCTCTCTCTCTGCCTGCCTCTCTGCCTACTTGTGATCTCTCTCTGTCAAAAATAAATAAATAAATAAATAAATAAATATCTAAAAAAAAGGAAGAACTAACATAAATTCTCTGCAGTATTTTCCAGAAAATAGAAGAGGGAACACTTCCCAATGAATTTTACCCCCCCCCATGCATTTCACAAAGCTCATACTACCTTGTTATCAAAACTAAAGACAGTACAGAAATAAATTGTAGACCAGTATCCCTCATGATTATAGACATAAATTGTTTTTTTTTTTTAAAGATTTTATTTATTTATTCAACAGAGAAAGAGATAGATCACAAGTAGGCGGGGGGTGGGGGGAGGGGAGCAGGCTCCCCGCTGTGCAGAGAGCCCAATGTGCGGCTTGATCCCAGGACCCTGAGATCACGACCTGAGCGGAAGGCAGAGGCTTAACCCACTTAGACACCCAGGCGCCCCATATAGACAAATCCTTTTTTTTTTTTTAAGTAGGTTTCAAGGATGCCTGGGTGGCTCAATCAGTTAAGCCACTGCCTTTGGGTCAGGTCATGATCCCAGGGCCCTGGGATCCAGTCTTGGCATCGCTCCTTGCTCAGCGGGGAGCCTGCTTCTCTCTCTGCCTCTTCCTGCCACACTGCCTGCTTGTGTGTGTGCTCTCTGTCTCTCTCTCTCTGACAAATAAATAAATAAATAAAATCCTTAAAGTAGGTTTCGTGCTCAGCACGGAGCCAATGCAGAGCTTGAACTCACAACCCCGAGATCAGGAACTGAGCTAAGATCAATTGTCAGACACAAATGACTGAGCCACCCAGGTGCTGGGACACATAAATCCTTAATAAAAGAGTAGCAAACAGAATTCAGCAATATATAAAAAGAATTGTACACCAGTGACCTAAATAGGGTTTGTTATTCTGGGGATGCAAATTTAGTTAAATGTTTGAAAATCAGTCAACATAATCTACCGTATTAACAGACTATAAAAAAGAAAAACCAGACAATAGCAATTTGTTGCAGAAAAAAAATTAACAAAACAGTCATTCTTGATAAATACTTGAAGAAAAATGAGAATAGAGGGAAACTACTTCAATATAATAAAGAATATATACAAAATATCCTATAGCTAACATACTTAATGGTGAGAGACTGAATGTTTTCTGCCTATGATGAGGGACAAAACAAAGATGTCTGCTGTCATCACTCTTGTACCTAGCCAGTGCAGTTGGGCAAGAAAATTAAATTGAAAACTTACAGATCAGAAAGAAACTGTCCCTATTTGGGGGTGGCTGGGTGGCTCAGTCAGTTGGGTGCCAACTCTTGATTTTGGCTTGGGTCTTAATGTCAGGGTCCTGGGATTGAGCTCCACATTGGACTCTGCACTCACCAGGGATTCTGCTTCAGGATTATCTTTCTACCTCTGCCCCTCGTCCTGCTCACACACTCTCTCTCTCTAAAATAAAATCGTAATAAGTAAATAAGTAAACTCTCTCTATTTGTAGATGACATGATTGCCTACATAGAAAATCCCAAGAGATCTACAAAAAAACCTGTTAACACTAATGATGAGTTCAGCAGGGTCATAGGATACAAGATAAACATGCAAAAATCAATTGTATTTCTATGTACTATTGGTGAACAGTGGGCACTCAAAAATATGTTACCATTTACATTCACTCAATAAGAAAAGGAATACTTTGGGGGCACCTGGGCAGTGCGGTTGGTTGAGCAACCAACTCTTTGGCTTACGTCATGATCTCAGGGTTGTGGCATCAGGCTCCAGGTTCAGCACTGAGTCTGCTTGGGATTCTCCCTCTACCCCCATGCACACATGAGTTCTCCATCTCTAAAGATCTTTAAAAAAAGAAAAACAGTACTTTGGTGTAAATCTAGCAGACATTTATAGGACTTATATGCCAAAACTACAAAAACACCAATAAAACTAATTAAAGAAGATTGAAATAAATGGACAGGCATACCATGTTCATGGATTAGAATACTCAAGATGTCAGTTCCCCTAAATTGATATGCAATTCCTGTGAGAATTTCAGCAAGACTTTTTGTACATGTAGACAAAATTATCTAAAATTTGAATGGAAAGGCAAAGGAACTAGAATAACTAAAGCAGATTTGAAAAAGAATAAAGTAGGAGGAATCAGTCTCCCGAGTCTCAAGTCTTAACATACAGCTACAGTAATCAAGACTGCATGTTAATCTACAGTTATCTCAAACTAAAAAGTTTAGTAATGTTTTGCACATTGTACTCATAGGGTGCTTCATAGGGCACTTCAGATCTGTGCTGCAGTTTCCAAAATTAACTATGCTTGCTTGCTATATGAGTTACTGATCTTACTGGCTGAGTGTTCTGGGTCTGTCCTGATGGTACTGTTAGGATGGCTGGTCTCTAGCCCTTCTGGGCTAGTGAGGAAATAGTAGGGTAAGTTGTTGAGCAGACCTGGTTCCTGATGATGGAATCATGCCATGTACCAATAAGGGGATGCATCCTTTCTTGTCTGTGGCTCATCCCAGAAGTGGTGCATGGCCATTACAGTTTGGGTTACAACAACAGGGCAGAACAGAGAAAACATTTGATCACATGGTACCTTGCTGTAACTGGCCAGTTGCAGATGGCCCAGTGCAAGTTCTTACCTGGTATGGCTACATTTCCAGCATCGCTGGATGTCCATTTACACCTGCATATTTGTCACCTTGTTATGTGTATGTCCTGCCCTGAGAGAAACTGAAGTAAGGTCCCTAAAAAGCCACAAGCAGCCTAATATCTCAGGGATTTCTCTTTTGGGAAGGAAGTGGTGAATGATGGTATGCCAGTGGGATGCCGACCTCAAAGTGACTTACCTGGAAGGAGACTGTTATTTTGGTCAGACTTCCATAACAAAATACCAGACTGGATGACTTAAACAATATTTCCTCTCCATTCAGGAATCTAGAAGTCCCAGATTAAGGTGTCAAAGGATTGTATGTGTGGAACAAGGGCCAGAAGCCGGTGATGCTCTTCCTCCACTTCTTCCCCCAGCCCCATGTCTGAGAGGGTCACCCACCCTCCCAGAGTGGTCATTCCCTTCATCCTCAACTTTGTTGGGGAGGTCTAGTAGAGAAGCAAGGGGATGGGGAGGCTAGGGCCAAACATGGTGAAGTTAGGTCCTGCAATCAGTTGGTAATTCCTGCCCTTTTTCCTGATTTCAGAGAAGCTGATGACCCCTGAGATGTTTTCAGAAATCCTCTGTGATGACCTGGATTTGAACCCGCTGACATTTGTGCCAGCCATCGCCTCTGCCATCAGACAACAGATAGAATCTTATCCCACAGACAGCATCCTGGAGGACCAGTCAGATCAGCGTGTCATCATTAAGGTGGGCAGTTCTTCACCCTGCTCCAGAGCCTGCCTTGTCCTGGGTGGGTCATAGGGTGCTGAGAGTACATTGAGTCCTTGAACCTCCCTGGCTTTAGGGTCCATGCTGTGGAATTAGACTTCTGGAAAGCTGTCCTAAAGGTAGCATGTGACTCTACCCCAGGAAGGGTTGTAGGCTGTTTTCTCTGAGTAAGGATGTATTCTGGATATATTCAGGGCAGTGCCAGGTGTTGAGCAGAGCCTGAGTGGTACAGAGGAGATGAAGCCAGCTGCCAGGCAGAGCAGGGAAGCCCACAGTGAGATGGACAGCAGTGCCACATTCTTCCTGTGGACTGGCTGGGTCAACCACACTTCCCACTATCTAGTAACCCACTTCAGTTCTGGAGGAAGATGTTGCCTTACCCATTGTTTTACAGGTGAAGAGCTTGCCACATGAAGAGGTGAAATCACCTGCCCCATACTGCCCAGCTGATAAGTGGTAGTGCTGAGATTTGGGCCTAGGCCTGCCTGCTATAGAGCCTGCGTGGTGTGAGGTGTTATCTCATTGTGGCTTTGATTTGCATTTCTGTTAATTAGTGACGTTGAATATCTATCATGTGCCTGTTGGTCAGTTGTAGATCTTTAGAGAAATGTGTTCAATTTCTTTGCCTTTTTTTAATCAGGTATTTTGTTCTTTTGTTGTTGAGTTTAACAAATTCTTTATATATTGTGGATATCAGCACTCTATCAGATATGTGATTTGCAAATATTTCATCTTGTTCTGTAGGTTGCCTTTTTATTCTTTTTTCTTTTTTAATTTTATTTATTTGACAGAGAGAGAGAGAGAGAGAGATATCACAAGTAGGCTGAGAGGCAGGCAGAGAGAGGAGGGGAAGCAGGCTCCCTGCTAAGCAGAGAGCCCAATGTGGGGCTGGATCCCAAGACCCCGGGATCATGACCTGAGCCAAAGGCAGAGGCTTAACCCACTGAGCACCCAGGCACTCTGCCTTTTTACTCTTTTGATGGTGTCCTTTGATGCATAAAAGTTTTTATTTTGATGAAGTCCAGTTTGTCCTTTAATTTGTTCCCTGTGCCCTTGGTCTTATATCTAAGAAATCACTGTCAAATCCAATGCTATGAGGCTTTTTTCTTTCTTCTTTTAATATATTTATAGTTTTAACTCTTACATTTGGGTTTTTCATCCATTTTGAGTTAATTTTTATATACGGTGTCAGGTAAGGGTCTAACTTAATTCTTATGTATGTGGATAGCCTGTTTTCCTAGCATCATCTGTGGAAATGACTTTCTTTTCCACATTGAATGGTATTGGCACCATTTGTCAAAAATCATTTGCCTGTATATTTGAGAGTTTATTTCTGGGATTTCTTTTTTTTTCTTTTAGGATTTTATTTATTTACTGACAGAGAGAGAGATCACAAGTAGGCAGAGAGGCAGGCGGGGGGGGGGGGGGGGAAGCAGGCTCCCTGCTGAGCAGAGAGCCTGATGTGGGGCTTGATCCCAAGACCCTGAGATCATGACCTGAGCCCAAGGCAGAGGCTTAACCCGCTGAGCCACTCAGGCACCCCTATTTCTGGGATTTCTGTTTTGTTGGTCTGTGTGTTTGTTTTTTTTTTTTTTTTTTTTTTTTTTTTTTAAGATTTTATTTATTTATTTGACAGACAGAAATCACAAGTAGACAGAGAGAGAGAGGAGAAAGCAGGCTTCCTGCCGAGCAGAGAGCCCGATGCGGGGCTCGATCCCAGGACCCTGAGATCATGACCTGAGCCGAAGGCAGAGGCTTTAACCCACTGAGCCACCCAGGCGCCCCTGTGTGTTTGTTTTTATGTCAGTACCACACTGTTTTGATTACTGTAGTGTCTGAAATTAGAATGTGTGAGTCTTTCAGCGTTGGTCTTCTTTTTCAAGATTGTTTTTACTCTTCAGGGTCCCTTAGATTCAGTTCAAGATGGATTTTTATTCTATTTCTGCAAGAAGCATTGTTGAAATTTTAATAGGGATTGCAATGAATTTGTAAATTGCCTTGGATAGTCTAGACATCTTAATAATACTCTGTCTTCCAGTCCATGAACATGGGATACCTTTTCATTTACTTATGCTCTCTTTAATTTCTTTGAGCAGTTTTTGTAATTTTCATCATATAGGCCTTTCACCTCTTTGGTTAAGTCATAAGTATTTTATTCTTTTTGATGCTGTTCTGAAAGAAATTGTTCTCAATTTTTTTTTCAGATTGTTTATTAGTGTATAGAAATGCAGCTGATAGTTGTGTGTTGACTTTGTATCTTGCTGCTTTGTTGCATTTGTTCTAACAGTTTTTTTGTACGTGATCTTTAAGGTTTTCTATGTATAAGATCGTATCATCTATAAATAGAAGTAATCTTCACTTCTTCCTTTTCCAATTGGGATACCTTTTATTTCTTTTTCTTGGCTAGAAATTCCAGTATTCTGTTGACTAGAAATGGCAAGAGTAAGCTTCCTTGGCTAGTTCCTGGTCTTAAAGGAAAAGCTTTCTGGTTTTACCATTGAGTATGATGTTCACTGTAGGTTTTTCATATGTGGATTTTATTTAGTTGAAGTTTTTTTCTTTTTGTAGTTTGTTGAGATTTTTGTATCAAAGTTTGTTAAATTTTGTCAAATGCCTTTTCTGTATTTATTCAGGTGATCCTGTGTTTTTTGTTTTTCAATCTGTTAATATGGTGTGTTACATTGGTCAGTTTTTGTATTGAACCATCTTTGCATTGCTAGAATAAATCCCATTTGGTCATGGCATATAATTCTTTTAACATGCCACAAAATTCAGTTTGCTAGTATTTTGTTAAAGATTTTTACATCAATGTTTATGAAGAATATTGATCTGTGGTTTTCTTGTAGTATCTGGCTTTGGTATCTGGACAACAAGCTATGAAGTGTGTTCTTTCCTCTTCAGTTTTTTGACAGAATTTGAGAAGGATTGATGCTAGTTCTTCTTTCAGTGTTTCATAGAATTCACCAGTGAAGCCATTAGGACCCAGGGCTTTTCTTTGTGGGGAAGTTTTTGTTTACTCATTCAGTCTCCTTACTAGTTGATTGATTGATTGATTGATTGATTTCCTTCCTTCCTTCCTTCCTTCCTTCTTAAACTTTTGACCCAAGATCAAGAATTGCATGTTCTGGGGGGTACCTGGGTGGCTCAGTCAGTTAAACATCTGCCTTCAGTTCAGGTCCTGATCCCAGGGTCCTGGAATCAAGCCCTGTGTCAGGCTCCCTGCTCAGCGGAGAACCTGCTTCTCCCTCTTCCTCTGCCTGCTGCTCTGCCTGCTTGGGCTCTCTATCTTTCTGTCAAATAAATAAATAAAATCCTTAAAAAAAAAAAAAAAAAAGAATTACAT